>NC_088365.1:5901389-5926389 GCF_034508935.2 Berghia stephanieae
TACATACATACATACATACATACATACATACATACATACTTGGTAGAAACACGCCTGACCGGCCGGTCTTGTTATCGTTTTGCTCTTAGAATTACGTGTTTTGAGTGATTTTTATCTGACATTTTGCCTGGATTTTAATAACATCTAATTTGTGATAGTCTTGTGGTTTAATTGATATACATTTTAACGATTTCTAACAGAGGATTTTTCTGAAATTTTAAAATTTTAACTATGGATTTTCCAAAGTCGAACATAGTTTTAAAATCCTATTTGTTTACAGCCATATTGGAAACTTTATTCACTGTGCTTTATTTTACAACTTTTAACAACTACAATGTTCATAGATCTATTTATAATACTTATTTTATGAACAGACTTCGAGGGGGTAGACGAAAACAACGCCCTACTACCACCGTCATTGGTCACCGGCCAACCCCTACGACCTCGATCCTCGCTTCAATTTATCAACACTCATCCTCCATCCAATATAATCACTTCAATGAATACTCCTCATCGATCCTTGTCAAATGTCAACACTGTTCGTGACAATCAGCATGAAATTAACGACCACCGTGACAACAACTTGCAGCAACAGCACCGTTTTGAGCAACAAAAACAACAACAACAACAACAACAACAACAACAACAACAACAACAACAACAACAACAACAACCTGCAAGTAATTTAAAAAAATTGGATGACTTAACGTTAGATCGTGCCGTAATAAAACTCAAGAGATAATTGACATAATTGAAGATCATAAATTACTATTTTTGTCATCTTGGAAACATGGCTTAATCATTCATATGATGACCCAGTCCTGAAATCAATTACACCCGAAGGCTTTTGTATTAAATCATTTCCACGCCTTGGTAGGAAAGGAGATGGAATTGCAATTATTTACAACTTGTCTCTCCTTGATAAGATATCATTGCACCACGATGATCTTAGAAGTTTTGAGTACACTGGATTTGCCATTCATACAAATAATTTCAAAAAGTCGTTTCACTGTATTTACCGCCCACCACCAAGCCAACAAAATAAAATACCAACAATTGAATTTTTATCACAGTTCGGAGAATTTATGTCTATTCAATCCATTAACAAAAAGCATAATATTTTTATGGGTGATTTTAACATTGATTATTTCGGAAACAAAAATGAATCCAAAGTATTCCGGGAGCTTATTGATTCAAACAATTCTATTCAACTCGTAAGCGGTCCTACAAACAACCATGGCCACACTATAGATCATGTCATTACAGACATTGAACATTCTCTCTCTTCACCTGTCATGAATATTGATAAATTAATATCGGACCATCATTTAATTGTGTGTTGCGTTTTATTCCCAGTGAAGCTTGAAATAAAAAAGATGATAACATCTCTGAATATGAAGAATATAAACATGAACATTTTTAAACAAGACCTTGACCATAACGTTGAAAATAAACATGATGCATATGGTCTCCAAGAGTCGATTGTTGGTACGGTGGACAAGCATGCTCCCTTAAAAACCAGAACAGTAAGGGTGAGATGTCAAGCACCCTGGTATAATACCGAAATGAAATTGAATGGATTAGCCAGGAGGCGGGCAGAAAGAAAATGGCTCAAGTCCAGAGATGCTGTTGACAAAAATTGTACATCGCGGCTAGAAATGACGCGAAAGCAGTCAATTTCAGGGCCAAAAAGAAATTCTATGAAGACAGCCTGAAAAACGTCGAGCGTTCAAGGCAATTATTTGCCTTGACCAAGGAACTGCTGGGACAACAGACGCAAGCATCTCTCCCATCTTTAATCGATCGTGCAGATCTACCAACTCGCTTTGGTCAATATTTTAAAGAAAAAACGGATACCATCAGGGAAGAACTCTCATCTGAATCGATCCAAACAACATTTGACAAGTTTCATGGTGATTCGTTAACATATTTTTCACTGATCACTGAAGCTGACTTACGTGACTGCATTATGTCGTCTCCAACTAAAAGTTGTGATTTAGACTCCATAAATACGGCCATTCTAAAAAAGTGCATTGATGTAATTTTAACACCATTTACATGTATTGTTAATAATTCGCTGCAGTCAGGTGCTGTACCAGACATTTACAAAGTTGCTCATGTCAAACCCCTTTTGAAAAAAACCTGATCTAGATGAAGAGAACTTAAAAATCTATCGCCCTGTCTCTAATCTTCCTTTTCTCTCTAAAATCTTAGAAAAGCTTGTTTTGAAACAATTACTGTCTCATCTTAAAAATAATTGTCTTGAAGAAAAATTTCAGTCGGCTTATAGGCAACATCATTCGACGGAAACCGCACTTGTTAGGGTTGTTAATGATCTCCTCTTTGTTATAGACAATGGTTCATGTTCTTTGCTGAATTTGCTTGACCTATCGTCTGCTTTTGATACTATTGATCACAATCTTCTCCTCAAACGTCTTGAAATTACTTATGGCGTGTCTGGTGCAGCGCTTGATTGGTTTAGGTCATATTTGTTTAATCGTAAACAGATTATTACGGTGAATGAATATAGATCTGAGGAAATCATTATTGATTGTGGGGTTCCCCAGGGTTCAGTACTTGGACCCGTTCTTTTTGTTCTGTACGTTGGACCTCTGTCTAAGATCATCAAAAGTTTAGGTCTGTCTTACCACCAATATGCCGATGATACGCAATTGTACTGCGTTTCCAATACGAGAAATTTACAAGAAGTATCAGCCGATAGTAAGAATTGTATCCAAAGTGTTAAGAAATGGATGAATGAGAACAGACTGAAACTAAATGATGATAAGACAGAGGTGCTGTATGTTGTGAACAGGAAGTGGAAAAGGGAAACAGATTTGAAGCTGGGGATGCCTCCATTCAAATTGTTGATAAAGTGAAAAACCTTGGCACATTCTTAGACTCTGGACTGTCGATGGAGCATCAGGTTAATAATTTGGATAGATCTCTCTTTTTTCCAACTACAAAAGATTGCTTCCATTAGACGGTTCATATCTGAGGATGTGACCAAACACCTGGTTGTGTCCCTCGTACTATCGAAATTGGATTATTGCAATGCTCTGTTGTTTGGCGTTTCCAATATAATTTGAGACGTCTTCAGATTGTCCAAAACAGCGCTGCCAGACTTGAATTCATGAAGCGTAGGTGCGATTCTGTCAGACCTCTGCTTCATGACCTGCATTGGCTGCCTGTTGAGAAAAGGATAAAATTCAAAGCTTGTGTTTTAGTGTATCGTTGTCTTTAAGGTACTGCCCCTTCCTACATTTCGGAACTAATTGAAATATTATATTCAAAACCCCGCCCCTTACGTTCGGCCAGTGATTCCACCAAACTAGTTGTCCCTCGAATACGGAAAAATGCTGGAATGAGATTCTTTTCTCATTTCGGACCCTCTGTTTGGAACGCCTTACCGCAGACCATTCGTGAAAAAGAATCTTTGTCTATTTTTAAACGTTCGCTTAAAACATATGTTTCGTCTTTAGTATATGTTATGAGAAGCAAGATAGGTCTGTCTGTTTCTATTGTGAGTTGTGTGTCTGTGTGTGTGTGTATGCTTGTGTGTGTGAATGAGTATGTGTCAGCCAAAGTAATTTGTAATTTAAGCGCTTAGAGTCTGTTGTCTCGGAGTTATAGCGCTATATAAGTTTTCAGCATTATTATTATTATTATCATTATTATTATTATTATTATTATTATTATTATTATTATTATTATTATTATTATTATTATTATTATTATTATTATTATTATTATTATCATTATTATTAAGGATGTCCACACATGATGTGGATTTTGGATAAGGTCTGATCTTTTCTAGTTTTTCTTGAGTCCCAGAGAAACATTGTGCCTTCGGGCTCATGAAAACTTATTGAACCTATGAGAGGATCTGTAGATCCATCAAGTATAGACGAAGATAAAGAGGAAGAAGAAGAAAACAAAGAAGGAGGAGGAGGTGGAGGAGGAGGAGAAGAAAAAGGAAATGGTGATGATGATGATGATGATGATGATGATGATGATGATGATGATGATGATGATGATGATGATGATGATGATAATAATGATGATGAAGGAGGAGAAGGAGCCGACAAAGGAGGAGGAGAAGGAGAGTGAGGAGGAGGAAGAAAAGAGTAGGATGAAAAAAACAGGGAGGAGGAGTAGGAGGAGGGAGAGAAGAAGAAGAAGAAGAAGAAGAAGAAGAAGAAGAAGAAGATGAAGAAGAAGAAGATAAAGAAGAGGAGGAGGAGAAGGAGACGGAGTAGAAAGAGAAGAATAGGAGTATGAGGATAATGCAAATGAGGAGAAAAAGTAGAGATGGAATTGGTATGGAAAAAGGGGAGGCGAAGGATGAGGAAGGGGGGGGGGGGAATAATAATACTACTACTAATAAAAATAATAATATGAAGAAGAAGAAGAAGAAGAAGAAGAAGAAGAAGAAGAAGAAGAAGAAGAAGAAGAAGAAGAAGAAGAAGAAGAAGAAGAAGAAGAAGAAGAAGAAGAAGAAGAAGAAGTAATCAACCCTATGGCTCTTAGAACTTGTCTCAGGTATAGTAACTAATAATATATTTTTCTATTTTATGGCGATAATGGCACAAAACTGTCGTAACTCGGAGTCACGAGAGTTTAGTTCTGTTCTTTCAACATACGATGGTCTTGCTTCCATTAAAATACTTTCAAACTATCGGGACTTTGATAACTCATAATCCAAGCAATATATCGTCTCAAAAACATCACCATCGTTTTTCTCGCCACGTTGTACAAAAGATTAGTAGATTTCATGACTATCCAAGGATTATTGTGAATTTCAAACAGTTTTTTGTCTCTCCTGAAAGTTGCGTTTTTAAGAGACCCAGTTTTGCACCCTACTCTCATCATATTCTCCTTTGCCCTACCCAACCATCTAGTCCTCGAGCGTCTCTTTTTGCTATCTCCCGATAATTGTAAAATGAATGCTTTCTTTTCCACGTACTCCCTCTTTTCAATCTATCTTCTCTCATCTTTATCGATACGTTCTTCACTTCAGTCAAGGTTCGAATCCGTTCATTTCTTACTTTATTTTTTCTTGTCCAGCCAACGGACCATCACAACATCCAATTATCATTCCAATGTTAATGTTTGAAATCCATTTTTTTCTTTTATAATCATGCACTCCGTGAATAAATTTAATTATGCCACAATATTGGTTACCAATTGCAGTCTCACTTATTGTCGTTCTTCTTGTTTCGTTTTACCTTCCTTTTATCTCTTTTTTTCTGTTTTTCCCCATTTCTTTTTACAATTTTGTTTTGTCTTAAAACTTCCAAAAAAATATAATTTTACTTCAAAGGAAATCTTCGCCTCAATTCATTTTGGAGCATTTTGAATAATCCGTCTTGTTGAATTTATTGCCCTGGTAAAAAGATGTGACTTTTTATTCCAGTAAATGATTGCTACAGAATGAATAAAACTCTAACTTGTCCAAGGTAAATAGCCAAAGTGACCGAAGTTGACGGTGCTTTTATTTTTTGTTGAGACTCACACTATTTGAATTTTTAAGATGCTGTGAACAAAACAAAATAATAAAAAGATGCTGTGACCATGTACAAAGAGAAGAATACCTATGTGATATGTGGTCACCAAATAGAAAATTCATATGTCTAAAATTGAACTAATCCACGTTCAAAAGTATAAACTTGGATCAATGTATACGTTTTGTGTCTTTCTGGTGAGCAGAGATGTTACTTACCATGTGCGGCTATATGATCTTGTGGTATGCCACTCGCTTTCGGATCGGAAGGTCCTAGGTTCAAGCCTCGCACGGCGCACAGTTGAGTCCTTGGATCAAGGTTCTTTACTCACATTCTCTAATCAAATTCAGGTGTAAAATGAGTAGCCTACCTGGCCGTTAACAGCGTTGTCTCTGTCCGAAAATATTGTAAGATCGCCTAACGGGCGTCAAGTCACGTCCAACATGTTTAGTGTTGCTGCTGGTCAGGGACCCCTTTTAGTACTTTAGTGGATTTCGTCCTATATAAATGCTTGATTGAAAAAAATACCTGCTGTATCCTTTACACACCTTCCCCCCCCCCCTTCCCTCCCTCTATCTGAATATGATTTCACTTTCCACGTCGTTCTCTTTCTTTGCTCTCTATTGAGATTGCTCGGACGCTTAAAAAGAGACCGGTACTCTTTGAAATAGAAATGTTGATTCAAATGGCAAGCTGCTGGAATACACAAAATAGTATGAAGCGCGTTGGGCATGGTATATCCATGAAAATTACCTATATAAATATGTTCGTTTTATTTATTATTTTTCTTTTGCTCGCACTATACATAAAATGGTCCAACACAGCCAAACTATGCAATGATGAACTAGGTAAATAAATAAATATATAAATATGAGCATTTATGTAGCGCATTTTCACGAAATTACCATACTAAACTAGCTTAACATCATTTCATTTAATCCCCAGTAAGCCTTATGGAACCGTATTTCCATGCCATACAGTATCAGTCGCCTGTGAGACGTCGCTTTTTGTACAAACGTGTCTTACAATATCCGCCATAACCTATAGCCAAAAACTCATTCATAAGATAAGCCTGTTTTTCTCGACAGAATAATGTAGATCGATAACATTGCCTCATTGCTATCAATTTTGAATGAAAACACTCGATTTGTGGGATGGGTCGGTATGACATAGAATTTCAATGAAAATCGTGAAAATGGTCGGTAAAAAGAAAGTTGTTTTTTTAAATGTGTGTGTGTGTCTGTGTGTGTGTGTGTCTGTATGTGTGTGTGTGTGTGTGTGTGTGTGTGTGCTTTGCATGTCACAGTTAAAGATATATGTTTATACACCACATTGCCATGAGTACATTTAAGCTGATATACTATCTTAACCACGTGTATCACTAAAAATATTGTAATCTTTAATCAATAGATTTATGGCATTACTATTAATATTAAGGGCTTTCAAGGGATATTATCCTATTTTGCCCTATACCATATGTTATGTTATGTTATGTTATGTTATGTTACGTTACTCAATAAGATATTTCTTTAGCTGAAATGTCACAGGTTCAACAGTATATTTTAGGCAATTGCCTACATTATAACAAATACATTGACATAGAATTTCCAATAATCATATCAAAACATGTAAAATTGATGATAGCCCAAAGCAAACAAAATAATAATAAAAATAATAATAATAATAACAATAATAATGATAATAATAATAATAATAATAATAATAATAATAATAATATAATAATAATAATAATAATAATAATAATAATAATAATAATAATAATAATAATGATAATAATGATAATAATAATAACAATAATAATAATAATAATAATAATAATAATAATAATAATAATAATAATAATAATAATAATAATAATAATAATAATAATAATAATAATAATAATAATAATAATAATAATAATAATAATAATAATAATAATAATAATAATAATAATAATAATAATAATAATAATAATAATAATAATAATAATAATAATAATAATAATAATAATAATATAATAATAATAATAATAATAATAAAAGAAGAAGAAGAAGAAGAAGAAGAAGAAGAAGAAGAAGAAGAAGAAGAAGAAGAAGAAGAAGAAGAAGAAGAAGAAGAAGAAGACTAATAAATGAAAAGAATTAATTGAATACAATAAATTTAATTTTATCTTTCTTAAATTCACCCAATAGACAAAGTGGGCAACATATGTAACACAATCAATTCATATTTTAGAAGAAAAGAAATCGCTTACCTACGTGGCATGAATAAAAATGTATAAATATAAAGTTATATATAATTTATGGGGACAATATATATATATATATATATATATATTACAAAGTGAAATAGGTTGTCCCTATGACCACTGTGTAAATTCATAAAAATATAAAAGTATGGAATTGAGAGTTAGATAATAGCGATACTTTATAAAATAATTTTACAAATTGAGAATTTTCTGGTCTCTTGTCCGAAATTGTGTGTGCAGTCTATATTTTAAAAAATAATAATATTTATTGTAAATACCAGTTGCGCGTAACTTACTTACTTACTTATCTTATCCGTACCAGCAACCACCTGAGCTCTAGCCCTTCGGTCTTGTGCCATGACGTAGAAGTTAGACGTCTTATGTAGTTATTCCAGGTGACTATGAAGTGTTTTACTGATGATTGGATTTGGTGGGTGGAATGTGCGTCTTAGGTCTTCAAGAGGTTGACATTCAAGCAAGTGTTGTGTTACTGTTTCATTGGGGTGTTGACATAGGGGGCAGGAAGGGGATGTGTCTTTTGTAATTTTGCTTAATTGACTGTTGAGCGGTATGTGTTGTGTTCTTAGTTGAAAGATGATGCTTTGCTGGTGTCTTCTGAGCTTATTTAGGCTATCAGTCTTTACAGTAGTGGTCATATGGGGAAAAAAAATAAAATATATATATATATATATATATATATATATATATACCCGTGGTACTCATTGCCCAACTGTTCATCCATTCTTCTCTGTTATTTGTTTTGATTATTTGATTCGCTGTGTCTAAGGATACTGGAATTGATGGTTGTAAAAGTGTTGATCCGAGTCTGGCTAGTCTGTCTGCATTGCGCGTTAAAATTCGAACACTATGTGGTAAAAATGAATTAAGGTGACGTGTTGTCTTTGTTTCTATATTTAAAACGCGACGGCTCCTCGTGAAGAACTTAATATATTTGTAAAGGGGGTAATCCCCATCCTTCATAACTTTGTCCATTTTACATAGATCTAGACAGAATCTCTTGAACAGTTCTTCCACATTTGAAATTGGGTGAATATAACTCCTGGCTTTATTAATGATCCGATCAATTTCCTTAATGTCGCAAATACTAGCATTTCCACACCATGCTGTAATACAAATAGTAATAACGGTCTCCAAAACAGATCTATAATAAAGGTTGCATAAGGTTTTGTCTATATCAAATTCTGAAAGTTTCCGAGTAAAATACATTCTTTTGTTCAATTTAGTGATCCCAGCATCGGTTTGTAAATGCCACTGCAAATTATTGTCAATTAAAATACCCAAAATAATTGTAAACTTGATTGTTAATTTTGAGCGGACTGATGGAATTCGTGTTCTTTTTGAAATCAAAAATCATTTTTTGGTTTTTCCTAAATTTAATTTCAGGGAGTTATCTTCAAACCAACCAACAAATCTGTCGATCTCATATCTGTATACCGTTTCGACAACATTTAATATTAACCCTTGAAAGGCAGTGTCATCGGCAAATTTTAAAATTGGGACCAAGTCACTTGTTCAGCCATTTGTGTAAACCGTAAAGAGGCTAGGTGAGAGAACACACCCTTCAGGGGCTCCTGATTTATTACTTATTTTATTAGATTTGTTTCCATAAATTTCTTCAAATTGTGTTCTCCCTAATAGAAAGTCTAAAACCCAGGAAATCAATTGTAGATTTATATTCAAACATTGCAGCTTTTCAAAAAGTAAATGGAGCCCAATCGTATTGAATGCCGAAGAAAAATCAATAAAAAGAATTTTGCAATATTCCTTTGGGTTATCTAAATGACTGTAAATATTATTCAACAAATAATTTATATCGAAAAATATCACATGATAATGATATTGTACAGTATTTAGACAAATAATGGAATAGAATAATGAGAGTTATCAACACCACTGGTAATTTGAAAAATAAATACGTTTCCTCAATGTGTAAATCATATTTCAATTTTATTGATTAAATTATTGAAAATTGTTCCTAGCAAATTTAAGTGTAATGAATAACATGATCATGCTTTATTTATGTTGGTAAAAAGATAAACATTGGAGGGTTGATATTTAACGATTTATGTACATTACTCTGCCAAACTCCATATTTTAATGCTTAAATTGGACTTCTTTAAAACCAACATGCAGACATCACAAAATATTTATTGAGCAATTTGACTAATACTCAATTGCCTTGTGGTACTTTTCTAATCGCTTGATTGTTATCCAATAAACTATGCAAATATGTCTTCGCATCTTCTGGTTAAATAGGATATCAAAATAGCATAACTCTTTCTCCTTAGCCTCTGTATTTTGTTTCCGTATCATTTAATATAAAGTATTTTAGAATGAGATAAATTAGATTATCTTTTTCCTTTAATGTAAATACAAGTAACAATGTAGCAATGTATGACACGTTTTTGAGTCATAACAGAATCATCTTTTCAACGACATCCACTAAACTCGCTTTCCAAAGGGTTTAACGTTGTTGTAATGGACAAAATGCGTCATTTAAAACATTGAGTCTATAAGGAATTGGGTTATCTGACCTGCAAATAAGTGCACGTAGGTTCCTAGCAAACAGAAACACCTAATACAATGAACTGACATGATGCCTTTAAAGCAATAATATTGCATTATTTACGATATAGACATAGAAAACTATGTTAATGGACAGGTACTCATTTAACACCTAAGTAGGGCGAAAGAATGTAAGTAAAGATTTTTTCCAAAGGACCCAACATTGAGTCGTTCAGAACGGGTCTGAACAAGAGATCTAAAAGTTCAAAGGCGAGTGTTATACAACATGCTGCACACTGGTTCGTTCAATTCTATGACTTGACGGGGGAATGATGTCCTTTCTATCCCTTTGTTACCCAGCGTCTAAACATGATAGGTTGTTGGGCAAATGAGATACTCTAAAGTTATTTCTAAAATGTTATTTACATTTAGGTTTCTCATGGGGGATGAGTGGGCGCTGGGGGGGGGGGGGGCGAGGTTGTCTTCTCGAAACTCTGGGTAGAGTTCCTGACCTCCCATAGTGTAGCAATGACTATCCCGCACAAATCTTTGGGCCTCTTTTTCGCTCACGAAGTGCCCGAATTCGCGTCAAAATATGGGACGAAGCCGTTTCGTATATGCTATTTTAAAAAATTAATTACGACGCTGTTTATCGATGAATATGACTGAAAGTTGGCAAACAGTTAGAAAAAAGGTCATTGTAGATTATGTCAAGCGACAAAACTCGTGCGATTACCAGAAGGCCGTTAAAAATAGATTTTTACTCTTTGGAGTAAAATATTTCTAAAACTACCGGGCATGGAGGTTTTGTCGCTGACAAGGTAATACATGAACATTTCTTCTTTTTGGTTGTAAAATTTCATATGAATATGACGAGTACTTTTCCCGTATTTCCCAAAACACCATCCTAATTTGCTCTTCAAGTTTCAATCTTTTAATCCATTTATTACGCAAGATACAACCAAAGGTCGAAAAAAAATGCCGAAAAAGCGTCCCATATTTTCGCGTTTTTTTCTCTTTGCGGTCATCCAAATATATGACACCTTTGAAACTGCATAACTTGTTTATTTATGAATGGATTTTCAAAATTCAAAAAACATTTTTACTCAGTGGAGATAGGGCTTTGATTTTAGACAAACATTTTCCTCAAAAAGAGAAAAAAAAACATTTTTCATAGTAATTGCTACATAGTGGCCAGGGAGGTCACGTACTGTGTCGTTTTGTCGAAATCGGGAGAGCAGTTAACAGGCTTGTGTACTATCATTATAAGACATTGGGTGGCAGCCGACAGACTGGATGGAGCTTTTGACCTTACTGTGTCTTCAATAACCCTATATCTGTTTAGCAATCTGCTTTTTGTCTTTGTCTTGGAATGAGATTACTTAGATTTGTCCAATCCTTGGAAGGGGAACTTGGCTGGTATGGAAACAGTCAAATGTATAGTAATAGTTTTGGGATATATTTTATCGTTGTAAATCATCTCTCTGAAAAGTAACATTAGATCTAATTCATCAAATGATATTTAACATATTGTACCCCTCAAAACTGAGAGAGAAGTTGCCAGGCTTGTGTACAATCAATATAAAACATTGGGTGTGGCAACCCACGGAATAAGGTCAAGAGACTGTCTGAACGCAGCACAACCTACTAATTCTGATTGGTGTCGGACAGCCAAAGCCGCGGTCTTACGTAAAACAAGCCGGACAACCATAAAATACCCTTGATTATAATCTATCTATCTACCTATATACCTATATATATATATATATATATATATATAATATATATATATATATATATATATATATATACAGGAGAAATGTATTGTCCTATATGCTAAGTGTTGATGTTAGTTAGGGATTCATTGTAAAGTTCTTTGAGAAGGTGTAGTGGATATTGCGTTATATAAAAGATCACAGCTTTAAACATGCTAACAGGATTTTTTTTTCAATACAGAAAGGTTTCTGCAAACAAAACTTTAATACTGTGCTCGGAATTGTTTTCACGGATAATAAAAAAGCAATTTAAAGCATCGTTTACCCAACAATAACTATTCTCTTCTCCTTGTCCGCTTTTATTTTCATCATAATATCAATGGCTTTGCTTGTGGCAAAACTTAAAGAGAAATCAGAGTGACGTATGAAGTCGACTTACCAGGGACACAATAAAGAAAAGAAAACTTCCAAAAATAATCAATCGAGTGATAACGTAGATGGTAACGATAAAAATGTGACGAGCAAGGATCAGAAAGTTTCTAAGATGGTTGTCATGATTTCAGTCTTATTTATTGTCTGTTTCTTTCCCACGGTTGGATTGCAAATGATCATGTGGTTGGATAGAAGATTTTCAGTCAATGGAGTATACAAGAACCTGAATTTGGTATTCTCTTCCTTTACATTCCTACTGGAGTCGGTAAATGCTGCTCTGAATATAATTATTTACTACGAAATAGTTCAAATTATAAAGCCGTGTTAGATCGTATCTTTGGTACTTGTTAGATATCACTCGCCTGGTGTATCGATAATAAAGAAATAAAACAAAAGAATAACAACAACAAAAACCATAAGCATATTACAATATTAAACATAATTTCAGTTCCAAACCTAATTGTGTTTGTTATCGAAAGTGGTGATACTGTTATTTCTGCGTAATCCATTTGTTGAAAAAGAAATTTGAAATTAAGATAATAAACATTTGAAATCGCTTTTTACACTAAGAAGGAAAATATCTTCTATTCCACCTCTTCATACAAAGCATGAGATTTGATGAAACTTCTTACTTTATTTTGGCTATAATTCTGTGTTGACAACCACTCTCGATTGTCTTATAAAAATTACTCTTGATGATATATAAACCCATGGCAGGCTGAAAATCGTCACTTTCTATTCTTGATTGCACAATGCAGAGTTGGTTGTTTGCGTTATGTTCCGGGTCATACTATGATAATACAGATAATACTGCCATTATTTTAAAGGACACAGTATGTGCTATTTGGTTAACATTGTATACACCGTGATTTCAAAAGTAACTGTAGAATAGCAAACCCTAGCGCAGGATACTGTGTAATGTGAATCGGACGTCCGAACGAGCGATCACCAAATCATAGTTTAGAAAAGGCCTATATGTACTATGTAAGTCCGCAAACGGGTGACCAAAAAATAATCATAGCATAGAAAAGACCGATCTATGCAATGTCAGTTCGATCAAAGAGTGACCATTAAAATCATTGAACAGAAAAGGTTGATGTGTTTCATGTGTATGAATCCCAATAAAGTATAACTCTAATCCGCCACCAAACTCTTCAAGGAATGGTGTGCTGATAAATCTCTCAAACCTTCAGGTCTTGTAGTACAATTCATACGTTCAAATCGAAGGTCCTGGGTTCGAGTCCAATCGAGTGGCGCATAGTTGAGTCCTTGAAAAATGCACTTTACCCGCATTCTCTCATCTTATGTAGGTGTAACATTAGTACCTGACCGTTGACGGTTGTCTCTGTCGGAAAAAAAATTATAAATCGCCTAAGAAAGGAAATGCTTCGACCTATGTGTTCAGTGTTGATGCTAGGGATTCATTGTGAACTTATTTGAGAACGTTTAGTGGATATTGCGCAACAAAAAACCTGATAATTTTAAACATCTTTAGGATTTTTAAAATTTCTATACAGAACGGTTTCTGCAAACAAAACTTTAACACTATGCTTTTTTCTAGTCATTGATTATGAATACTAGAAACTAAAACTTAATTCATAAAAATGGAGTGCAACATAACTTTTAAAGACTGTGGTGAAAATAATGTACAGCCTCCTATTGTCAGTGAAGAGCTTTTTTTCTATTTCCGTGTTGTCAATTGGTCTATTTTACTTGGCGTCATCAACATGCTTGGCGTCCTCAGCAACGCTATCAACATGGTCGTTATTTACAAAATGGGATTTGCCGAAAAAAATTCAATCAACTTGAGCCTGTTTGCTCTGGCCATTTCTGATTTTGGATCCTGCGTCACTTCTCTGTTTCTGTCAGTTGCCAGGAATCCTTGGTTTAGACAATTAGATTTGTCTTTCGAGTCGGACGAAGTTTCACATCTTCTCGGCGCATGGCCTCATGTTGCTTTTACAAAAATTACAACATTAATCACGGCTTTTATCGCTTTTGAGCGATGTCTTTGTGTCTGGATGCCTATAAAGATAAGAACTATCATTACAAGAAAACGAATTTTAATTTACCTTATAGCGTGCTACATCTTAAACTTTGCTTCCATCGCTCCACTATTCTATTCGAACAGACTAGGGAGTAAGTTTTATACCGTGTATAACAAAACAATGCTTGGACTTGTTTTCTCAGAGAATAGAAAAGAAATTGAAAGCATCGTTTACCCAATGATAAATATTTTCATTGCCATACCGGCTTTTATTTTCATTATTATATCAACGGCTTTGCTTGTGGCAAAACTTAAAGAGAAATCAGAGTGGCGTATGAAGTCGACTTACCAGGGACACAATAAAGAAAAGAAAACTTCTAAAAATAATCAATCGAGTGATAACGTAGATGGTAACGATAAAAATGTGACGAGCAAGGATCAGAAAGTTTCTAAGATGGTTGTCATGATTTCAGTCTTATTTATTATCTGTTTCTTTCCCACGGTAGGAATGCAAATGATCATGTGG
This sequence comes from Berghia stephanieae, assembly GCF_034508935.2. NCBI lineage: Eukaryota > Metazoa > Mollusca > Gastropoda > Nudibranchia > Aeolidiidae > Berghia > Berghia stephanieae. The sequence continues at coordinate 5,916,331 of NC_088365.1, forward strand.
TTGGATAGAAGATTTTCAGTCAATGGAGTATACAGGAACCTCAATAAAGTATTGGCTTCCTTTACATTCTTACTAGAGTCGGTGAATGCTGCTCTGAATATAATGATTTACTACAAAAATAGTTCAAATTATAAAGCTTTGTTTGATCGTATCGTTAGTACGTGTTAGATATCACTCGCCTGGTGTGTCGACACACGTCGAGACAAAGAAATAAGAAACAAAAACAACCAAAATAACAACAACAAAAACTATAGGAATGTTACAATATTAAACGTAATTTCATTTCAAAGCCTTATTGTGTCTGTTCTCGAAAGTTGTGTTACTGTTATGTCTGCGTAAATCATTTGTTGAAAAAGAAATTTGAAATTAAGATAATAAACATTTGAAATCGCTTTGTACACTAAGAAGGAATAAATCTTCTATTCCACCTCTTCATACAAAGCATGAGATTTGATGAAACTTCTTACTTTATTTTGGCTATAATTCTGTGTTGACAACCACTCTCGATTGTCTTATAAAAATTACTCTTGATGATATATAAAACCATGGCAGGTTGAAAATCGTCACTTTCTATTCTTGATTGCACAATGCAGAGTTGGTTGTTTGCGTTATGTTCCGGGTCATACTATGATAATACAGATAATACTGCCGTTATTTTAAAGGACACAGTATATGCTATTTGGTTAACATTGCATACACCGTGATTTCAAAAGTAACTGTAGAATAGCAAACCCTAGCGCAGGATACTGTGGTATGTGGATCGGACGTCCGATAGAGCGATCACCAAATCATAGTTTAGAAAAGGCATATATGTACTATGTAAGTCCGCAAACGGGTGACCAAAAAATAATCATAGCATAGAAAAGACCGATCTATGCAATGTCAGTTCGATCAAAGAGTGACCATTAAAATCATTGAACAGAAAAGGTTGATGTGTTACATGTGTATGAATCCCAATAAAGTATAACTCTAGTCCGCCACCAAACTCTTCAAGGAATGGTGTGCTGATAAATCTCTCAAACCTTCAGGTCTTGTAGTACAATTCATACGTTCAAATCGAAGGTCCTGGGTTCTCAAAAGTTGTGTTACTGTTATGTCTGCGTAAATCATTTGTTGAAAAAGAAATTTAAATTTAAGATAATAAACATTTGAAATCGCTTTTTACACTAAGAAGGAAAATATCTTCTATTCCACCTCTTCATACAAAGCATGAGATTTGATGAAACTTCTTACTTTGTTTTGGAAATACTTCCGTACTCTGGAAAAATACATTAAAAAATTTTCCCAGAAAACTCGTCCTTTAAATATCGATTCGATTTAAATGATTTTCATCTTGCCAAAAAAAAAAAAAACTCACAAACCAGGGACTTCGCAGAAGTTCCGGAATGATAGTTTTTGCCAAGATGAGAGACATTTAAATCGACTGATATTTTAAGAGATAGACGGGCCACCAATTTTAAAAGAAGAAGTAGAAGCAGCTATTAAAAAATGAAGTTAGGCAAAGCAACAGGCCCTGATAATATCCCAATAGAAATTATCACAACATTAGAGGATTTAGGTTTAAACACAGTGACACATCTATTGAATAGGATGAATGACAGTGGTAAAATTCCAGATGATTTATTAAAGTCAGTGTTTATAACACTTCCAAAGTCACCAGGGGCCACGGAATGCGAGTTACACCGAACGATTAGTCTTAAGAGTCACTTCACGAAAATTCTCTTAAGAGTACTAATGAACAGAATGAGGAAAAGTATAAAACCAGAGATATCAAGAACTCAATTTGGATTTGCCCCCGACAAAGGTACAAGAAATGCTATTTTCACCTTATCAATGTTGATGGAAAGATGTATTGAAGTTTGGAAAAACTTATTTATTTGATTTATTGATTACTCAAAGGCATTTGATAAAGTTAGACATTGTAAGCTATTTAATATCCTTGAAGGACTAGACATAGACGGAAAAGATTTTAAAATTATTAGAAACTTATATTGGAAACAAAGTACAGCCGTCAGGATTGAAGGAGAATTAAGTAAATATATACAAATTAAACGAGGTGTTAAACAAGTATGTGTTTACAATAAACAATTATTAGAACTTTAGGAGATAGCCCAGGCATTAAGATCAATGGTGAGAATATCAATAATATAAGATATGCAGATGACACAGCACTAATTTCAGACTCAAAAGAAAATTTACAACTACTCCTCAATAAAATAGTCACAGAGAGTGAACATATGGGGGTATACTTAAATGTAAAAAAGACAGAATGCATGGTGGTATCAAGGAGAAAAAGAAATCCAAAATGCAACTTAATAATCAATGGAAAAACTATAAAACCAGTTCAGGCATTTAAATATCTTGGATACATAATAACTTTAGATGGCAGATGCAACACAGAAATAAAACGAAGAATTGCAATAGCTAAAGATAGTTTTAATAAAATGAGTCTAATTTTTAAAAACCACAATATCTCAATGACAACAAAACATAGGGTTTTGAAGGCCTACGTATGGTCAGTATTATTATATGGCTGCGAAAGCTGGACAATTACAGAAGACATTAGAAAGAAACTGGAGGCAGCAGCAATGTGGTTTCTTAGAAGATTGTTAAGAATCTCATGGACAGAGAAGAAAACTATTGAAGTATTATAGCAAGCTGAAACTAAAAGGCTATTAATTCGTCCAATAAGAAAAAGACAAATGCAATTTTTAGGACACCTAAATCGACATAAATGTATTGAACATCTTGCTCTCACAGGAAAGATAGAATGTAAAAAGAGTAAAGATAACCCAAGAAAAACATATTTGAATAGTTTGAACAGCTACGTGGCAAAGAAAGAGAAGAGTAATATTAGTTTTATGAGGTTATCTGATCAGAGAGACGAATGGCGTATCATGATCACCGATGTCTGGCACAGACTTGGTAATTGAAGAAGAAGAAGATATTTTAAGGATGAGTTTACTGGACAAATTTTAAAATATATGTTTTTCCAGAATACTGCAGTATAGGGAAGGGTAGGGACAGGTTGACAGTTTTGGATATGGTAGATAAAAGTTATATGCTAAAAATTTAAAAAACAAAACTGTTGTGATTATTTTTGTTTCACATATGTTATTCTGTTTAAACAACAATAGAAGCAACTTTCACTTTCATTTTCATTACAATAAACCTGATTTTTCCATTTGGTTATCAGTAGTAAACGCAATGGACAGAATACAATATCATATTTTGATGGGCGAAGGTACAAAATATTCCTTCGATATATCATCGAGTGAGTCACTAAATAAAATAACTGACTCGAAATGTACATGGTAGCAATGAGTATTTCTTGACAGCCTCATAGTTGTACGGAGACGGAGTTTTTCCCGTTCCTCTTATGTTATCATTTGCAGAGTACCTCGTGATTTAAAATTTGGAAGCCCATGCCCTGCAAAGTTATAATCATCCTCGATAAAATCATTAAAATGTAAAAGGATCTCAAAAAACAATGAAATATAGATCTATTCGAATTTGAAATCCATGGCAAATTTCTAATGGACAGAAATGATATCTGTTATTCAATAAAATTAGAACAACAAAAATATTTTATTGTAAAGCCATATGAGCATATGTATTAGATATTGCGCTATATAAAAATACAGGTATGGATTTAGATGGAAGAAAGAAGGCGTTTGGGGGCTCTTTTTTCATATGCTTGTCATAAATACACACATGACACGCAATTAAAAAATGAATTCCTTAAAGCTACTTGATTTGTTTGTCACATCATTACATCATCATCATCATCATCATCATCATCATCATCATCATCATCAGCAGCAGCAGCAGCAGCAGCATCATAATCATCAGCATCTCCATCATCATTATCACCCTAATCATTACCTTCTATTAACATCACTTTAGTGTAGAACGACCTTAAGTCTCAATGGGAAACTACCTTAAAGTTACCATGAGTTGTTTACTTTCAAACTGTTGTGTTGACAACCCCCCTCGGTCGTCTTATGAAAATTATTTACTATGATATAAAAACCAATGGTAGGCTGAAAATCGTCCCTTGCTATTCCTGATCGCAAAATGCAGGGTAGGTTGTGTGTGTCATGTTTGGGACCGGATAATACTGCCGTTTTTTAAAGAACACACTATGTGCTATTTGGTTGACATTGCATACAATGTGTTTTTTAAAAATATAGGCAGAATAACAAGGCATAGCGAAGGTTACTGTGTTATGTAAATCGGACTTTCGAACGAGTGACCACTAAATCATAGTTTATAAAAGGCCGATCTTTACTATATAGTCCATAAACGGGTGACCAAAAATCAGAGCATCGAGAAAACCGATCAGTCAGTTCGATCAAAGAGTAACCATTAAAATCATAGAACAGAAAAGGTTGATCTGTTCCTTGTGTACGGGTCCAAAATAAAGTAAAAGACAGAAGGCAAACTGTTATAAAAAAATCCAATGCTGCCCGGTTCTATTGTCCTATTCGGTGACATAAAATGAGACGTGTGTGTTGTATTATCACATCTCCATAAAACTGTTTGATGATATGTGATGCTTTGCAACTTGTTCCAGACACAAAATGATAGTGATAAAATCTTGCGTGTGAAGTACGTTTGAGCAACACGGTTGTTCTCAATATATGCTTTACATGAATGAGCCATGTTGGGTCAAGAATGAAGAAGTAACTCTACTACACATCTTCTTCACGGGAAGCCAGACCAACGTCGCTACAGAAAACAGAGGAGCAAACCTGAGACAACAACAAGACAAGATTTGTTTGTGTATATAGTATTGTCTTTACGTGTTACGAAATATGTGCGTTTTATTGTCAAACATTCTAAATTTAATTTTGACATTTTCATATTTCTAATATAATGTTATAATTTTATTAAGTCAGCAGACTCGTTTAATAATTTATAACTATACTTTTATAGGGGCCTTTTTAAAATATTATTAGGCCGATGGTCGTTGGAAATATCTTTCTATCGTAACGTAATAAAACTTGTGACAATCATCATCACAATCATCATCATCATCATCATCATCATCATCATCATCATCATCATCATCATCATCATCATCATCATCATCATCACAATCATCATCATCATCATCATCATCATCAACAACATCATCATCATCATCATCATCATCATCATCGTCATTATCATCATCTTCATCATCATCATTATTATCATCTTAATCATTACCCTCTCTATTAACATCACCATCGTCGAGTTCTGCCATCTTATGATTCAATCTTTACCCTAATCACTGGTTATTCATTGTCCCTGTGACTGGTTGACATTGAATAGCAAGGTATAGCTCAGGATAGCTCATGTTAGGCAATGAGATCAGAACCGGAAAAGAGGAAGGTGAGAGGTCATGACTACTCTACGCTACTACTATCTATTGTCAGGAATTGTCCATCCCGGTTTTCACAAAAATAATAGTACGTTATGTGCACATGTTTTTTTATTGGTTGTCACCATAGATATGAATAACTAGATGGCCAACGAAGAGGAATTTCACGCGGGTCGATCAGCTGTTTTTACTGTGTCATTCCGGAAGTGACTCGTTGTTTGATGAATTGGAAGATCGGGCTATCAATAGACTCTTCTTGTCTGATGAACATTAAAGCGAGTCGTTATCTAAAGCTATTTTCCCTCGGCTTCTTGACTTATATTTACAAAACCATCATGCTTCGTACATGTTGCCCTTAATAAATGTAACAATCTGCGAATGCTAGAATTTGACGTTTCCATAGATAAGATCAAATGAGGGAAGTGATTATCATTATTTCTTGTTAAAATATCAGTATCGCTGTTATATCATGTCGTATTGATATCGGATACCCGTTTAATGTTAATATTATTTAAATATACACCCCAACATCAGACAGTGAACCCTCTTCCGCACTAGGACAGGACTGTCCCGGGACAGTCCTGTCCCAAATCTGTAACATATAGAATTTAGAGAAATCTTCCGCACCTATTGGGACGGGACAAAACAGTCCCGTTGTGTCCCAGGCCGTTGTGAAATGCTACTGACGAAAACACAATTGAGACATTCTATCAAGATAAGGAACAGGCATTAAAACAATATAATTCTGATGAAATTCGTTTAATAATCGATTATTTCAATGCAAAAGTTGGTAACGAGAGAGTTGAAAATATCGTTGGCCCCCACGGACTAGGTACCAAAAACGATAGTATCCCACTGGTATCCATTTCTCATATTCCCAGGTTTATTTCCCTCTGATACCCTCCTCCATATTTCCAGGTTCCCCTGAAATCCTATTCCCATAGTCCCAGGTTCACTCCCTACTTGTGTACACTTCCCGGAGTCCATGGTTCACTCCCCACTGCTGCCAATTTTTCATAACCGTCGTCGTTTTGGCTCGTTTCCTGTCGGTTCCGGTCGTTTCCGGTATTACGTAGCCCCCAAGATGAGAGTCATTTAAATCTATCGATAGTTGCAGGACGAATTTTCTGGCCACATTTTTAAATACGTGTTTTACCAGAGTACGGCCATTTAACTCAAATGTCTTTATATAAGCCATTCGAACATAATAGCAGATTGACGAAACAGGTCAATGCGCATGGCTGACTACACGCTACACACTTACAAATTGCATTTTACAACACAAGCAGGATCATATGAAGTTTTTCAAGAGCACTTCAGCTGTTAAGATCATTGACTTATACGAGGGAATGTGTAGCTAACGTTATTCTTTTCCTGCAAAGGTAACATTCATAAATTCCTCTCTAAGTCAAGATAGGCTATTTGTGGTGCTAATCTTGTGTCAGTGGAATACAATGCTTTTATGTAATCGATCTATTTCTATGACGCCAATTAACCAGCAGATTTTTGACCAATCAAAACATGGACACACCTTCATACGTGCTCGGACAAACAAAGTTGGTTGTTCATAAACAATACCGTGAATGAATTCAACCCTTCCCTGATTATTGTTATTGTTTGTATACCGCCAAATGGGTGGCTAGTAATCACACGGTTTTCTCGATCATATAATTATAAACGTTTAAGTTTACACATATATTTCTGTGTTGGTTTTATTCATCAAGTTATAGAACAGTGGTTATCATTGATTGTAAAACTCTTGTAGTTTGCTATGTTTACCAATAACTGTAACTAGTTACATTATGAAGACTGTCCGACAGGCGTGGTTATCTATATGTCTATCTATAGGTAGCGCAAACGACAAACACTAACATCTTAATGAGGTAGGGATACGGCTGCCAGCAAATGGCCATATTCCTGGCCAACATTCGCCAAATAGAAAATCGCGTTTATATTAATATTATTAAGAAAATGAAATGAACACAATTATTTTTTTTTATCATTAAATCGAATTTTTATTTATCGAAACCGAAGTGCAACGGACCGATATTCAAGCCTGACATCCGAACGCTATTATGGGCCTAGTTTAACGTTGTTTTAATGGACAATACTTTGCGTCATTTTTTGAGATGTCCATTGAGTCAACAGTGAATTGGGCTATCAGACCTGCAAATAAGTCAACGTCGATCAAAACCGATGAGTTTTTGTTTTTTTTTCAAACGGGTAAGTGTGCTAGTTGTTAGTAATGTTTAACACATGATCTTCTACTTGTGATTCAACGTCTCAAAACGGTATTATATCGGGATCAATGTACGTTTATTTGCAGGTCTGATAACCCAATTGTTTATAGGCTCATTGTTGCAATGGAATTTTTTAAAATGAATCAAAATATTGTCCATTACAACAATATTGACTAGGCCTTTAAATGGGTTCGAATGTCAGACCTGCATCTATGCACACGTCAGTCGGGATGAATTGGGAGGCAAAAAGCGAATCTAACATTGATATGAAACGATTTGAACAATCAACTTTCAGCTTTGTTGCAATGTAAGAATTTGCCTTTATTCTCCACCAAAACGAACATAAATAAACCCCAAGGTTCATAGTTACGGGGGTCCCGTTAGCTCAGTTGGTAGAGCAATCGCTTCACAAGCAATGGTGTCGAGATCGGTTCCGGGTGTAGTCACGAATTTGTATGACGCCCCCCCCCCCACCCACCACCCCTGACCACCCAGTCGTGATTGGGTAGCTGGTCTGATAGATCCTGCGGAAAGTACTTTTCGATAGACTAGCGGCATGTCCAAAAGGTAGCAATCAATTGCTATTGTCCATTTCACGCTATAGAAACCGGGATAAACTCCGGCTCGGAAGGACTTGTTTTTCATATGTGCGCTATTATTTCAACTTCCAGGTCTCAGCTTATACCGGCATGATACCGCACCGAGACTGCGTGTCACATTTGTCGTGGCCGCTTTGATACGGCTATGTGGTCTTGTGGTATGGCACTCACTTTCGGAACGGAAGGCCCTGGGTTTCCAGTCTTGCTGTGCGCATAGTTGAATCCAGTGGCGGTTCTAGCCTATTTATAGTGGTGGGGCAAAGATGATTCGGTCATATATATATATATATATATATATATATATATATATATATATATATATATATATATATATATATATTTCAACTTAAAAAAATAAGATATTTCAACCACAAATAATCACATTCACAATGAAATGACAATACCAGTAGATTTTAATTATTCCAAACGTAATCAAAAAGGAATCACGAAAGAGAATACAACAAAAAATAAAGCGACGAGACATAATGCGACAACACCTTGACAATACAAGTCCATTTCGTTCACTCGAAAAATTAAAGAGATGCTTTTATCCCTCAACGGCGAGATTGATATTTCTGTTACATTTTCAGAAGTACGTAGTAACTTTAAAGTTTTCATCGAGAAGCAACAACCGCGATATGACTTGAGTTTCATTCAGAGGTCAAATTGGATCATTTTTACTGCTCTCTTGGTAGTTAGAATGATTGTGCCGATGGTGGTAGTGGTTGGAATAGTGGTAGCGGTGGTGGTGGTGGAGGAGGAGGAGGAGGAAGAGGAGACGGTGAGGGAGGATGTAATTATGGAAGTGGTTTTGGTGGTGCTGTTGGTTAGAATGATAGTTGTGGAGACGATGACGAAAATTATATGATGATGTTGATATTGTTTTTATTGCTATTGTAGTATTTGTTGTTAATGTTGTTGTTGTTGTTGTTGTTAATGATGATGATGATTATGATGACAACGACGATGTCGTCGACAATGATGATTACCATACGATATTACAAAGTTTATTCAATCTTAGGCTTTCGCCATTAAATCATACAATTTGATGACATGAAAGTGGAAAAAAAATGGTAAATGGAACCAAACAATAAACTGATACCATTAATAACCACAAAAAATACAACAATCGTAATACCACCAATACGTACAATAATAATAATAATAATAATAATAATAATAATAATAATAATAATAATAATAATAATAATAATAATAATAATAATAATAATAATAATAATAATAATAATAATAATAATAATAATAATAATAATAATAATAATAATAATAATAATAATAATAATAATAATAATAATAATAATATAATAATAATAATAATGATAATAATAATAATAATAATAATAATAATAATAACAATAATATTATTACCATCATCATTACTACCACCACCATCACTATTACCACCACCACCATCACCATCATTATTACGTTTCCAATCAGTTTTTTCTCGTTTTTTAAAAATTTGATACCTTAATAGACGAAAATTCCGGTGATTTTTTTAAAGGATAGTTAAAATATCTACGATTTTATTAACCCTGAAAATTACGATTTTTATTTTCCTATTTCAAGTAGGTAGGTCTGCTATGACAAGTATCAGTTCCATAGTAAAAAAAAGACAAATAAAAACAAAGTTTACTTAATCTTAGGCTTTCGCCAATAATTCCAACAATACAATTAAGACAAAATAATATTACCAATCTCTCCTCATGCATTCGTTAGACTATAACAATAACGGCCGTGTTATCTTTACTCCTTACCCAACCAACCCCTAGCTTCCCGCCTCTTCATCGCGAACTATCTTATGTATGTATTAGCTTCAGGACGGGCAAGT
>NC_088365.1:5936389-5944562 GCF_034508935.2 Berghia stephanieae
GGATCGATCGTGGTAGCGGAGGGATACATTTTTGAGCTGGAACGCAGAGGTTACCTGCAGGTGGGGTCGTATGTGCCAGATGTCGTCTTGAAACATCCGGAAGTTGTGAAAAGTCTGCACGAAGAGTTTGTGCACGCCGGAAGTGACGTGGTAGTTGCTGTCACGGTAAGTATCTTGAATTATGTTTTTGATGAAAATGAAAAAGACATCAATGTTTGGGACATGGGCAATGGTCGGGCTCTAAGATTGACTTTGTACCATACACCGACTCTATCTGCAAGATTAAATATAAAAACAGAATTTAACATGTCTCGTTCTTTACGTTAAGTGTTGCTGTTGTATCCCTCCGCTACCACAATCGATCTGCCATCGGTCAAACTTGTAAGAAAGTCTAAATAGTTTGAAAAGTGAAAGAAGGTTAATAGGGATGAAATGTCGTGACGTCATTTCCTCTTAACAACGCTCACAAGAACCAAACAATAGTTCCACGCCACTTTCCAAAATGGCAGCCAAACGGTTTTTATAATTGCTATCATGAAATAATGTCATGATGATCATTTAATTGTCTCGAGAAGGGGCAAAACACACAAAAAGCTAGAGCATTTATATAGCGCAATATCCACTAAACGCGCTCAAAGAATTTTAAAAGGGAACCCCAACCAACAGCAAAACATAACAGGTAGGACGAGACATGAAGCATATTAGGCGAAAACACAATCTTTTCCGACAGAGACAACGATGTTAACAGACATGTACTCATTTCTTCTTCTTCTTCTTCTTCTTCTTCTTCTTCTTCTTCTTCTTCTTCTTCTTCTTCTTCTTCTTCTTCTTCTTCTTCCTCTTCTTCTTCTTCTTCTTCTTCTTCTTCTTCTTCTTCTTCTTCTTCTTCTTCTTCTTCTTCTTCTTCTTCTTCTTCTTCTTCTTCTTCTTCTTCTTCTTCATCCATTGAGGCCAAAGCTTCAGCCCGAAGATTGCATGGCCGTCTTTTCAGTAACATCTATTTTAGAGGAATGCAGTGAGCGATTTTTTGAATTCATCAGTCGAAAGTGTTTTTATCTTTTTAACTCGATGTGTGTTATGTGCATGCGTGTCTGAGGGAAGAGGGGGGTTGATGGGAGAAAAAGTGGTTCTTCAGAGCATTTAGTTTAGGAGAGTGACTAGTAGGAGTAGACAAATAGGAGTCAGATAGTTTCCCCATAGTGCAAAAGTTATCTGGTGTCAATTTTTACTCTGTTATAGTCGGGTTAAACTCTACAGATAGTAAGATTATGATTTTTTTTAATTTAAAGAAATAGGTAGTGGAAGTGGTGGTAGATAATTTGCACGTTATATAGGGAGAGGTAGGTTCAGAAGGTAGGTACTAATTCCGTTAAAGTATAAATACTTTAATATCAACAGAATTGTCTCACACAATAACAAGTTTACACATATTTAGCCAAAAGAATAATAGTGCTTTTTAATTAATTAAACTTAGGCGATGGGTAGTTAATTTCATCCCATATCGTAAGCACATTTGTGTGAAGTGGGGTTCTTATCTGGTTGGATGTGACTGGTGACGGCGTTAAGGTTTCTTCTGGTTAGTTCGTGAAGGAGCCGTTTTCATTCCAGTTTTCTCGGTGGATCGCTTGTTAGATTCAACTGTGGATCAACTTGTAACAAATGGACATTCACTCAATACCACGCTGGATGCTTACTAGGCATCCCGATGGATGTCCGGTCGGTACCCCGATCTCTCAAAATACCGGAGCAAATATTTGACTTGTTGCAACATTAGTTATGTCGTGAGGGATTTCAATTAATACCCTTGACATCACCACTGATCTAAATTTTGTTGGTCACGTTCCTTAATTTATTTAACTGGATACATGAAGATTAGTGGGATGGGGAAAGATAAGTAAAAATGAGAGCATAATAATCAATACATATAGATACTGAATAGAACTAACGCGGATTAGCGATAGCACATTTGTAAATGTAATTCGTGTAGTATAATTCATTAATTTGAAGGCATGCATACATATACAATGATAAATAAATATATGGATAAAGAGAGTGACTGAAATATTGTGTTATTGTAACATGTATTATCAATTTCTATAAATAACTCGAGTTGTCGATTTCTGTTATTTTATAGGTTGTGTCTACTTACGGCCAGGCGAACCACAATAATAATTATTACTCACTAAACATACTAGTTTTAAATGGCATTAATTAATAATAACACAAAATAAGGCCACCACTATAAGATGGATATATTTATTCCATGCCACTGTTCCCACAATGCTTCCCACTATGTGGAATTTCGAGTTCCCACTGGAGTATCTGAGTGACAGGAATGATGAAATAGGAGAGAGACCTAGATGGCTGGGTTTTTGTTTATATAGAATTGTCATGGAGTTAGTGAATCACAGAAACCAATGATGTTCCAGAATCCGTCAGTACCAGGATTTGACTGGTGATTTTCTAGAGACCAGTTATGTTCTGCGCACGTGATCTGGGCTGGCATCAGGTAATCTTGTGTATTCCTAATTATGTCTTTTGACCACGGGCGGTCGATTAATTTATTCGCCATATGGCTCTCTCGCCTATCGGCTTGACGTTAATTAATGTAGTGTCTGTATCGTAGCTATAACAGATGGCCATGTCGAGGTATTAAAAGAATAAATTATGGGGCAACACTGCGAGAATATGTATTGAGTTATTTACAATCCTGGGGAAGTTAGGAAGGATTTGAAATAAATCACTACATTTAGGTCCATCATGCCGGAGTTTATCCCGGTTTCTTTTGCGTGACATGGACAATAGCATTTGCTTGCTATCCTTTGGATAGGACGCAAAGCACCTTCTGCATAATCTAACAGATTCGAATCTCAACAAGATATATTTTCGTTCATAAAGGGTAGGTCATAAGAAAAAAAATCGATGGTTCAGCAGGGGACTCAAGCAATAGTGAATATTGTCAAAAAACATATGGATGATAAATATTCCAAGCCTCTGGTCCCTGCATTCTATCATTGAGTATAAAACTTTAAACATAATTTCACTCGACTCTGGTCTAAATAAGTACTTTTTTCTCTGGGAATGATATATATTGTAAGATCGCAAGTACAAAAATTCCTTGTTTTACAAGCGACTTGTTTTCTACAAAATAGGAACTGATTCCGTTACAATCATCTCTTGCAATTTCTTTACTTGTCTGTATTTCTGTCTGGACACCAGTATTACGGTCACAGAGAAAAGATGAGGTTGGTTGGCCTGGAGGACAAGGTGGAGGAGCTGAACAGGAAGGCATTGTCTATCGCCAGGGATGTAGCCAGGTCTACAGGAACTCTCTTGGCGGGAAACATCTGTAACACCACAGTCTACCAATCAGATGACGAGGAATCGAAGCAAATGACGAGGTCTATTTTTAAGGTATGTCAAAGTTCAACTAGTGATTTCAATCTAAACACTAAAACGTCTATGTTTGTGACGCCAAAGGAATTTCTCACAAACCATCTAGAAACTCTCACAATATCTGAATGGTTGTCATTTTTATCAATCTCGCGAAAGTTAAACAGTTTGTTGCGATTCGAATCGTTTTAAATAAGCCAATTTTCTTTTTGGTTCGACGAAACTTCCCAAGATGGATGGCTATTCGTAGAGTCCATTTTGCCGGTCGCTTCCAAGACTTGACTATCCGCTATGATGCAAGTCTGTGCATTGTGCACTGGTGAATACACACTACATAAAAGTCATGATGCGAAAGTGTTTATGTAGCAATGTAATACATTTCAGTTGGACCACTTGGATTAGGATATTTGTTGTTAATATTTTGTAAATAACGAAAACCAACCCAGCTAAGCGGGTGGGGTGATCTAGTAAGAGGACAAAATTAACACATTTCAAGGTCTATATCTCTCTTTCAAATAAATTATGTCCTTTCTAGCCGCAACCTTACAAGGAGAATGCGTTCATCACATGTTAGGTCCCTCAGTGTGTATGTGTGTATGTGTGTGTGTGTGTGTGTGTGAGTGTGTGTGTTATTCTTTCCAAGATCTCTGCATTTCAGTGTGGATTGCTGTGCATAAAGTTTATTTGTTGATATATCAAGGAAACGCATCACAGTAAGGTGTTATTCAAGACGAAAAGTGTTTACAGATTTGGCCAGAAAACTCTTCCTTCAAATATCGATCAATCGATTTAAGCCAGGTTCCAGGTTCGAGAGATGTTGCCAAGATGGGAGTAATTTAAATTGATCAATATTTGAAGGATGATTTTTCTGGCCAAATTTTTGAATACGTGTTTATCCCGAGTACGGAAGTTCCTTACTTATTATCCAGCATCCTCATGGAAGTTGGCTCCCGGCACTCTGTGATGACAAAAGTCTGTCCATTCCATTGGTCTGTTGACGGTATCAAATAATTCTATTCTATTCATCTCTGTCCATTCTAGGATGTTTTTTATATAACTAGGCCTAGGTCTTCCCCTTCTTTGTTTGCCCTCCATTTTCCCCTGTATCACATCTTTCATCAGCCTGCATGGCTTTCGGTATATAGTACGGAAGTTAGCTGGTTAATTATTGTAATGCCTAGCTATGTGTCTTGTCGAATGACACTTTGCTTTCGGATCGGAAGGACCTGGGATCGAGCCTCGTCCGGTGCATAGTTCAGTCCTTGAAAAAGACTCTTTACTTACCCTCTCTCACCGTACTCAGGTGTAAAATGAGTACTTAGCTGTTAACCGCGCTGTCTCTGTCGGGAGACAATTGCAATATAGTCTATTAGACGCCATGTCTCGTTCTATGTTTCGTGTTGCTTTTGGTCAGAGAGTCTTTGTAAAGCGCTTTGAGCACGTTTAGTTGATATTGCGCCATATAAAATTTCCACGTCTTTTAAATTATAGGAACAAATCGAATGGGCTGTGGACGAGGGGGCTGATTTGATTATAGCGGAGACTTTCGACGAACTTGGTGAAGCGATGCTGGCCTTGGAATGCATCAAAGAATATGGCAAAGGTATGGCCTTGAATTCGGGTGTAACCGTAATCGTAGCCACCGTGAACTTATAGCAAGACACTAACAAAAACATGACATCAAAAAACAAGTCTTTGGCCAAAATAGAAAACACATCGGGAGTTGTATTCAATAGATAGTATGCAGATGACGTCACTCAGGCCTTTGTTATTGTTTTTGCCATCCGCGTTTGTGAGTTGTTCTCACTAAACTGCATTAACCTGACTATAAACGTTCATGGTTACACAGAGTTTGTGTGTTGGTCCGTTATACTTCCGGATGGCAATGTTGTGAACTCCTTGGCCAAGCGCATTCTATCTATAGGTCATCCAATAGATTCACTTGTTTCCTTGAGCTCTACTAACGAAAAATCACTAAACCCTGCACAAACCTAAAAAAAATGATGTCGAACGAGAAGCCCTGGTGCGTTCTAGTGTCAGGTCATAAGATAACGATGGCTATGGTATAACCGATCGCCTCCAATCGATAATATACGCATATAATGCAATCCGAATACTAAAAGTCCTCCTCTATTCGCAGTGGTACTGCGAATAGTGATTTCCTCTTATCGCAGCAGTACTGCGAAAAGTGGATAGCCTTCTTATTCCTTATTCGCAGGAGTATTGTTATTAATATTTTATTTATTATTTCTTTTAAATTAATATATTTTTTAATTATCTTATTTCATTATTATTATTATTATTATTATTATTATTATTATTATTATTATTATTATTATTATTATTATTATTATTATTATTATTATTATTATTATTATTATTAATATATTATTATTATTATTATTATTATTATTATTATTATTATTATTTTTATTATTATTATTATTATTATTATTATTATTATTATTATTATTATTATTATTATTATTATTATTATTATTATATTGCCTTTCGTTGACGATGACAATGTGTCTGTTGTTGTGTAATGATGGTGATGTTGATGTGGTGGTTGTGATTGTAGTGATGGTGGTGATGATGTAGTTGTGGTAGTGATGATAACTACATGGATAATGATGATGATGTAATGGTGGTGGCAGTTGCTATAGTTTTGATAAAGATGTGGTAGCTGTGGTAGTTGTAGTAATGATGATGTTGTGATGGTTGTGGATGTAGTAATGGCTATGGTAGCGATCATGACGAGGATGATGATGATGATGATGATGATGATGATGATGATGATTATGATGATGATGATGATGATGATGATGATGATGATGATGATGATGATGATGATGATGATGATGATAATGATGTAAAGGTGGTGGTGGTTGCTATTGTTTTGATGACGATGTGGAGGTTAATGTGGAAGTAGTAGTAACGATGATGTGGTTGTGGCTGTAGTAGAATGGTAGTTTATTGACTTTTATTATTTGCACTAGCACTGAGATATGAGTCATGAGCAACGGCGAATGTGTGTGTGTGTATGTGTGTGAGTGTGTGTATGTGTGTTAGTGAGATAAAGAGAGAGAAAGAGAAAGAGAAGAGAGAGAGAGAGAGAGAGAGAGAGAGAGAGAGAGAGGAGGAGAGAGAGATTCTTGGATAAAATCTATTTAACTTACTGCAAATAATACAATTAACGGGGAACTATTCTCATTAAAGTAATCGGACAGATAAGCTGATAGATTTCAAGATGTAATGTGAACGAATGATCAAGTGGGAGAGGCGGGGACGAGTAAATCTTCATGGATTGGATTGGGGTGACAAAAACAAAACAAAACACGATCTTGTCAAGTTGTAGACTTGAAAGAAACGCTGAATCGTTCAAAAGGTCACACAAAATGTTTCAATCATCCCTCCTTTTCTCTCCTCCTTAAACTAAACTAACACACTCTCATTCAACAAAATTTGGTTAAATAGTGACTTAAACTGCAACGTCACCGTGGTCGTAATCATCCTTATCATCCTCCTCCTCCTCCTCCTCCTCCTCATCATCATCATCATCATCATCATCATCATTTTTGGATTTTTAATAACAATCTTGCAATTGTGACAGGGGTGCCGGCTGTCATCAACCTTGTTCCCAGCACCCGTGACACAACCTTTGATAAAGTTGCCTTCCCAGAGGCGTGTCGGAAACTAGAGGAAGCAGGAGCGGCTGTTGTCGGGTTGAATTGTGGACGTGGCCCAGAAACGATAATACCTCTTATACGGGAGATTAGGAAAGCTTGTAAAGTGAGTCCAGGAATATTTTTAATCCCGACTATTGCCTGTTAAAAAACAAAAAAAAAACATTTAAAAAACAACTAAAACAATACAAAAACAATAAAATTAACAAAAAGCAAAAACAAAAACAAAAGCTAAATCTGCTCAAAGTGTTTTCATCTTGTAACGCGGTATCACAATTTCTTCAAGAACTTTTTTTACCTTATATCAGGGTATGGTGAACCAGTGTCAGTATAAAGCTTTTTCATGGACTCGACCTTGCTTACACAGAACCAGGAGCCTTAATGCAAAATCACCCTTCGTGAGGCTTAGGCGAAAGGAACTATATATATATATATATATATATATATAATATATATATATTATATATATATATATAATATATATCTTTACCATTTATAATTTTACTAATGAAATTAAACGTACAATGTTTCGAAAAACAAACATACACTGTTTCAAAATGTAACGTTGGAAAATGTTTTAAAAAGAAACATAGATTGTTTCAAAAACAAACCATTGAGACTGACTGACCAACACAACTTTTCACATTATCTGGAAATAATTTTTTTTTTCAGTTTCTTCCAGCAATGAGAAAGAACCCACGCAATTTCGTTATTATTACCCATAATTATTCTCAGATAAGAGAAGATATTTATTCACTTTTGAAATTTCCAATGGGCATTGCTATAGACTAGGAGACAAAAATTAATAAAACGTAAATATACGACAGAGAAGTAAACGAACAAAAAGCTTAAAACACACAAAAAAATTTTTATTCCTCCCGAATTCACTATGAACCAATATGCACCACCTCTCTCTTCACTAACTCTCTCTCCTTCATCCTCCACCCTCTCTCTCTCTCCCACAAGTTGTTGTCTTAAACTATCTATCTAACTAATCTATTTTCTGTACTTTCACCCCTCCCTTCCCCCACAACCAACAAAACAACATAAAAAAAGAACCCGTCTTTTTTCTTTAACTCTTTATTTGACCATTT
>NC_088365.1:5944662-5947162 GCF_034508935.2 Berghia stephanieae
AATAATAATTATTACTCACTAACACATACTAGTTTAAATGCATTAATTAATAATAACACAAAATAAGCCACCACTATAAGATGGATATATTTTATTCCATGCCACTGTTCCCACAATGCTTCCCACTATGTGGAATTTCGAGTTCCCACTGGAGTATCTGAGTGACAGGAATATGAAATAGAGAGAGACCTAGATGGCTGGGTTTTTGTTTATAAGAATTGTCATGGAGTTAGTGAATCACAGAAACCAATGATGTTCCAGAATCCGTCAGTACCAGATTTGACTGGTGATTTTCTAGAGACCAGTTATGTTCTGCGCACGTGATCTGGGCTGGCGTCAGGTAATCTTGTGTATTCCTAATTATGTCTTTTGACCACGGGCGTCGATTAATTTATTCGCCATATGGCTCTCTCGCCTATCGGCTTGACGTTAATTAATGTAGTGTCTGTATCGTACTATAACAGATGGCCATGTCGAGGTATTAAAAGAATAAATTATGGGCAAACACTGCGAAATATTATTGAGTTATTTACAATCCTGGGAAGTTAGGAAGGATTTGAAAAAAAATCACTACATTTAGGTCCATCATGCCGGAGTTTATCCCGTTTCTTTTGCGTGACATGGACAATAGCATTTGCTTGCTATCCTTTGGATAGGACGCAAAGCACCTTCTGCATAATCTAACAGATTCGAATCTCAACAAGATATATTTTCGTTCATAAAGGTAGTCATAAGAAAAAAAATCGATGGTTCAGCAGGGACTCAAGCAATAGTGAATATTGTCAAAAACATATGGATGATAAATATTCCAAGCCTCTGGTCCCTGCATTCTAACATTGAGTATAAAACTTTAAACATAATTTCACTCGACTCTGGTCTAAATAATACTTTTTTCTCTGGGAATGATATATATTGTAAGATCGCAAGTACAAAAATTCCTTGTTTTACAAGCGACTTGTTTTCTACAAAATAGGAACTGATTCCGTTACAATCAATCTCTTGCAATTTCTTTACTTGTCTGCATTTCTGTCTGGACACCAGTATTACGGTCACAGAGAAAAGATGAGGTTGGTTGGCCTGGAGGACAAGGTGGAGGAGCTGAACAGGAAGGCATTGTCTATCGCCAGGGATGTAGCCAGGTCTACAGGAACTCTCTTGGCGGAAACATCTGTAACACCACAGTCTACCAATCAGATGACGAGGAATCGAAGCAATGACGAGTCTATTTTTAAGGTATGTCAAAGTTCAACTAGTGATTTCAATCTAAACACTAAAACGTCTATGTTTGTGACGCCAAAGGAATTTCTCACAAACCATCTAGAAACTCTCACAATATCTGAATGGTTGTCATTTTTATCAATCTCGCGAAAGTTAAACAGTTTGTTGCGATTCGAATCGTTTTAAATAAGCCAATTTTCTTTTTGGTTCGACGAAACTTCCCAAGATGGATGGCTATTCGTAGAGTCCATTTTGCCGGTCGCTTCCAAGACTTGACTATCCGCTATGATGCAAGTCTGTGCATTGTGCACTGGTGAATACACACTAGATAAAAGTCATGATGCGAAAGTGTTTATGTACAATGTAATACATTTCAGTTGGACCACTTGGATTAGGATATTTGTTGTTATATTTGTAAATAACGAAAACCAACCCAGCTAAGCGGTGGGTGATCTAGTAAGAGGACAAAATTAACACATTTCAAGGTCTATATCTCTCTTTCAAATAAATTATGTCCTTTCTAGCCGCACCTTACAAGGAGAATGCGTTCATCACATGTTAGGTCCCTCAGTGTGTATGTGTGTATGTGTGTGTGTGTGAGTGTGTGTTATTCTTTCCAAGATCTCTGCATTTCAGTGTGGATTGCTGTGCATAAAGTTTATTTTTGATATATCAAGGAAACGCATCACAGTAAGGTGTTATTCAAGACGAAAAGTATTTACAGATTTGGCCAGAAAACTCTTCCTTCAAATATCGATCAATCGATTTAAGCCAGTTCCAGGTTCGAGAGATGTTGCCAAGATGGAGTAATTTAAATCGATCAATATTTGAAGGATGATTTTTTTGCCAAATTTTTGAATACGTGTTTATCCCGAGTACGGAAGTTCCTTACTTATTATCCAGCATCCTCATGGAAGTTGGCTCCCGGCACTCTGTGATGACAAAATCTGTCCATTCCATTGGTCTGTTGACGTATCAAATAATTCTATTCTATTCATCTCTGTCCATTCTAGGATGTTTTTTATATAACAGGCCTAGGTCTTCCCCTTCTTTGTTTGCCCTCCATTTTCCCCTGTATCACATCTTTCATCAGCCTGCATGGCTTTCGTATATAGTACGGAATTAGCTGGTTAATTATTGTAATGCCTAGCTATGTGTCTTGTCGAATGACACTTTGCTTTCGGATCGGAAGGACCTGGATCGAGCCTCGTCCGGTGCATAGTTCAGTCCTTGAAAAAGACTCTTTACTTACCCTCTCTCACCGTACTCAGGTGTAAAATGA
>NC_088365.1:5952162-5954662 GCF_034508935.2 Berghia stephanieae
GAGTTCTCGGGAAAGGCTATTTACTCACATTTTCTCACCGTTCTGAGGTATAAAATGAGTACCTAGCCGTTAACAGCGTTGTCTCTGTCGGATAAAAATTGCAATATCGCCTAGCATTCGTCATGTCTCGTTCTATAAGTTACGTGATGCTGTTGTTAAGGGGCTCTTTGTAAAGCGCTTTGAGCACGTTTAGTGGATAATGCACTATGTAAAAGCTCAAGTTTTTGTTGATATTGTTATCGTTGTTGTTGTTGTTGTTGCTGTTGTTGTTGTTGTTTTTAATCGGTTTTCCCCCAAATCAAAGGGGCATAATAAATAATTTTCATAGGTGCTTGTATGAAATTGATATATTTGTGGCCCCCTGTATTTCCACAGGTGTATGGCCGGAGACCCAATGCAAGCGACTATTCCCCTGATATGTCCAACCATTACACCTTTGGCGACCCATCCAAATTCAAGAGTTATAACACAGATGAACTCAATCGATGGAAGACAGGGGAATAGGGAGGAAAAGTCGTGACATCAAACGCATTTACTCTTTTGGTTGCTAAATCGTATCGTATCGCATCGTATGGAATTGTATCGTTTAAGAGCTAATACGAGCTAATAGGGTCTAAGAACCTTTAACTGCTCTGTGTAACCTTTATGCATAGGTGCAATTTATCGAATTTATAAATAGTATTCAATGTCAATTAATTGATAATATTGAAAATTAAATAACTAATAAATAATTGAGTGTCACATTCAATATTCGTCGTATAATTCACTCTATTTACACTCATTTGGCATGTCCAACTTTGTACATTCGAGAATTTCAAATAATTGGTATACAAAATCTAATAAAATCCAATGTCATGTTTTTCTCAATGGCATTCTTTAAAATTATTAATTGAATTAGAAGTTTTGTCTCAAACTTTAATTATTCTAAATTGTCACAGTCCCTTGAATTAGATTATTTTTCCTTACAGACGAATTACATCTTTTAATAAATATTTTAAACTTATCCCACCTAGTTTTGTAACATGCGAATAATTTTTTTAAATCGATTATAATCGATATTGTAAGAACTATACATGAGTCTCTCTCTCTCTCTCTCTCTCTCTCTCTCTCTCTCTCTCTCTCTCTCTCTTTATTATATATATATATATAATATATATATATATATAATATATATATATATATATATGAATAAGATCACCTCTTATTGTACGATGTTATAGTGAAGGCAAATTTAAATACTTTAATCTTTCTAAATAGGATAGATATCGGATGTCTTGTAGCGCGTCTTTGTATGCTCTCAGTGTTATAACAGACTGTCGCTTAAATAAGGTACTCCAAATACTATTTCCATACTCTATGCAAGGTCTTATGAACAGACATAGAAAGTAGGACACGCGTTTTTAAATGAAGTTAGCTAAAGCTTCTGTATATAATTCCAACAAGTTTTTTCGCTCTTCTTCTTCTTCTTCTTCTTCTTCTTCTTCTTCTTCTTCTTCTTCTTCTTCTTCTTCTTCTTCTTCTTCTTCTTCTTCTTCTTCTTCTTCTTCTTTCTTCTTCTTCTCTTCTTCCTCCTCCTCCTCCTCCTCCTCCTCCTCCTCCTCCTCCTCCTCTTATTCTTCATTTTCTTCTTCTTCTTCTTACTCGCCTTCTTTTTCTTCTTCTTCTACGCGACTGTCATGAATAACATACTCGATTAACAACAAAAAAAGCCTTGATTGTACGTGATAACACGAAAGAGACAATATTTTATTCACGAATTTATACATTTCTCATGTGTATTGAAAATTCATCTTTGATATAATTTCTACAAAACATTGGAATCAAATGTAAGGTACCAGGTTTATACTATTCATAGTAAATTTTCTCGTAACTAAAATAATCTACAGAAAACAATTGAATTCCGTATTTTTATATACTTTTCGAAACAGAGAAAGAAACCATAGTGACATGTTCTTTGTTTTAAAAATGAGCCAAATAAGTTTTATCGGGATAAGAATAAATGATAAAATACACATTACTTTCAATTTTGGCCATATATTAAAAAGTTTTCTAGTTATATTTTCCAAAAGTATTCAAAGCGCTTACAAGGGGATCCCTGTCCAACAGAAACATTTAACATTAGTTTAGGACGGGAAATGACGCCTGTTAGGCAATGTTACAATTTTTATTCCGATAAAGACAATGCTGTAATACTTTCCAACATTTTGTACTATTGTTTTTTAATCACTGCACCATAGGATACATCAATAAAATGCTGAAATTTTATATACCAACCAGACACCTGGAAATCAAAATCTGTTACAACCGTTCTCGGGAAGTAAAAATGACTCGAAATATAAGCGAAAGAGCGTTTGAAAAATAGGCACCCAAAATCTGGCACAAGATATATCAAAGGTAGTGTGCAATGATGCAGAATTCTTTAAAGAACATCTTAAAACGTTTTTAATACTTTTGTTACACTGTAAAGTTGCTTATAATGCTATGTTATATGCTAAATGTT
>NC_088365.1:5955845-5960845 GCF_034508935.2 Berghia stephanieae
ATTATAGACGAAAGATAAACTCTCTTAAAGAGGAAATTACAGAAATAAAAAATTAAGTCGAGGTTTTAGTCAAAGATAAGACAAGGAAAAGATCTTGCTCCCCTCCACTAGATACAACAACAAAAAGAAACGTGTTGAAAGACAGAGCCCAAGCCTGGATGATTTGGGCAATTTGTCGTCTCACTCGTTGGGAGAATTAAACGAGCAGAGGATGAAAACTGGTTTGAATTAAAATCATTTTTTCGAAACAGTTGCCAAGAAAGGAGATAGAATAGTTGCGAAATTGGCAATAATAATAATAATAATAATAATAATAATAATAATAATAATAATAATAATAATAATAATAATAATAATAATAATAATAAATGGCATTTATATAGCGCTTTACCCCATTGTCACAGGCTCTAAGCGCTTTACAGCTTTAATAGACAATGGTTTATGCAAACAACTCAGTGAAGAGAAAATCAAAGAAATGGGGATAAATACCTTCAACCAGAAAACACCAATAACATAAGGTTACCAAGGACAAATCTGGAAATCTGGAAGCTACTATTTAAAGCACAGAAAGGAAGAGATATCAAGTTAGTAAAAACACAAAACATTATAACCAAAACAATCACTGCTTCAGTCGGAATGTTGGACACAGCGAGAAAGGCTAGAAAGGATAAAAAATGAAATCAACTTGAAAGAATTTGAAATACCATGACAGACATAATACTACTGTCATCAGTCTGCTTTAAGGATGTCTCCAGTACAAGGAAAGATAGCATGAAATCTTGACTCCTTGAGAAATTCAGGCCATTATGTACGAAGGATGACACAAAAAGTAAATCAACAGAATTCCTTTTCGGAGATAATCTAAATCAGAAAATTAAAGATCTTGGCGAATCATCAAAACTTTCCAGTACCCTTGGAATACCATATCAAAAACATGTGTCAAAAAACTCGCCAAGTGATCGGCCAAATGGATATCAGAATTTTGGACGAAACAACTGCATGGGGGACGACCACATGAATCCCTTTCAAAAGAGAAATTAGAAAAAACTATGTCCAATACAACCAACCATTCAAAAGAAATTATTAGATAACAAAGAACCTGTGGTAAGTAATTATATACACCTCCTTAACATTTCAGGAGATTTTGTGGAGTGGGGGGGGGGGATGAGATTTTATGTAAAGGAATGGAAAAGGCTAACTTCAGATAAAAACATGTTGGAATTATTAAAGGGGGGGGTCAGTATCCTTACCGAAAAACATATGCCTAGATAATCAACAAATTAAGCTAAAGAAGGAGATTAATATTTCGAATGAAGAGAATTCAGAAATGGAGAAGGAAATTGGGGAATTTTTTGCAAAAAAAGATCATTTAAAAAGTTGAAGGGAATAAACCAACTACTACCTCAATTATATCAAATGTGTTTCTACAACCTGAAGCTGATGGATCTAAAAGACTTATGTTAAATTTGAAAAATGTCAATGAAGTTCTTAAAAAGCAACATTTTAAAATGGACAGACTATTTTCAGTATTGGAACTTATCACTAGAAATTGTTTTTGCGCAAAGTTAGACATTAGAGACGCATACTATTCTGTAAATATTCAAAACAAGGACAGGAAGTTTTTTTAGATTTTACTTTGATGGAATTTTATATGAATTTTGTGCTTTAGCACAGGGTTACAGAGATGCACCAAGGTTTTTAACAAAGATACTTACAATTCCATTGGCACACTTGAGAACTTTTGGTCATATAAGTGTAGGCTATCTGGATGATATCTACTTGCAGGAGATACATTCAATGAGTGTAAAGCTAATGTACTGGAAAAGGATAATTTATAAGACAAACTGGGTTTTACTATTCATAAAAAGAAGTATAGCTGATCAAGGCAAGCGGTTGAGATAGCTATTGTCAATACCCTTATTGTAGTTATGGGGTTTTAATACATTTCTTTTCAGATCACCAATGTAAGTAAGTAGTCCATCAGAGCCATTAAGCCTATAGAGCCGGAGTTTATCCCGGTTTAGCGGACAATGGCAATTGCTTGCTACCTTTTTGATAGGACGCTAGTCTATCGAAAAGTACTTTCCGGCATATCTAACAGACCCAGCTACCCAATCAGTGCTGGTTGGAGAGAGGAGTTAGAAAAATTCTCGACTGCACCCGGAATCCATCTTGGTCTCTTTGCGTTGGTATCCAACGGGTACATACCTTTCTGAAACCCAGGATTTCTCGAACGATGTATCCAACTTTTTCTTCAGTTACAACATGCTGCTATTCTATACTTTTTGTGTGTGATTTCTTCTACCGACATGTCGGAGTAAGGGTTCTTTCAAAAAAAATAAATTAAAATCAAGCAATAACAGCTAAACAAAATTTGGTGACGTAATAGAAATATAAATTACGCACTTCTTATGTATAATTTATACCAATGGACTAAATTGTTAAGGCACTTGAAAACTAATAAAGCAAGTTTGTAATCTATTCGATAGACGGGAAGCCATTATAAATTTTCCAAAAGTGGGGTGATACGGTCGAATTTTCTTTTTTGGTATAATATGCGGGCTGCTGAATTTTGTACCCGTTGTAATTTACCCGTTAAATTCAGTGGGAGACCTGACAAAAGGGAGTTACAAAAATAACGTTTTGATAAAACTAAGGAAACCACTAATTTTGTGTGACATTTTCAATTAAAAACTTTCAGATAAGGAATATTCTATTGATTTCAAAACGCAAATATTTGCAGATATTATTTACATAGAATGGCATGGATAGATTTTCATTGCGATAACCCTCGCCCCAAATTCTTAACCTATTTAGACAAATGCACTTCATTTTTATTTATAATAATAATTATTAATCATAATATTACGTCTAATTTCTAATTGCTTTTTTTTATTTTATTTTTTTTTTTTTTTGGCAATAATCCAACATCGCCGATTTTGTAACCTCCATCAGTCCATACTAATTTTCTCCACACAAAAAACCCATGCAATCGACAATCTGATTGGTTCCGGTCCACCAGGATCCACCAATCAGAACATTATAATTACCCCCCCCCCCCTCCACATCTAACAATATCTACATTAACATGAACCCTGAAAGAGTAATAATATAATATTACAAACCCAATAGATACCCTAACTGCCCCATTAACCTCTCACCCTCCATGAACTCTTCAAGCAATATTAATAATTCTATATTTTATTTCATTTTTTAAAAAAGAGAAAGAGAGAGAGAGAGAGAGAGAGAGAGAGAGAGAGAGAGAGAGAGAGAGAGAGAGAGAGAGAGAGAGAGAGAATTAACAAATAAATAAGCAAATAAAATAAATAATAAGAAATCCGATAGTTAACGAATGATACAGTGGCAGTAAATGACATAAAGTTATTCTACTGCTACTGACTCTAAACATGTTCGATAACAAACCTAATAAAATTGATACTAATTAAGAGGGTCATTAGATATGATGGCCTGGGATTAGAAAAAAAAAATTTTAAAAAATGATGGGGTTTCATTTAATTGGTTGGTTACATGATACGTCATAAAGCAATCGGGGTCATGACGTGTTCTTCAGGTCAAGGACGGTACATAATAGGGTGGAGATGTGTTTCATTTTATTGGTTGGTTACACGATACGTCATAAAACACACGGAGTCATGACGTTTTACTTCGTGCGAAGGCAGGACCTGTTTCCCATATAAATGAGTGGAAATGCCCAACAATTTATCTCTATTGACTCAACATCAGTAAATACTACTCGTTCAACAAGAAGACAAAAATGAAGATTTTCAACATTTCGGTAAGTTTTGTTGTTGTTTTTTGTTATCATTTGTTATTTTTGAAGCCGTGTCTCATCTACGATTTGTTAATCAAAGGTTTGCAAATAAATCTGAAAGCCATTTTCTATGACGGCCAATTTAAAAACGACATTTTGAAAATATTGTCGAAAAAGAAGATACAAGTTTAGTATGATATCGACATGTTTAGCGATAAAATTATCTTTTTCAATGCAAAGTTCAAAAATGGTGCTAAAAATATAACAATTTCCTTATCAAATATATTATGTTATGATGCTGCTCCTTTGGGAGATATTGATGCTATGCGCCTAGTTAAAAAGCTCACAACATCTAGCAGCCTATAATATATAACATACCAGAAAGCAAAGTGGAATCTTAAACGTTTATAGATAGTATGCGCTTGGCTCATATGTTCACAACATTGCCATCCGGAAGTATAACGGACCATTACACAAACTCTGTGTAACCATGAACTTTTGTTGTCTGGATTATACAGTTCAGTTAGAATTACTCATAAACGTGGATGGCAAAAAAATAATAACAAAGACCCGAGTGACGTCAACTTCATTCTATCTATAGTGTGATCAATCGTAGCCTTCGTTAACTTATGATCTGACACTGGAACACATAAAGAACGTGTAGTTTTACTTATTTTTTTAGGTTTGTGCAGCGTCTAGTGAGTTGTCATTTCTAGAGCTCAAGAAAACAAGAGATTCCATTGGCTGAACTATTGAATACAACTCACGGTTTGTTTTCTTTTGCGACCAAATACTTGTCTTTTGACGCAATTTTTTGGTCAGTGTCAGCGTAGCCATCGTTAACTTTTATATAGCCTAACACTGTCGGGCTATAAGTTTACGGTGGCTGCGGATAGATGCAATATAGTGAGAACTACTCATAAAAAGGCTGGCTAAAACACTAACTAAGAGCTGAGTGACGTCAATTTCGTTCCTTCTATTTATTTTTCGTCAATGGCTTCCACAGAATTATACTAATTTGCAGGGTTAACGCCACCCTCGACTCCTTGCTTCTCGACTCACAATAGGATTCAATAGTCGTAACGTCACTTCCTTCATAATGACGCATGGTAACTTAGCAACACTGGCTCTAAACTATCGGAACAATGGCGGACGCCCAGTATGAAATATTTCTCCGGCGAGCAGAAAAGCGTATCCAGAGGGGAAAAAACATAAACTTGATCATGTT
>NC_088365.1:5965845-6020845 GCF_034508935.2 Berghia stephanieae
ACACAACGTCCGGACAGTAATTTTCCAGGATCAGTGTCATTCATCCGGCCACTGGTCACGCTCAAAATTGCTTTGACTTTTATGACAAAACAATACACCCTGAGCTACAGAAATTTAGTTATATTAATGGAACGAATTTTAAGTTTTAAAAATTTCTAGCCAAGATACCTAATGGAAATAATAATAATAATAATAATAATAATAATAATAATAATAATAATAATAATAATAATAATAATAATAATAATAATAATAATAATAATAATAATAATAATAATAACAACAACAACAATAATAATAATAATAATAACAATAATAATAATAATAATAATAATAATAATAATAATAATAATAATAATAATAATAATAATAATGATAATAATAAAATAATAATAATAATAATAATAATAATAATAATAATAATAATAATAATAATAATAATAATAATAAAATAATAATAATAATAATAATAATAATAATAATAATAATAATAATAATAATAATAATAATAATAATAATAATAATAATAAAAGACACTTGTTGAGCGCTTTCCATGAAATCAAACATCTCAAAGCGCTTTACAGATAATGAATTACGTTATGAACATGTGTATCTATAGTCAATATAAACTATTGAAACAAGATACAAATTACTTAAATAATAGTATACAAACATTACAATCGGCATGATGTAAAATGAAGTTTGAATAAGTGGGCTTTTAAAGCAGATTTGAAGTTTGAGATATTCTCGATTTCTCTAATGGGTTGCGGTATGGCATTCCAGTGTTTGGGGCAATAACCAAACGATTTTAACTTACTTTTTGGTACAGATAATAAAGTGGTTTCGTGTGATGGTCCAAGTCTTCTGGTTCGAGTCTAAAGGTTCATAAGTTCAGAAAGACACTTGGAGCTAAATTGTTGAGGCATTTGAAAACTAATAAAGCGATTTTGTAATCTATTCTATAGTGGACAGGAAGTCATTGTAAATTTTCCAAAAGTGGGGTGATGTGGTCGAATGTTCCTTTTTGATATATTATACGGGCTGCTGAATTTTATACCCGTTGTAATTTCTCCGTTAAATTCAGACCTGACAAAAGGGAATTGCAATAATCGAGTTTTGAAGAAACCAAAGAAACCATTTATTTTATGGTGACATTTTCAGTTAAAAACTTTCTGACAAGAAATGTTCTATTGATTTCAAAACTCGAAGATTTGCAGACATTATTTATAAGGAATGACACGGATTGATTTTCATCAAAGATAAAACCCCCAGATTCTTAACTTGCTGAGACAAATGCACTTCATTTTAATTTATGATAATGCTTCTAATTTTCAATTGCTTTGTTTGGGTGTTTTTTGGCAATAAAAACTTTTAAAATACTAATTATGCATTTGACAGATTCAGTAAATTTCGAGAAGTGGAGTTCTGTAGTCATTTTGGTATGGCACTGCGCATTTCACCTATCGGTCCCTGGTTCGAGTCTTTCGAGTTGACTATGTCGAATAGAATTTATAATTAAGCCTATAATATGTGCTATGTCTATACACTCGTATCGGAGGGGAAGTTATCACGCCCTTGCGGCTATGTGGTCACTTGATATGACACTCGCTTCCGGATCGAAAAGTCATGGTTTCGAGCTTCGCGTGGCACATAGTTGAGTCCTTGGAAAAGGCCCTTTACTCACATTCTCTTATTTTACTCAGGTGTAGAATGAGTACCTGGCCGTTAACAGCGATGTCTCTGATGGGAAAGAATGTAACAGGCGTTATCTCTCGTTCTACATGTTACGTGTTTGCTGTTGGTCGGTGACCATTCTTGTCAAGCTCTTTGAGCGCGTCTGTAACCGTTGAATAACATAACATTCTTTCACGGGTTTGGAATTATTAGATGATATATATTTATCGCACCAAATAATTCACGACAAACTTAGAATAAGTTCTGGATGCATGAGTTATTAGATGAGATATATTTATCGCACCAAATAATTCACGACAAACTTATAAGTTCTGGATGCATGAGAGTTGTAGCTTCGATTCGCCATTTGTATTTTTCTACATCTGCGTGAATGAAAATTTACCCTAAAAGAGAAAAAAAATAGTTGGATGCTCACCAAAACATTATTTTAATCGCCAATCTTTAACACCATATTTCAAACAAAGAAAATGTTCACAAATATTCTGGAAGGGTTGAATAAATTTTATATTCAACGCATTCGAAGCATTGTTCAACGATTAAGTATTTACTAAGAACTGATTGGGTTTTCCAATGAAGAGGGGTAGAATAATTCTTGTTATTCAAACTGTTCAAAACATTCATCATTATCATTGCCTTTTTCATCCTGGGTCGGGGTATAGGCCACAGACAATCAGTTCCCATTCTTCTCTATTTTGTGAGCTAACTTTTTTTTTAAATCTCGTTCCATGTCTTATCACTTCTCTGTGATATTCTGTCATTGCAGAAACTCTTCAGTCGCCCAAGCTAAAAAATGAATTTGATTTTTCGGCCTGAGTTTCTGTAACAATTTGAGTTTTACGGAAGGGATGTTAACCCTTCGACAACCCTCGAACTGGAGGGCCAGGTGATTCAAAAAGTGGGAGTCACACACCATTAGTCGCCTTTTACGATACGCTGGCTTGGCGTTGGGCTATTCTTGTACCCTCTCTGTTGAAGAACCCCGGACACCACATTATTCAAATATTTTTTTACTGGGAAATGATAGGAATTTAATCAATATTAGGGATAGTGATGATTATTTTTAAAATGTTCTCTCCACCAGATTATCCAAGCTCACGTAAGTTATTCGTCTTTTTGTCATACATTAAATCCATTGTAACTACGCCATTTCCACAATTATCATCCGTATCGATAATATCACCACCATCATCATCACCATTTTCATCATCATTATCCTCAGCACCATCATCATCATCATCATCATCATCATTTTCATCATCATTATCCTCATCATCATCATCATCA
The DNA here is from genome assembly GCF_034508935.2 of Berghia stephanieae. Taxonomy (NCBI): domain Eukaryota; kingdom Metazoa; phylum Mollusca; class Gastropoda; order Nudibranchia; family Aeolidiidae; genus Berghia; species Berghia stephanieae. The sequence goes on from NC_088365.1 coordinate 5,968,825, forward strand.
TCATCATCATCATCAACAACACCAACAACAAGAATAACATCACTATCACATCATTATCATCGTCATCACCTCATCATCATCATCATCATCATCATCATCATCATCAATATCATCATCATCATCATCATCATCATCATCAATATCATCATTATCATCATTATCATCATCATCATCATCAACACCAATAACAAGAATAACATCACTATCACATCATTATCATCACCATCATCATCATCACCATCATCATCATCATCGTCATCACCATCATCATCATCATCATCAATATCATCACCATCATCATCATCATCATCAATATCATCATCATCATCATCATCATCATCATCACATATAGACTTTAACTAATAGTTATATATTCTCCAACATAACATATAGACTTTAACTAATAGTTATATATTCTCCAACATAACATATAGACTTTAACTAAATGTTACATATTCTCCAACATAACATATAGACTTTAACTAATAGTTATATATTCTCCAACATAACATATAGACTTTAACTAAATGTTATATATTCTCCAACATAACATATAGACTTTAACTAAATGTTATATATTCTCCAACATAACATATAGACTGACTAAATGTTACATATTCTCCAACATAACATATAGACTTTAACTAATAGTTATATATTCTCCAACATAACATATAGACTTTAACTAAATGTTACATATTCTCCAACATAACATATAGACTTTAACTAATAGTTATATATTCTCCAACATAACATATAGACTTTAACTAAATGTTATATATTCTCCAACATAACATATAGACTTTAACTAATAGTTATATATTCTCCAACATAACATATAGACTTTAACTAATAGTTATATATTCTCCAACATAATATATAGACTTTAACTAAATGTTATATATTCTCCAACATAACATATAGACTTTAACTAAATGTTATATATTCTCCAACATAACATATAGACTTTAACTAATAGTTATATATTCTCCAACATAACATATAGACTTTAACTAAATGTTATATATTCTCCAACATAACATATAGACTTTAACTAAATGTTATACATTCTCCAACATAACATATAGACTTTAACTAAATGTTATATATTCTCAACATAACATATAGACTTTAACTAAATGTTATATATTCTCCAACATAAGATATAGACTTTAACTAAATGTTATATATTCTCCAACATAACGAATAGATTTAAACTAAAAGTTATATATTCTCCAACATAACATATAGACTTTAACTAAATGTTATATATTCTCCAACATAACGAATAGATTTAAACTAAAAGTTATATATTCTCCAACATAACATATAGACTTTAACTAAATGTTATATATTCTCCAACATAACATATAGACTTTAACTAAATGTTATATATTCTCCAACATAACATATAGACTTTAACTAAATGTTATATATTCTCCAACATAACATATAGACTTTAACTAAATGTTATATATTCTCCAACATAACATATAGACTTTAACTAAATGTTATATATTCTCCAACATAACGAATAGATTTAAAGTAAAAGTTATATATACTCAAACATAACGAAGAGACTTTAAACAAAAGTAATATCCATACTAATGAATAGACTAAAAGGCATTCATTGTTCAACATGACGAATGTATATATATATATATATATATATATATATATATATATATATATATATATATATATATATATATATATATATATATATATATATATACTATTTATAAAATAAACTTTTAAAAATTCGATTCTACCTGACATATTACCCTTTTTGAGGATGGTTCATATATTTGAATTTTTTTCTCTACTTTTTTTAGCCCCACCTGGCGGCAACTAGATCGCAAAATAAGAGTCACCATCTGATCTGGGTTCAAATGTCTTGTATGTTCATGCTCAGACAGTAACAATTCTGTGTGATTTCGTGGATGTGTGTCCTGTTATCGTCTGGAAATAAAATTCATGAATAAAAATGGATTTTTAAAAAATCAATGTTTGTTGTCTTATATTTGTTATTATAATATCCCGTCCTACAAGCACTCCATTAGTTACCATCATCATTGCCTTTTTCATCCTGGGTCAGGGTATAGCCAAAGACAAACAGTTTCCACCCTTCTCTATTCTGAGCTAATTTTTTTTTATCTCGTTCCATGTCTTATCACTTCTCTGTACATCAGCTTCTTTAATTCTTCCCTGTGTTCCCCGTGGCCTTCCCCATGATCTTCTGCCCTGAGTGTTCCAGTCCAATACTTTCTTTGTTATCAAGAGAAAGCATATTGCCAAAGAAGAAATCTCCATGCGCACAGGAATAAAAAACATTGTGGATGAAGTCAAGCACAGACTATTGAAATTGCTGGGTCACGTTATCCTCATGAAAAAGTCCACAGACTGCCTGACACAGCACTAAGATGGTCCCCAGCGGGAAAGAGAAAAAGAGGCAGGCCATTGAACACCTGGAGGACAGTTGAAGAGGAGATGAGAGACATTGGAAAGACATGGAATGAGCTGCGCTGGCAGGTCCGGGACAGATATGCCAGGAGGAAATTTGTTGGCGCATTTGGTCTACCAAATAACCAAGATGGTAAGTAAGTTACCAAGCGAACGGATCCTTTTGTTTATATTCCAACATCTTATACAGAAAGAAAGTGCTTATTTTTATTCTGTCTTCTATTTAGGTCTTTGAGTAATGTTTTTATGTTTTAATTGTGTTCTTTTTTTCTTTTTTTTTTTGTTGGCAGGAGAAGAGTTTTGAGTCCGAAACGTTGCGTGTCTGTTTGTTTTTTGTTGTTTTTGTTTTAACTCGTGTATTCATTTTTGTTTATATCTGTTTAAAATGTTTAAGTGTGTGTCCACGTGAATATATGGGTAAATCAGAAAATAACATGTCATAATAAGGATTGTTGAGGCGTCTTTTGTGCGACTGATGGAAGGTGGGAACCAGTGACTATGGGAGGCGGGCACCAGTGGGGAGTGAACCAGTGACTATGGGAGGCGGGCATCAGTGGGGAAGAACCCGGGACCTCAAGTAGTGTAGCTGGGTCTGTTAGATCTGGCGGAAAGTACCTTGTTACAGCTTGTCATCCTATACAATTCTATCCTATAAGGATCAATTGCTATTATTCGTGTCGTAGTCAGCCGGAGTTTATCCTGGTTTTTATAGTGTGAATCGAACAATAGCAATTGCTTGCTACCCTTTGGATTCATCACCTGATCTATCGGAAAATACTTTCCGTCAGATTTAACAGGCCCAAGTATCCAATAACTGCTGAGTGGACAAGGGGACGGGGGATGGGTTCAGAGAAATTCTAGACTAATCTCGGGATTTATCCCGGACCCTTTAAGTGTGAAGCGAAATCTCTAACTACTAACGACTGACCAATCAGGACCCTGTATTTTCATTGTAACGCTTTGTAGGGAGAGAAATCCACATCTATGACACTTATCGGGTAAAGAACAATTTTTAAAAAAATAATCTAGGATTGCATGGTTGACTTTTCATCTCAGAAATTCTTTTTTAAAGATGAGGATTTTTTTTTTCGACTATCTGGTCCAGTGATTTGACACTCGCCTTCGGATCGGAAGGTCCCGGGTTCTTCCCCACTGATGCCCGCCTCCCATAGTCACTGGTTCACTCCTCACTGGTGCCCGCCTCCCATAGTCACTGGTTCACTCCCCACTGGTGCCCGCCTCCCATAGTCACTGGTTCACTCCCCATTGGTGCCCGCCTCCCATATTCACTAGTTCACTCCCCACTGGTGCCGCCTCCCATATTCACTGGTTCACTCCCCACTGGTGCCCACCTCCCATAGTCACTGGTTCACTCCCCACTGGTATCCACCTCCCATAGTCTCTGGTTCACTCCCCACTGGTGGCCATCTCCCAGTCACTGGTTCACTCCCCACTGGTGCCCATCTCCAAGTCACTGGTTCACTCCCCACTGGTGCCCACCTCCCATAGTCACTGGTTCACTCCCCACTGGTATCCACCTCCCATAGTCTCTGGTTCACTCCCCATTCTCTCACCGTACTCATGTGAAAAATGAGTACCTAGCCGTTAACAACGTTGTTTATGTCGGAAAAAATGTGTAATATCGCCTAACAGGCGTCATTCTCGTTCTACATGTTGTGTTTCTGTTGGTCAGGGACATCTTGCAAACCGCTTTGAGCACTTTTAATGGATATTGACCTTTATAAATGCTCACTTAGTCACCAAAAAAATCATCTCTCAAAAAAGGTACTAGACATTTGACTGTCTCCCTCTCCGTTAAGGATCACGGCCAGGACCAAGAAATACAAGTGAGCAATCTCAACCCAGAAAGAACCCAGAGAGAATTGTGGGAAGGGAAAACAGATAAAGGGGATGGAAGTGGAAGACAGCAAGTCATTTCATTCCCACCAAGAAAAAATAAATATCATCTCCCAAAACGAATACTAAACAATTGGATGTTCCCCTCCCGGAAAAGGAGTCCAGTAAGGGCCAGGACAATCCTTTTCCAAGACAAAGACAGAAAGCAACTCGGAAAACAGATATTATAAGGGGATAGAAGACACGGCAAGTCACCCCCTGCCCACCACGGGAGGTCAAAAGACTTCACCCACACAACCGAGTTTTCCACATAATTTAAGTCCAATAAAGAACCGTTCGGCCCATGGAGCCGGAGTTTATCCCGGTTTCTATATCGTGAAACAGCCAATAGCAATTGTTTGCCATCCTTTGGATAGGACGGTAGTCTATCGCAAAGTACTTTCAGCCAAATCTAACAGATGCAGCTACCCATTCATTCACTGCTGGGAGGACAGGGAGGTCAGAAAGAAAACAATCTCGACTGCCTCCGGGATTGATCTCGGTCCTTTTGTGTGTGAAGCGATTGCTCTGGGAGCCCTGCCCCATAATGACAACAAAACAAACGGATGAAATAAATGGATTGATCTCGGTCCTTTTGTGTGTGAAGCGATTGCTCTGGGAGCCCTCCCTGCCCCATAATGACAACAAAACAAACAGATGAAATAAATGGATTGATCTCGGTCCTTTTGTGTGTGAAGCGATTGCTCTGGGAGCCCTCCCTGCCCCATAATGACAACAAAACAAACGGATGAAATAAATGGATTGATCTCGGTCCTTTTGTGTGTGAAGCGATTGCTCTGGGAGCCCTCCCTGCCCCATAATGACAACAAAACAAACGGATGAAATAAATGGATTGATCTCGGTCCTTTTGTGTGTGAAGCGATTGCTCTGGGAGCCCTCCCTGCCCCATAATGACAACAAAACAAACGGATGAAATAAATGGATTGATCTCGGTCCTTTTGTGTGTGAAGCGATTGCTCTGGGAGCCCTGCCCCATAATGACAACAAAACAAACGGATGAAATAAATGGATTGATCTCGGTCCTTTTGTGTGTGAAGCGATTGCTCTGGGAGCCCTCCCTGCCCCATAATGACAACAAAACAAACGGATGAAATAAATGGATTGATCTCGGTCCTTTTGTGTGTGAAGCGATTGCTCTGGGAGCCCTCCCTGCCCCATAATGACAACAAAACAAACGGATGAAATAAATGGATTGATCTCGGTCCTTTTGTGTGTGAAGCGATTGCTCTGGGAGCCCTGCCCCATAATGACAACAAAACAAACGGATGAAATAAATGGATTGATCTCGGTCCTTTTGTGTGTGGAAGCGATTGCTCTGGAGCCCTGCCCCATAATGACAACAAAACAAACGGATGAAATAAATGGATTGATCTCGGTCCTTTTGTGTGTGAAGCGATTGCTCTGGGAGCCCTGCCCCATAATGACAACAAAACAAACGGATGAAATAAATGGATTGATCTCGGTCCTTTTGTGTGTGAAGCGATTGCTCTGGGAGCCCTGCCCCATAATGACAACAAAACAAACGGATGAAATAAATGGATTGATCTCGGTCCTTTTGTGTGTGAAGCGATTGCTCTGGGAGCCCTGCCCCATAATGACAACAAAACAAACGGATGAAATAAATGGATTGATCTTGGTCCTTTTGTGTGTGAAGCGATTGCTCTGGGAGCCCTGCCCCATAATGACAACAAAACAAACGGATGAAATAAATGGATTGATCTCGGTCCTTTTGTGTGTGAAGCGATTGCTCTGGGAGCCCTCCCTGCCCCATAATGACAACAAAACAAACGGATGAAATAAATGGATTGATCTCGGTCCTTTTGTGTGTGAAGCGATTGCTCTGGGAGCCCTGCCCCATAATGACAACAAAACAAACGGATGAAATAAATGGATTGATCTCGGTCCTTTTGTGTGTGAAGCGATTGCTCTGGGAGCCCTGCCCCATAATGACAACAAAACAAACGGATGAAATAAATGGATTGATCTCGGTCCTTTTGTGTGTGAAGCGATTGCTCTGGGAGCCCTCCCTGCCCCATAATGACAACAAAACAAACGGATGAAATAAATGGATTGATCTCGGTCCTTTTGTGTGTGAAGCGATTGCTCTGGGAGCCCTCCCTGCCCCATAATGACAACAAAACAAACGGATGAAATAAATGGATTGATCTCGGTCCTTTTGTGTGTGAAGCGATTGCTCTGGGAGCCCTCCCTGCCCCATAATGACAACAAAACAAACGGATGAAATAAATGGATTGATCTCGGTCCTTTTGTGTGTGAAGCGATTGCTCTGGGAGCCCTGCCCCATAATGACAACAAAACAAACGGATGAAATAAATGGATTGATCTCGGTCCTTTTGTGTGTGAAGCGATTGCTCTGGGAGCCCTGCCCCATAATGACAACAAAACAAACGGATGAAATAAATGGATTGATCTCGGTCCTTTTGTGTGTGAAGCGATTGCTCTGGGAGCCCTGCCCCATAATGACAACAAAACAAACGGATGAAATAAATGGATTGATCTCGGTCCTTTTGTGTGTGAAGCGATTGCTCTGGGAGCCCCCCTGCCCCATAATGACAACAAAACAAACGGATGAAATAAATGGATTGATCTCGGTCCTTTTGTGTGTGAAGCGATTGCTCTGGGAGCCCTGCCCCATAATGACAACAAAACAAACGGATGAAATAAATGGATTGATCTCGGTCCTTTTGTGTGTGAAGCGATTGCTCTGGGAGCCCTGCCCCATAATGACAACAAAACAAACGGATGAAATAAATGGATTGATCTCGGTCCTTTTGTGTGTGAAGCGATTGCTCTGGGAGCCCTGCCCCATAATGACAACAAAACAAACGGATGAAATAAATGGATTGATCTCGGTCCTTTTGTGTGTGAAGCGATTGCTCTGGGAGCCCTGCCCCATAATGACAACAAAACAAACGGATGAAATAAATGGATTGATCTCGGTCCTTTTGTGTGTGAAGCGATTGCTCTGGGAGCCCTGCCCCATAATGACAACAAAACAAACGGATGAAATAAATGGATTGATCTCGGTCCTTTTGTGTGTGAAGCGATTGCTCTGGGAGCCCTGCCCCATAATGACAACAAAACAAACGGATGAAATAAATGGATTGATCTCGGTCCTTTTGTGTGTGAAGCGATTGCTCTGGGAGCCCTGCCCCATAATGACAACAAAACAAACGGATGAAATAAATGGATTGATCTCGGTCCTTTTGTGTGTGAAGCGATTGCTCTGGGAGCCCTGCCCCATAATGACAACAAAACAAACGGATGAAATAAATGGATTGATCTCGGTCCTTTTGTGTGTGAAGCGATTGCTCTGGGAGCCCTCCCTGCCCCATAATGACAACAAAACAAACGGATGAAATAAATGGATTGATCTCGGTCCTTTTGTGTGTGAAGCGATTGCTCTGGGAGCCCTGCCCCATAATGACAACAAAACAAACGGATGAAATAAATGGACTGGACAATGTACTCGTTTAGTTCGTTTTACTTTGAATATTCAAAGACTCATATAATCAATATCATCATCAATAATAAGAATAATTAATTAATTATAATATTAAACATCATCATGATCATCATCATCATCATCATCATCATCGTCATTCCTGTCATGAAATGAAGAGAGAAAAAAGCCATCAAAATGTATTATCTATCATTTATAATAAGGGTTAACAAAACAAATCAAAAACATTTTTAAAAAATTGAAACCAATGAATTCTGTACAATATTTACAACGGTGTCGTCAGTTGAATTCAAACAGATGAAATGACATAAAATTCGAAAGCATTTTTAAAATGATTGAAAAACACAGCATTGCTATTTTTTAAAAAAATAATAATCCAAACAAAAAAAACAAAAAAACAACAACAAAAATAAAAAACAATAACACATACGTAACCTACATCTCCATAAAGGTATTATGTCGTGACGAATTAATTTGACTCGGAGAATAAAAAAAAATTTATAATGAAGTAAGTAAATTAATGATAAGAAATAGAAGCATTTGAGTTTTGTCGAAATGTTAGAATTCGTATTCATTATTCTCCGCTATAACGAATAGAAAATAAACTGGAATTCCATATTTCGTGGCTAGTGATGATATGAGTATATATTTTCATTTGTAACCATCCGTTTCTCACAACGGTAATATTTCTGGGTAAACCTTATTCTAAAACCTGCATTTTTAAGCTTATCTTTATCAAAGACCTGAAATAAACGTTTAAATTGAAGAGAGATTTTCGCATCTTAAACTTGAGATTTGTTTATCGATTTATTACATTTTTAAAACTTATCTTTTTTGAAAATTAAAAGTAAAATCATAATTCTGATGGTTTTCACTTGAAACAAAACTTTTCAATATTTTCAACTTTTCAACTTTTTTTTTAATCTAGCTTATTCCGCCACACTACTTAATTCATCGAAGAGCTGAATTTTATAAAAACATTAATCGAGGAGAAAGTTCCGAATCTTAAACTTTTTTTTTTCTAAATTAAAATCCAAATTCTGATCATTTTGATTCGAAGCTCAATTTTCAACTGTTTAGTTCATTCCGACATAATGCCGTCTTGAAATGGTATACCACATATATATTCACTCACACAGCTACAACTATTACTACTTACATAACACACCTTCTAAATTATGAATCAATTATAATTGACTCGCCAATGACTCACCATTCTCCTGTGTTCATCCATGCTAAGTCAACATTAATTATTCATTATTATTATGCCTGTCTGTCTGGCTGCCATTGCAATGCCCCCCCCCCCTCCCCCCAACCCCCCACCCACCCATACCATAAAAAAAAATAATAGATAACTAAAATAAAATGAACACTTCTCCATTTACACCAGGATTCAAGCTCACACCACGGCCTTCAGATCATTTTCCCCTCGACTCAACTACCATGAAAATTTATCATCTAAATCTTTTACAAAGTTAAGATCCTTGCCAATATTTTATGTGATATTAGAAAGGTACCATTGTTTATTTATTTATTTATTTTTGGATTGTTTGTTTTTGTTTTTAAGGGTTTTACGGCGCTTGCAACACATTAAGGTCATATCAGCGCCGGTAAAAAGCAAGAAAATGGGATAGTAAAAAGTTCTAGAATAACGATTAAAGTTAAAGCACCCACGAAAAGGTAAGACAAAGGGGAATTGATTCAAATAGGAAACAGGTGTAGATTCCAAGAGGACACTATCAAAGTACTTAGTTTGAGATCACCTAAAAGGCTCATTCAGACACAAGCACAGGTCCCAAATAAGAGGGTTACACTCAAATGTTTACAAATCATATAAAATATTTAAACAAAACAATACAGTGCATAACAGATTTACAAGGAAAAAAATATCATCTCCCAAAACTATAACTATACATTCGTCTGTTTTCCTCCCAGACAAGGACTCCGGCCAGGGTCAGGACAAAAGTAATCTCATTCCATGACAACGACATGGGCAGGAAACAATTGGAAAACGGTTGTTTGTTTGTTTGTTTTTAAGGGTTTTACGGCGCTTGCAACACATTTAGGTTATATCAGCGCCAGTAAAAAGGAAGAAAATGGGACAGTAAAAAGTTATAGAATTACAATTAAAGCATCCAAGAAAAAGTAAGACATAGGGGAACTGGGAACAAATAGGGATCAGATGTAGATTCCAAGAGCATACCACCAATGCATCTAGTTTGAGATCACCTATAAGTATCATCCAGACATAAGCACAAAATCCAACAAAGAGGAATACACTCAAATGCCTACATTATACATTAAAATAACAATAATAGATAACAGAGAGATGATTTACAAGGAAAAAAATGTCGTCTCCCAAAACAATAACTATGCATTTGACTGTTTCCCTCCCATCCAGGACTCCGGCCAGGGCCAGGACAAAACCAAGTAATCTCATGCCAAGGCAAAGACAGAAAGCAAGTTGGAAAACGGGTATAGGGGTATAGAAGACACAGCATGTACCTCCCAGCCCACTATGGGAGGTCAGGATCCCCACCCAGTAAGCTTCAATTTAATAAAAGGAAACATAAAGATAAATACCAGCGTCTCCAGTTGGGACTTTGTCTTCTATACGTCCACATTATCTGTTTGCAAGTAGTGCTATTTAATCCATATGATGGCAAATTGTTGATTTTTAAAGGTAACTATAACGACTTCATTTTTATTTTCTCCTAAAAATTCGTAATTTTTAAATTTCAAGTTGGCAGGTCTGCTTTACCATCATAAATTCGAGCCAGTCTAGAGTTTACTCCTGTCGTCAAATATCAATTTTTAGTAAAAAAAAAAAAAAAATACTTCCCAATAATTTACTTTAAATTTGATGTTTTTATAAAAAAAAAACCCGTGAAAAAAATAGTACCTTTACTAATCGCCAGACCATGTCCAATATTTTGATTAATTCTACCAATCGTGTTCATCGCGAATGGAAATTGGACAAATTTGTTTGATTTCCGATTCCGGTGAACACCAAAGAGTCATAAGGTCAAGTCATTAAAGGGTCAGTGATAATAAATCCATCTACTATTCGGTACACTACCAATGAGTTACACATTCATGAAAGCAGGATGAACCAATAGTAACAATTGTGAGAACGTCATGGCAATCAACAAAAAGGTACACTACCAATGAGTTACACATTAATGAAAGCAGGATGAACCAATAGTAACAATTGTGAGAACGTCATGGCAATGATGAATATAACAGCTTCTTCGAAAAGGAATCAAATACCAAACATGGAATGTTTTGGGCTAAAAAACAAAAACAAACAAAAAACCCTTCTTCAGCCAGTAACAAAAAAAAACAACAAAAAAAAAACAAAAAACAAAACAAAAAAACTATCCCTGCTTTTATTTTTTATTCTCTGAAAGATGTGATTTGAGCCCAAAACGTTTAGTGTTTAGTATTTTGTTCTTTTCTTTTTTTCCGAATAGCTGTTATATATGTATGTATATTCATTTTTGTTCACAACTCTTTATGGACCAAAGCTTCTAGCAGCTTTACTTGTATCACTGTAATAATCATGAGAACACTTCCAGAATACATGACATTGAAAAATAAATAAATAAATATTTGACCACAGACATGTTATTCAGATAGGGTGAAAAAAAGGACTAAAACTTCAACAGTTCTTCATACAATCATTCCATTCATCTTATATATCATTCAATATAAAAAAAAAAAAGAACAAACAAACAAAAAAAACAATCCAAAAACAATCAAAAAAACAAAAACATTAAATTCATTATGGAAAGCACATGTAGATATTATTGTACTTAAAGTTGAAACTTCAAACGGCCTAAACATTAACAATCGCCATAACAATAACAACAAGAACGATAATAATTAATAATAGTATGATAATTTATATATCGTATATATATATATATATATATATATATATTATACAATACATACAAAGAAGAGGAATATCACAAGTTAAGAGATAAAATGTATTTAAAGCTGGGAGATCAGCAAGTTTGAGTGTTGTTGGTTGTCAAGAGCATGATAAGATCTGTTTCAGTTGATGAGGTTTTCACTAAGCTATGAACGCAGAACCTTCACACTCCATTCCCCACCAATTCACTTATCAGAGAATGTTCTAGAGACCCGAATAACATGCATCTCCTACAACTAAAAGAGTCAGCATGGACTACTACAGCGTTATCAATATATTCGGATTTACAAACCGTGTGATAAAAGGCACTAAAAAAGGACTTTTTAGCATGAAAAAAAAATTAAATAGATAAATCTAAAAAATAGAAATAATAATAATAATAATAATAATAATAATAATAATAATAATAATAATAATAATAATAATAATAATAATAATAATAATAATAATAATAATAATAATAATAATAAATTTAAGAAGAAGAAGAAGAAGAAGAAGAAGAAGAAGAAGAAGAAGAAGAAGAAGAAGAAGAAGAAGAAGAAGAAGAAGAAGAAGAAGAAGAAGAAGAAGAAGAAGAAGAAAAAGAAGAAGATGATGATGAATTACGCTTTTGATTTTACGCTGGTGTTTGAGGTCAAAGACCGAAGGCTATTTCACATTAGAGTCCTACTGGACACAGCAGTAACTGATTAGTCAAAAAAAAACCCCCAAAAAACAATGGACAAAACTTGGATTAAATAAATAGACCATTGTGTGAGCAAAAGGTTGACGATTCTATTCACGAATATTAGACGCATTTAAATTCACCTTCAAACTTGAAAACAAATAAAAAAGAAGAAACGATGACTGGTGACTCCGTTGAAAAAATACCAGCGTCTCCAGTTGGACTTTTGTCTTCTAAACTAACACAATATAAAGTGTACAATGATCAGAGCAAACCAAGACCCCATCTATAAATATAAAAAGGGAAAGTGAAGTAAAAATGAGAATTACCCACTATGTTTGTGCATTTTCTTACACTATTCTTTTCCACAGCTGATTCTCTGAACATGCAAAAATGATAGAGGGGTGGAGAGTGTGAAGGTACACATCGCTTACAGCCTAAATAAAAACCCAATAAGTAGTAGAACGATATTATAATTACACACAAATGGCTTTTACCTTGAAAGGCCAGCACAACACATTTCTGCACGTTCGATTATTGTGACACGACGTCATCAGGGAGAATGGAGAAAAAATAAATTAACATTCGTTGAATACAGTCATTTTATATTTATATATATATATATACACACACAATAATTGACATAGTCGTAGCAGAGGGCACTCTGTTCAGGACTAGATGCCCAACGTTGAGTTTTACACGTCTAGCCTACTCTTCATAGGAGGCAGCACCATCAAATATCTGTACAATTGTTCCAAGATCTGAATATCAAGAAAGAGGCTGTTTAAATCTAATCTATAGAACTCTGCCACCATGGTAACAAATGAAAGAAATATATAAAGATTGTGTATTATCTTTCCCAAAAATCTAGTTCCAAGAGAAAGTTTGTTTTTTTAAAATTTAGTTCTATAGTCCTCAAAATTCTTCAAAATGAACATGCAGTAACGTTCATGTAAGAATGAAATCATCTATGGTAATTAAAATGTTAGAAAAAAAAAAGAAAATTTTCCTGAAACAAAAACAAACAAAAAACTCTTTAAAAATCCTATTATATTAAAACACAGCCTAAACCTACACAAATTAAAAATGTAACCGTGACTATCCTTTTCACCATTAAACACACCCTGGTCAGAGACAAGGAACAACATTGATATTTACATATTATTTACTACCTATCATGTGCATCCGCAGTGTGCCAGTTCGGACAGATGACAAAACAACCATCCACAACAAATGCCACCTAAACCTGGGATTAAGTCCAAAATAGTTTTGTCCCTGCAAATTAAATCATCGCCAGGATAATATATATTTTATCATATCTATAAACCACTGTGTGCAGTCCGCACGGTGGGCTAGTGTTCAGACAGATGACAAAACAACCATCCTGAAAAAAAAAAATGCCACCAAAAGCTGGTATGAAGTCCTAAAAAATATAATATATGATCACCAGGATGTATGTAGCTTTTAGCCAGGTGTGTATCTTATCATCATGAACGATGCAGTCCGCACAGTACACCAGTTAGGACAGATGAAAACAAACCAACCATTCTCAACAAAGGCCACGAAAAGCTGGGATTAAGTGCTAAATAGATTTGGGCCTGCAAATAAAAACATCATCGCCAAGATAAAATATATTGTAGATCGCTAACGAATAAGAGATTGTTTATTTTATTGTTGGTGTATGCTTAAATAATAATATCTATAAATGACAACGACAATTACAACAATACCATAAAACCATCATTATCATTATCACTGCTGTTGTTAAACCAAACAATAGAAAATGAGATGAACATTTTTAAAAAACACTAGAATAACACCAAATATGGAGAGGCCCCTTGATGTTTCAATGGAGAATAATGAACTTTTTATATCGTACCACAACTCGGACAATTCATAACTCTAAGAGCTTTAAAATGACTTTGACTACCCTAGAAAAGAAAAGAAAACCTTACAAAATCGAGCTAATTTGATCTTTCGATACCATTAAGTGCTTGAAAATTGAAGTTTCACAAGTAGTACTCTATGAGGGTGTTCCACAAAAACGACTAAAACGAGAAAAAAGGAGCTCATTCCAGCTTTCATATATATATAACTAATTTTGAGAAATTATTGTTAAAACCAAATAGAAGGGATTTTGAATGCTAGCTAGAGTCATTACTTATTGCACCTTCAATTTCATGCTTTGTTTTTTGTGACATTATATAGGTCATTTCATCAACACCAGGAAAACAGAAAATAATAATAGAATGTTGAATTGATTGAGATCACACTGACAATCATCTTAGACAAAGTGGCTAGAATTCAACCCATGTTTTTTGTTTTTGTTTTTAAGGGTTTTATGGCGCTTGCAACACATGAAGGTCATATAAGTGCCAGTAAAAAGGAAGAAAATGGGATAGTAAAAAGTTCAAGAATTACAATTAAAGCACAAAAGAAAAGGTGAGACAAAGGGGAAATGGTTCAAGTAGGAAACGGATGTAGATTCCAAGAGCACACTATCAAAGTACTTAGTTTGAGATCACCTAAAAGTCTCATCCAGACACAAGCACAGGTCCCAACCTAGAGGAATACACTCAAATGTTTACAGATCAAATAATATAATATGTAAACTAAGCATAATACAATGCATAATAGAGAGATGATTTACAAGGAAAAAAATATCATCTCCCAAAATTCTACCTATACATTCCGATCGACTGTTTCCCTCCTAGCCAAGGACTCTGACCAGGGCTAGGACAAAACTAAGTAATCTCATTCCAAGACAGAGAAAGAAAGCAACTGGGAAAACAAGATATAGGGGAAAGAAGACATAGTGTGACCTCCTGCCAACCATGGGCGGTGAAAGACCCCACCGAGTTTAAACTTTCATACTTCCATCAAACCACAAGAGCGAACACCCAATAATCATATTTTCAGACAATATAATATTTAACATAGTGAGAGTTATGTGGATTTGCCATTTAATTAACACCAAATTGTGATATTTGTTTTTGTTTTTAAGGGTTTTATGGCGCTTGCAACACATTTAGGTTATATCCGCGCCAGCAAAAAGGGAGAAAATGGGATAGTAAAAAGTTCTAGAATTACAATTAAGCACCCAAGAAAAAGTAAGACATAGGGGAACTGGGAACAAATAAGGATCAGATGTAGATTCCAAGAGCATGCCACCAATGTACTTAGTTTGAGATCACCTTTAAGTCTCATCCGGACACAAACACAAAATCCAACAAAGAGGAATACACTCAAATGCCTACATTATACATTAAAAATAACAATAATACATTACAGAGAGATGATTTCCTAGGAAAAAAAAATCATCTCCCAAAACAATAACTATACATTTGACTGTTTCCCTCCCAGCAAGGACTCCGGCCTGGGCCAGGACAAAACCAAGTAATCTCATTCCAAGACAAAGACAGAAAGCATGTTGGAAAACAGATATAAGGGGACAGAAGACACAGTATGTACCCCCCTGCCCACTATGGGAGGTCAGGAACCCCACCCAGCCAAAAATTGTCATAGACTTTCTTTTCATTCTGAAAGTTTAAATAATAACACGTAGCTCCTCTTGTGGTAATGTAATGTAACTTGATGTTTTTCAATATTTGTAAGCAGGATTTTAATCTAGCAATAGAAAGCAAAGACTTGACAAAATCAACTCAAATACTGATAGAAGAGAGTTTAAACAAAACAGAATTAAATGATAAATATATTACTTGAATAAGTTGAAACGACTCGCTATGAATGAATGGGTTATACAGCAAATACTGAATAGTAGTTAAAAGCTCCCTTTGACATATATATATATATATATATATATATATATATATATATATATATATATATATATATATATATATATATATATATATATATATATATATATATATATATATATATTATAAGATATATATATATATACGTTTTTTGTTTTTTTGTTTTTAAGGGTTTTATGGCGCTTGCAACACATTAAGGTCATATCAGCGCCAGTAAAAAGGAAGAAAATGGGATAGTAAAAAGTTCTAGAATTACAATTAAAGAACAAAAGAAAAGGTGAGACAAAGGGGAATTGGTCAAATAGGAAACGGATGTAGATTCCAAGAGCACACTATCAAAGTACTTAGTTTGAGATCACCTAAAAGTCTCATCCAGACACAAGCACAGGTCCCAACCAAGAGGAATACACTCAAACGTTTACAAATCAAATCATTTAATATGTAAACTAAGCATAATACAATGCATAATAGAGAGATGATTTACAAGGAAAAAAATATCATCTCCCAAAACCCTAACTATACATTCGACTGTTTCCCTCCTAGCTAAGGAACTCCGGCCAGGGTCCGGACAAAACTAAGTAATCTCATTCCAAGACAATGACAGGAAACAATTGGAAAACGGGTAGAGGGGGATAGAAGACACAGTATGTACCTCCCCGCCCACTATGGGAGGTCAGGATCCCCACCCAGATATATATATATATATATATATATAATTTTTGCTACATTTCTGATTGCTTCCCTGATGACAACTCATGTGGTCAAAGAGTGGAATAGACAACATTTTCGATATCTAAAAAAAAATAAAAAACAATTGATAAAGTTCAGGGCGTGGACCCCTCATTTTTAGCATTCCACCAATGCATAGTCATGGCTATTTTCGATCGTAATGCATATAAAGATTACAACATTCTGATATTATTATTATTATTATTATTATTAGTGCGTTTGATAAAACTTGCATAAATTCCATTTTCTAACTTATAACAAACTTGATGAAGTAAACACGGAAAAATGAAATGGCTCTACATGAACATCAATGACGGCCTATGAGAACTTTTCTTTTTTTTTCTAAAATATTACCCTTTAATTTAATTTAAAAGAACCAAAAGACAAAAACCAAACCATTATTATCTAACACGACCTCACCACATGATCTTTGATAGATAACGATCATGGAAATAATTTTTTTTTGGAAAAAAAAATGAATTTACAGAATTACAGTAAAAACCATCTACTCAACAACAAATAGACAAGAAAAAATTATGCATGGGTGTCAAATAACACAAAACACTTTGTTCTTATTACACTATATACAACAAAAAAAAAATCAAAAAAAAAAAAAGAAGTGATCGTTCAGAAAATCTTTCCTTTTATAGACCTGTCAACTTGAACATTTTTTAAAACTCATCATGTAGTTCTCATATTCATATGAAAAAAAAAATTAGAATTCACATATCTATTAATCTTACAAATTACCATCTCTTGCTCTCAGCAGTAATATATATTCTTGCCCCCAATTTTCCTTTCCAATAAAGAGTCTACTTATATTAAAAAAGAAGAACATTATAACTGAAGCAAAGGAATCATATTTCTTCGAATTTTTCACTGAAGTTGGAAAGTTTGCTTTTATCCCAGGCATTTATCAATTATTTTGATTTTATATCATCAGTAAAATAAAGAAACTTGAGATTCATCGATTGCACCTAACTGCCTTATGAGTGAACTCTTCAGCCTTGTGCCTGATAATTGTGTGTTTGTTAACTCTCTCCTTACCAACCATTTCAGTATTTTCCCAAAATGGCAGGCTTACCCAGGAGAAAAATTGATTTTTTAAAAATCAAACAAGCTTATCTACAAAAAAACTTAATGATCTTTTATTAATTAAACAAAGATCAGTCTTCAAAGTTTGTGGATGTACAAAATAAATCTGAATAAGAAAAAATGTATATTGTGTTGTATAACGAATGTGATGTTTTGCTGTAGGTGGTAAGGAGAGGGTTAAACATTTGGCAGTGCTGCCAACCCTAGCCCATGAAAATGTGTACAATGCAGGGCCAAAATGAGGGTAGATTTTTTTTTTAATGCAAACAATCCTACAAAAACTAAAATTAGCCCTAAATTTGATGGGCAATTAGACCATACTAGCAATATTATAATCTGTATTTAAATTTAAAACGAATAAAGTTAACTCTTCATTGCATATATACAGAGACTCCAACTTAAAATTTGGCTCACAGGAATTTCAGACACCACTCTGAGGAATTTCAATGCCGAAAGAGGATTTCCGCAAACAAGAAAAGGTTGTTTTGTTTTTGTTTTTAAGGTTTTACAGCGCTTGCAACACATTTAGTCTATATCAGAGCCAGTAAAATAAGAAGAAAATGGGATAGTAAAAAGTTCTAGAATTACAATTAAAGCACCCAAGAAAAAGTAAGACATAGGGGAACTGGGAACAAATAGGGATCAGATGTAGAGAGCATACCGCCAATGCACCTAGTTTGAGATCACCTATAAGTCTCATCCAGACACAAGCACAAAATCCAACATATTGTTTTGTTTTTTGTTTTTAAGGGTTTTACGGCGCTTGCAACACATTAAGGTCATATCAGCGCCAGTAAAAAGGAAGAAAATGGGATAGTAAAAAGTTCTAGAATTACAATAAAGCATCCAAGAAAAGGGAAGACAAAGGGGAATTGGTTCAAATAAGAAACAGGTGTGGATTCCAAAAGCACTCTATCAAAGTACTTAGCTTGAGATCACTAAAAGTCTCATCCAGACACAAGCACAGGTCCCCGCTAAGAGGAACACACTCAAATGTTTTACAAATCATATATAATATAAAGAAACATAATGCAGTGCATAATAGAGAGATGATTTACAAGGAAAAAAATATCATCTCCCAAAACTATAACTTTAACTATAAATTCGACGTTTTCCCTCTCAGCCAAGGACTCCGACCAATCTCATTCCAAGACAAAGATAGAAAGCAATTGGAAAACAGACAAGAGAGGATAGAAGACATAGAAAGTACCTCCCTGCCCGCTATATGAGGTAGGATCCCCACCCAAAATCCAACAAAGAAGAATACACTCAAATGCTTGCATTATACATTAAAAATAACAAATATAATAACACATAACAGAGATGATTTACAAGGAAAGAAATATCATCTCCCAAAACAATATCTATGCATTTGACTGTTTCCCTCCCAGCTAGGACTCCGGCCAGGGCCAGGACAAAACCAAGTAATCTCATGCCAAGACAAAGACAGAAAACATGTTGGAAAACAGATATAAGGGGATAAAAGACACAGTATGTAACCCCCTGCCCACTATGGGAGGTCAGGATCCCCAACCAGAAACAAGAAAAGGGAATTCTGATGGTATTTAGCATTGTGTTTATATATCCTATAATTAAAAAATGAGAGCTGATTAGAACTTTTATGTATAAATAATATCAACTTCCAAAATCCATGTATAAAGCTGATATGACCCAGTCAGATAATGTTATTATGAACTTCTGGAACAGATTAATTATCCTGAGTAAAATGTGTAATACGAATGAAAATAGGTAAGGTTGGCACCACTGTACAAAGTAACATTACATTGGTTTTCTTTTTCATATGTGATATTTAACCCATTACTTGATAAGATAGTCGAGATCAAGATCCCCAATATTAATATTACTTAAAAGCAAAAGGGAAAAACTCTTCTATACAAATGAAGTCTACGTTTAAAACATATTCCTATGGATTCAGGGTTTTACAGTACTTGCAACACAATTAGGTGATATCAGCACTAGTAAAAGAGAGAAAAATGGGATAGTCAAAAAATTCAACGTACAATTAAAGTAAGTTTAAGTACCCAAAAAAAAGTAAAACATAGGGGAATTGGTTCAAAAAGGGAACAGGTGTAGATTCCAAGATCATATCAACAATGTACATTCGTTTGAGATCGACAAAAAGTCTCATTTAGACTTCAGAACAGGATCCAACTTACTAAGAGGATTACACTCAAATGTTAACAAGATATGTTCAAAATACAAAAATAAAGAGATTATAAAGGAAAAAGATATCACCTCCCAAAACTAACTCTATACATCTGACTTTTCCCTCTCAGCGAAGGACCAGGACAAAACCATTTCAAGTAATCCTATCAAAATACAAAGACAGAAAGTACCTCAGAAAACATATATAGGGGGATAGACTAGCAAGTGACCTCCTGTCCACCATGGGAAGTCAAAGACCCCACACTGAGTCGAGGGCGTGTGCATATCAAGCAATGGGTTAAAGTTATGACATTGTGACTTACATTGTAACAAACCGCCTCAATCTAGTTATTGTGTTCGGCGATCCAGATCCCGAAAGTTATATTTAGAAAGTTAATTATGAGATCAAAAATTAGAAATTTTGTCTGTTTTGTTTTTGTTTTTAAGGGTTTTACGGCGCTTGCAACACATTTAGGTTATATCAGCGCCAGTAAAAAGGAAGAAAATGGGATAGTAAAAAGTTCTAGAATTACAAATAAAGCACCCAAGAGAAAGTAAGACAAAGGGGAATGGGAACAAATAGGGATCAGATGTAGATTCCAAGAGCATAACACCAATGTACTTAGTTTGAGATCACCTATGTCTCATCCGGACACAAGCACAAAATCCAACAAAGAGGAATACACTCAAATGCTTACATTATACATTAAAAATAACCAATATAATAATACATAACAGAGAGATGATTTACAAGGAAAAAAATATCATCTCCCAAAACAATAACTATGCATTTGACTGTTTCCCTCTCAGCCAGGACTCCGACGAGGGCCCGGAAAGAACCAAGTAATCTCATTCCAAGACAAAGACAGAAAGCTTGTTGGATAAGATATAAGGGGATAGAAGACACAGTATGTACCTCCCTGCCCGCTATGGGAGGTCAGGATCCCCACCCAGTTAGAAATTTTAGTCAATCCCTTTTTGACACAGTAAGTGCCTTCCTGGCCACTTTGGGAGGTCAGGAACCCCAGCCAGATTTTATACTAATATTGAGGCAATGGGTCACATTTACTCAAAGTGAAAAATTGACTTTGATAATAATATTCAGACAAATTATTTTATATTTCACTTAACCTCATTCTCTACTAATACCATTCAAATAAATTCGTGGCCCAAACATTTATTCATTACAATCGTTTGTTTGTTTTTAAGGGTTTTACGGCACTTGCAACACATTAAGGTCATATCAGCACCAGTAAAAAGGAAGAAAAGTTCTAGAATTACAATTAAAGCACAAAAGAAAAGGTAAGACAAGGAGGAATTGGTTCAAATAGGGAACAGATGTAGATTCCAAGAGCACACCGTCAAAGTACTTAGTTTGAGATCACCTAAAAGTCTCATCCAGACACAAGCACAGGTCCCAACTAAGAGGAACACACTCAAATGTTTACCAATCATATAATATAATATGTAAACTGAACATAATACAATGCATAACAGAGAGATGATTTACAAGGAAAAAAATATCATCTCCCAAAACTACAACTATACATTCGACTGTTTCCCTCCCAGCCAAGGAATTCAAGCCAGGGTCAGGACAAAACCAAGTAATCTCATTCCAAGACAACGACAGGAAACAATTGGAAAACGGGTATGGGGGGATAGAAGACACATTACAATCGTGATCATCATCTTAATGGAAATAACAGTAACAGTGACAAACATACAACAGGACAATAATGATGACATAATATAGGATTAGAAGCACTGAGAAACAAATGGACACTTTGATATATATTCTAGGTCCTGAATGAGGACGTGCATAGATGATTTAGCTGATTGTCACAGTAAAGATTGTTCACAATTATCTTATTAAATTTTATTTTATTAAGAACTGAATTCATCTCACTCCAGTTATATTTCGGTAGGCTTAGATAAACTTTACCTTCTAATATTAGATCGTCTTTCCTTTTATAGCCTTCCCTCGAATTAATTTCTAATTAGTGAATACTTTTCGTTCTACATTCTGTCACGTAGCCACTTATTATAAAAGCTGATAGGTCTAATATTCTACACTCACTTTCTCTCCACAATCTATGCCGGACGGCCAGTCACTCTATTCCTATATATATATTGTAAGATTTTTATCTTTTGGGACTTTGTAGATATTATATCTACACCATTAAGACGCCGGAGCTTTTAACTTTGATTGTATAATCTTCAAGGATCAAACCCAAGCCCGCTGTACTACACTATAACCTCTTACCAATTGCCTGGAAGTGGAATTTTACGAGTCCAATCCTGTTATCAGAGGAATAGATCATCCAAGCCCATCAACTGCCTGGAAACGTAAACTTACGAACCTGACATATTATCATAAGTTACGTAAAATATTCATATCTCTATTTGTAACTGCCACGATCACTGTTTATCTCTTTTAATTAAATTTCATCATTATTTTTATTTCATTGTAAACAAATCGTTAATTGTTTTTCATTTATAGTAACTAGTAAATTCTGGGGCCTCATTCTACATAGATCTTTATGCATAGTCGAGTAGCTCTTTACTCACTTGAGACCATGACACTGATCATAGGAGAAAATGAATGAGAATGGTCTACAGAAACTATCTTTTATAATTATACTCCACCTTACAACAATTTGCTGTTTTTATATCTTGTCAGTTATCCGACGCCAAGATGCTCTCTCCAAAAAATTGACTTCACCTCAGAATTTTCACTTCCGAAAATATATTTCTTGATCAACATTCATTAAAACTTCCAAAGACGTTATTATTATGATTATGCTGTTCTTTTTTTGAGGTTAAAAATAAAATTCTATTTTTAAAATGTCTGCCGAAACATATTTTTAAAAATACCGTAGCCAACAAACCAATGTTTGTTTAAAGTTATTATATTTATCACTGATCAGCTCACTGATTGGTGGCAAAAACCATCCTCCCCCTTGGGACTGGTGAACAGAAGTAAACTCCAAGACCAAACTATCAGTGTACTTTGAAATCACCTATTAGTCCCATCCAGACAACATCAGTCTGAGATCACCTATATAAGTCCCATTCAGATTAAAGCACAGGACACCCACTTCACACTCACAGGAGGAGGAGGAGAAAAATGATGAAGAGGGGAAGAGGAGGAAGAGAAAGGGGGAGGAGAAGAAAAGGAAGTTTGACTTCAATCCAGAAAGCGTTTGCTTCAGATAATGACCTAAAGAGGTCAAGTAATTCCCACTGACTAGACCCAATAAATAAGAGGCAACACGGAATAACTTGGTCAAACTCTCTAACAAATTCACAACAAATTCCACCACAAACTCACAGGAGGAGGAGGATGACGATGAGTAGGAGGAGAAGGAAGATGAAGAAGAATTGAGGTGGAGAAAGATATGGGGAGGAGGTTTTTTCTTCAATTCAGAAAGCTTTTTCCAGATAAAATGACCTGAAGAAGTCCCAAACTAATTCCCACTGACTAGACCCATTAAATGTGAGACAGCACAGGATAACTTGGTCAAAGTCTTCAACAGTGTCACAACAGAGACATATTTTTAAAAAAACGTTGTCCAACCCCAAATCTTTTTCATGAAATTTATGGGATACGCTAGTAAAACTGAATTTTGAATATTCTGACCAAAGTAAGACAAGTTTTGAATCGCAAATCCTGGTCTAAATGCATTTATAGTCCCGGAGTCCAAACTCCTGTCTCTTGGAGGACAATTTTGTGGTCTTGTGGTATGGTAATCACCATTTGGACCATAAGATCTCTGATTTGAGCCTTTCTCTGGACAGCACCAGGTTGAGTCCTTGGATAAGGTTCTTTACGACTCTTATTCTACCACTACATTCAGGTGTAAATTGAGCAATTGGTCATTACCAGCCTTGTCTGTGTTGAAAACAAAGGTTTTACAGCCACCTATAAGCATCATGTCTCCGCCTACATGTTAAGTATTGGTTTGGAACATTAAAAAAACGCTTTGAGAATGGAAAATGGATATTGCGCTGTTATTAAGAAAGTCACTTTTTAAAACTTTTTTTTGTTATCTTCAAATATGTTCCATTCAAACTATATTAAGCTCCATTTCCGATATTGAAAATAACTTTTATTTTTAGCGCTAATCATTATAAGGGAATTAAATAAATCCAAAACATTCAGAACAAATGCAAGAGTATATTAAATATTGCCAAATATTTAACTCAAAAATAGAAGTACTGGGACCTTTGACCAAAATGTTCTGTGCCATCTCCAAGTACAGAGAAACAAAACGCAATTTTTACATAACAGTACTACAGAAACCTCACATTTCCCTCTATCACTCTCACACCCAAAGTAAAAAAATGCCATTTTTAACAGAGAACGAGACTAGAGTTATGCACAGGCTAACATGCATTTTGATATTCTGCTACAAATTCCCTGAAAAACTAGTAAAGTAGAAATAAGCATTGAACCTATTTATAAGCATTTTCTATCATTTAAGACTGAATAACAAAAATATACTTTTTTGATGGGTAAACAAAATATGTACACATTGATATGAAGTGAAAACAGATGAGTGTTGATAGTACAATGATGTAATATTAACAAAATCATATCTGTCTCTCTGTAGAGCTGCGAACACATCCATAAATCTTGGTCCCCGATAAATTACATATCCACTTCCCATGAATGAATCACAAAAACTCAGCACTGTATTTGGCTAAACTTTAAGGCCAAATAATTTGTCTACATGTGTGTAACCGAAAAAGCAATCAAATATAAAATTAATATTTCTCACCAATGAAGAAATTTTTTTAAAATATAAAAATCTGATACAAACATGACACAATGTTTGTTTATCAATGGAAAAAAAAAAAAAAAAATGGTGAAATCTCCTTCTTAAGAAATATTACCAAAACAGTATCAATAATCTCTTTGAAATAAATAAATAAAATGCACCACCCTTGCAAATGAATTCACAGCAAACGCTTTAAGACTTTGGTCAACTAACATAATTTGTTATATTGTAATACAGTCTAATTGCAACTACAAACAATCATAATCACAATTTGCAAATAATTATATCTCAACAATTTCTAACCACCAACATAAGTTCCGTCGACTCACAACCTAAACACATTGATTATCAACCCTTCTGTCGATGTTATGATATGACGTTTCCTGGAGCTGCGTTAGAGATCTGGGCTTGTAAATGTAAATCCGTTTTGCCAGCCAACCGAACGTTGGAGGAGTCGTGCATTAACACGTCAGCACTGCCACCACCACTCACATTACCACCTGCGCTGGTTGCAGCCACGAGTAACGCGTGCTGTTGCTGTTGTTGTGGTTGTTGTTGCTGCTGCTGCTGCTGTTGTTGTAAATGATGGTGGTGGTGGTGGTGGGGGTGATGGTGAGATTTGTTCGCTGCAGATGTGAGAGCCGCCAATCCCTGCTGGCTGACAATTGGAAAGGTCAAGGACACAGGTTGAACAGTCAGCTTTCCACCGACACTCTTGGTGAGGTTAAAGGTACTTCCAGGTTTAAATAGAGTTGTCGGATTGGCTGCCAGTTGAGCCGGCGTAGTGGCACCCCCAGCAGACCCAGCAGTTGCAGGGGAAGAGCCGGGGATGACGCTTCCAAGGGACAGGGCAGCTTTTTGTTGTTGTTGCTGTTGCTGAATAAAGGACTTGGACGAGGATGTGTGATGACGCTGGTTTGAGACTGATTTATCTGAGGCAGAGATAAGAGAGAGAAAAAAACACATGAATTAAAATATGAAAACAAGTGAAAAATTCAATACTATTCGATCAGTGAATTTGCATAATAAATATTCACTTTGAATTGTCTGAAAAAAAATTATATCATGACAAATAAATGAGATCCATTACCTCAACGCATAGCTGCCAACCCAGTGCTTCAGCTGAGAGGGAATTTTGGCATAAAAATTAGTGAGATTTGGTTAAAATGTGGGAAATGGTAGTTTTACTCAGCCAAAGTTTAACAGCAATGGATTTCAACAGTGACAAGAGCAATTTTCTTCAGTTTAATATATAATGACCTCTTTGTAGATGGAAGTAAAGAGGACCTCTACATAACGGGGAATTCCCACCTATAAATATTGACAAGATGACCTCATACAAAAATGGTGTATATTTATTTATTTCTTAAGAACCGCACCCTTACAAAAGGTTGGTTGAAAAAAAAACAAATCAGGATCAGACCAGTTAAAAAAGAAGTTTTAATTTTCACATATTTGTAAAGGGAAATAACATGCAAAGTTTATCTTTATAAAAACATTTAATTTTCTGATCGAATACCGTCTTATCAAGGATGCTGATTACATTTTATTTTCATTTCACACAATCGGTGTATCACACAGTGAAAGTATGAATAAGATCTGGGAACATTCAAAGCATATATATGTATATATATGCAAATCCTCAAAACAGTTTGAAAGAGAGAAGAGAAAAATGCGTCTTTTATAACCACTAAAATGAAAGATATAGTTTAAAACCAAATCTATATGATCCTGTGTAATGCACCTGTAGTATAAATTACAAAATGAGAATTTTCAACAAAATTTTAATCTATAAATTTCCGAGAGGTTATTATAATAACCTGAGGAAGAGCAGATGGTTGGTATTTCAAGGAGACTCCCGCAGTTTCTGGGAGGGTTGGCAGCTCTGTCAAAGCACTATTATTATTATGTCAGCATCACGAGCAAGACGTAGAAAACTCAATTTCTAGTCTAATCATTAATTGTTACTTAAATGCCATTTCGCCCAGCAATTTTATCATGAAATCTAATTTTCAACATAAATTTCACAACAAAATATTGAAAAAAGCGTGCTGAAAACGCATTCCTAGGGTTACCTAGCCAACAGCAACACTTAACATGTAGGACAAGGCATGACACTTGATATGCGAAACAACAATTTTTTCTCTGATAGAGACAATGCTGTTAACGGCTATGTACTCATTTTACACCAGATTACAGTGACAGAATGTGAGCGAAGAGCGAACCTTTTCCAAGACTCAACTATGGGCCGCTCTGAGCAGGACTCGAACCCAGGACCTTCCAGTCTGAAGGCGTGTCATACTCAAACCACAAGTTCACATAGCTGTATTAAGGTCACAATTCTGTATTTTCTGCATTATTAGTAAATCTGTTTTTTCTATTAGTGGTTAAGAGAATTGGTATTTTTTGTTATAAGTATTGAATAGAAATGAACAAAACAAGTTCATTAATTTTTATTTTTTTTAAATTAGAGCTTTTATATAGCCCAATATCCACTAAATGTGCTCAAAGCGCTTTACAAGGGGTCCCTGGTCAACAGCAACATTTAACATACAGGACAGGACAAGACGCCTGTTAGGCAATATTACAATTTTTGGGACAGAGACAACTCTTAACGGCCAGGTACTCATTTTACACCTGAATACGGTGAGAGAATGTGAGTAAAGAGCCTTATCCAAGGACTCAACTATGCGCCGAGCGAGGCTCGAACCCAGGACCTTCCGATCCGAAAGCGAGTGTCATACCACAAGCCCACATAGCCACACAATATTTTATCCAGAATAAGGATTGGCTTGGGAAAAAAAAAAAAAAGCCACCAAGGCACAAAATATCCAACAAATGGCACAAACAGTTTACACTAGACCAGACCAACATGTTGACAGCTTTACCGTGAAGAGGGTTTCCTACGAGTCCATTTGACAAGACTGGGTTGTTGAATTGGCCACTGGCAGCATCCTGTAATTTGAGATCAGAATTTGATAAAAACTAAACTTCAGGAGATAAATATATAATATATTAACGAATGTTCTATGAAAAGCCCTATTATCACAACTATAAAATCTGAAATATTTTTAGAATGGTTTTTAATGGGTTTTTTAAATTTTCTTTTTTCTAAAAACAATTGGGAATAAACATTGGATGCCTTTTAATCAAACATAAATATGGGGCTCTAAACAAAATTCCTTGAAAATCATATTCATTAAATGTAGATTAAATTAGTTGGGTAATTTTGTTCACTTCATAAGCAGATCCTAACCTTAATACCATAGCAATGGCTAAGGTCGAAAAAAACCATTCAAATCCAAGATTGCATGGTTTTCTCATTTCAAGGCAGGATGACACGTCAAGCAATGAATTATTTGAATCATAAAATGGAATAGAAGCTTCAATGTAATTTACAACGACAAATGACATGAATGGTTCGGATTTGCTCCTTTGTCAACAAAACGTGATGAATGAGACTCTTTAAGATGAATGAAAGATGAGAGGATTTGATTCCATTTGTGACCCTTCGCCTCAAAACGGTATTAAGTCGGGATGGTTAAGATGTTGAAAATTGAATTTACAGCCAGAAATATCAGACTTGTGTTGAGTTTGTATGTTTTATTGAGGAGAATGGATACCATATTTTAGGGTGCTAATGCCAACAATTTATATTTTTGACCAGTTTAACATTTAATTCAGCTTTTAAGCATATGGTTCGTTCCGACATAATACCGTTTTGAGACGATGGGTCACATTTTATTGAATGTTGTTATTTTATCAAATTTTATTTTCTATACTGCAGACACTCTCATAATATTCATTGCATTCCTTGCACAATCTTTTTTTTATTGTATTCTACTTTAATTAAAGCCTCCTTACTAAGGAGCAGTCTATTTCCTGTTCCATCATTGTTTTGTTTATTTATTCGCCTTAATAATGCCAACTCCTAATCTCTCATTCATTTTTAGTGTTATCTTGACATGTCACATGAGGGTTCATGTTATATCGTCAGTAGTTTTTTTTTCAAATCACCTACATTATTGAGTTGGAACAGTTTGAAAGCAAAGTCATTGATATTTTATTTTAGGCTTGTAAAAAAGCAAGATTAGAAATGTCTATTTTACCTTTGGTCAAAAAAAAGCAAAACAAATTTCAAGACGTAATTTACATCAAATGAAATCAAAAAGCATAGCATCATACAATTATGTGACAATGTTCTACAATCTTTTTGTTTTTTTTCCTCTTTGCAATATGAAGTAACGAAGGTGCCCGAATGAGTATGAATAAAAAATGGCAACTGGCGAGTTGTTTTCTCTATATTATACTAAAATAATAAAAGTATAGAAATCAGCAATGTTTGAATTGAAATCCCACAATATTTGAAAACACATATAATATTTCAAGTATCTGCAGCAACACTGAACAGTTAAAACTACCAACCAAGGGCCCTTAAGATAACCAATTCCTCCAGATATGTTGATAAAGGCTTAATCTAAAGCAATATTTTCTTCAATGGATACGAAGAAAATTCTGAATTGGGAATTTATAAAATCTCAAATGGCTGGACAGTATAAATAAAATTAAAATAAAAATTTTTTTAAAGTTCACTTTATTCAACCCCAAGGGGAAATTTGTCTCTCGGGTCTATTCCAAGGGAAGACTGGAATAACCCAGGCATCAGCCGCAGTACAGAGCCGAAAACTGAGCTAGGGCGAGGTGACTTGCTTACAGCCACAGAGTGCAGCGGAAATTCAAACTCGGTATTTCAAAAGACCATACCCCCGCTTGAGCCACACTCCCCCCAAAATTTTGTCAATAATAATAATAAAAATAATAATAATAATAATAATAATAATAATAATAATAATAATAATAATAACAATAATAATAATACAGGCTTGAGAATGACTGGTCACTAAAAAGGAGGAAATTTTTCAGCACTTAGATTAAGAACCATCCCCATGCAAAAATAACCTATAAATTAAAATTTCATTAAAATTGTGATGCAATCCAAAATGTGTCTCCCAGCAATTTCTGACATCACTCGAAGGAATTTCAAAAAATGAAAGTGTAATTATAACATGGTGGTTGTAGTAATGGTAGTAGTGATAGGGATAATGATGTGGTGGTGATTGTAGTGGTTGTGGTACGGATGATGATGTGGTGATGGTTGTAGTAGTGGTGGTATGTCAACAAAAACTGGTGCAAAAGCTGTCGAACTACACGTTCATTATGTGAGAAGGACATCGAGCTCATTTCCCTCTCTCTTAGACCCCACTATTTACCTCGGGAATTCCCACTTATTTATGTCATTGCTGTGTACGTCCCTCCTGATGCGAATGCTAACACAGCTTTACAGGTAATTGAGGAGGAATCATTTAATTTTTTAAGAAAACATCCTGATGCCCCCGTAATAATTCTTGGTGATTTCAACCACTGCCCTCCTATAAATTCTTTTTATCAACACGTCTCTGTTCCTACCAGACGAGATAAAACCCTGGATCTGTGCTATACAAATATTAAAAATGCATACAGAAGCGTTCAAAAAGTAAAAATAGGAAATTCAGAGATCACAATAGTGTTTTGTTGATTCCAACCTACAAAACTAAATTAAGACAACATAAAGTGATTGTGAAAGAAACTCGTCTTTGGTCAACAGAAAATATAAACAAACTCCAAGGTTGTTTTGACTGCACAATATGGGATGAACTCATGTCTGATAACATGTCACTGGACGAGTGGGTTGATGTTGTCACGTCTTATATTCATTTCTGTTGTGATTTGTGTGTGGACACTAAAAGGATTAAAATATTTAACAACAACAAACCTTGGGTCAACAAACGAGTTAAGTTATTTATAAATATGAAGAAAATCGCTCATATGAGTGGGGACAAAAACAAGCAGCACGAGGCAGAAAAACAATTAAAGAGGGTAATTTCTGAAGAAAAACTTAATTATAAAGATAAAATGGAAACAAACCTTAAAAATTCAAATGCATCGCAGGCATGGAGGATGATTAAAGAAATGGGTGGCGTTAACAACAAAAAGACCGATTTTAACAATGACACACATATGAATATCGAGGAATTAAATAAGTTTTACTGTCGATTCGACACCATTGACAACGTACTTTCAAAAATTAATATCATAACAAAAAATACGTCTCCTCCGCCAGAAATCGATGTTCTTAAGTTATGTAAAAAGAAAAAAGCAAAATCCCGGAAATCAAGAAAATTTTGAAAAAGGACGAATTGTGATGGGGATGGGCGGAGATAAATTACCATTTAGACGGAAGATTCTCAGCCCTGAATAACAATAATAATAATAATAATAATAATAATAATAATAATAATAATAATAATAATAATAATAATAGTAATAATAATAATAAAAATAATAATACCAATAATAAAAATAATAATAACAATAATAATAATAATAATAATAATAATAATAATAATAATTATAATAATAATAATAAAAATAATAATAATAATAATAACAATAATAAAAATAATAATACCAATAATAATAATAATAATAATAATAACAATAATAATAATAATAATACCAATAATAATAATAATAATAATAATAATAATAATAATAATAATAATAATAATAATAATAATAATAATAATAATAATAACAATAATAATAACAATAATAAAAATAATAATACCAATAATAATAATAATAATAATAGGGAAATTCCACGAAAATGTCAACCGAAGGGGTGTTTTACAAATTCTTAAGAACATATTAAAATTTGGTACCAATTTGTTGGAAAATCATTCAGGATTATGAATATAAGGATATTTCGTGCATATTTGTGGTACAGGATGCTTATTATTGCTTTATGTCAGGGTATCCCCTATTTGAAGAACGAAAAGAATATTTTCTCAATATTATAAACCTTGCAACTTCTACAAAATTATAGCCACCTTTGCTGTTGTTTATTGATATTAAAACAATTATAAGTATCAGGAACCTATATAAACATTCAAATTTTCGATTTTAATGAAATGTTGTCCTCATCAGTCGTTTTAATGACCTTGGGAAATTGTATGTCAGTCCGTTACCATTAAATCAGTATTTTTTCATCTACGAAAGATGTGATTGTTGTACAGACTCACTATTTCAGATTCTCTGTTCTTACATGAATGGCTTTAGCACTGTAAGATAATTTTTCAAGAAATTTATCATTTAAGGTACTTTTGTTGGGTAACGGACTGACATTTTTTAGGGTAACGGACTGACAGTAACAGACTGACTAATTCTATTTTAATTCAAAAACAATATATAAAAGTTGTTTTTTAAGTCTCAGGAGTAATGTCCACTCCAATGTGTTTCAACTGATCAGGCAGCCATTTTATAAACATTTGGATCATAAAATTTCAAACACTGGTCTTCAACATCAAGCCTGCTATTTTGCATAGGTAAGTTGAATCTTTTAAAGCTTATGAATCTTTTGATCACTTGAAGATTTTTGCTATGTTTGAATTGAGGGAAAGACACTGTTTATTGTTCTATAATATCCTTATGACAATGGAGCCAGTAGTAGTCGTCTGTTAAAGGGGCAAGAAGCCCTGGAGAAAAAAAAAAGAAATCAAAAATTTAAATTAATGTGGAAAACTTTTGAGTCACTGAGGCTTTAAATGTAGTGGGTCAGCAAACTGTTTCGCTGTGTATAATGTCAATATTTTAGTTGTTACAAAGTAATGTGATACAAGTTAGAAATGAGTTTTATTTTCTTAGTTTTGCTGTATTATTTTTAAGAAAACAAGATTTGCTTTTTGTTCCGATTTGACTTTCATAGCTTATGATGTAATTTCGCTCAATTTCTTTATTCACAGGTTCAAGATGCCTACTCTATCCATGGTTCAAATAATCAAGAAAGACTGAAAACTGATGGGCATTACATTGTTTAGGAAAAAGTTAGGCAACAAAAGCAGGAGTCTCAAAGAAAACTTGAAAGTGATTGTAAAGGACGCTTAAAAGAAATAACAGGATTTTTCAAGCAAAATGGAAAAAAAAAGAAGAGAAAAGCCGATCAATCTTCAACTCCAAAAGAAAGTAAACCAAGCACACCTAAATCCACATCTGCCTCACATTTCAGCACAGGAAAGTAAAATACTGAATTCAACTTTGAGTGTCTACAATCCTCCCAAAAATTAAAAAAAAAATAAATTAAACTATGCCTGTACTGTTAAGGGCACCCAATACATCAACCAAAGGTTTTTGAAATATTTTTATCATGGGCTTTCAAGATGAAATAAAATAAGTTGATCGAAAATTTCTATTTGGACAAGAAGTACTTTTGGCGAGCACCAAGGGAAAACGATTTCATAATTGTGAGAGATGAAAAAAGAGAGGACGAAAATTCAAAAAAGTTTCCTGTAAAAAACCCTGAAAAAGAGGTGTCGATTGTTAGTGAATTACATACAGGAATCAAAATTGGCTTAAGATTATTTTGCTCCCCCAGAACCTCAGAATGTACTTCTAAGAGAAATCCCACAATCTGCATAGGAAAATTGTAACAATCAAGGATAAAATGGTCCAAATGAAATTTTTGAAGATCTTTCTCAGATCTTATAACAGGCTTTCTGGTCAAGTGCAGATGAGGAAGAGATTGACTGCCAATACTATCGACCAGTTTGCAGTGACGGTCATGGCCTATTGACAATTCCTTAGCTTGAGGAATCAAGATGAAATACAGAATAAAAATTAAGCTTCAAAAATAAGTACCAAAAGAATGTTAAACCTTCCCCAGTTTTAAAGTCCTTTCTTATCTACATTTTTTTTTTTTTTCTTTTGATAATTTAATTTCATAGTTGAAATAAAGTTCCCGTTTGGCTGAGACAGAATAGATTTAAACTCCACGAATCATTATTTCATTATTTAATTTTTTCAAAAGCAAAGTTGGGATTGAGGTAATCAGATGTCACCAATCGAGTTACTCATCATGACCAATGTAGCTTGACATCCATATAAGGTAGAGTGTTGGTTTGATCAATCACACTGGGTATTCAGTGTTGCTCATAATTACATAATGTGTTCTTTGCTCTGGATTTTATGTACTAACCGTTATTCTGAGTAATAAAATTCCATCCATTTGTCAGTCCGTTACCGACACTTTTTCAAAGACTGCAGATTCAAATTTTGGACAATCTTTTAAATATTGCTAGTGGGTTGTAGAACAACATCTCGTGGTTACTATAAAAGAACTTATTTGTTACTGGAAGGTGTAACTTCAGAAAGTTTGATCCATCTACATATAAAATTGAAAAAGATGGATTTTCTGATGTCAGTCCGTTACCAACATTATAATGTCAAAAAAATTCAACTTGATAAAGATTCATCTTTATCCTTTTGATATATGATAAGGTCGGACATGATACATGTCCATGGGAAATATTAGCTCCATACAATAAATACGTTGCATTTCAGAGCACGAAATGTAAGCATTTTTGGTCTGATTTGTCAGTCCGTTACCCGTGGAATTTCCCAATAATAATAATAATAATAATAATAATAATAATAATAATAATAATAATAATAATAACAATAGTAAAAATAATAATACCAATAATAACAATAATAACAATAATAAAAATAATAATAACAATAATAAAAATAATAATAATAATAATAATAATAATAATAATACTAATAATAATAATAATAATAAGTGAATCATTTATACGGCATCTATTCCATTTACAAACATCTCTAGGCGCCATTTTAATACAATAGCATGGCCACAATTACCGTTCAAGAAATAAAAATAAAAAATAAATCTCATTTATCATGTCAAAGGGCCAACATAAATGACTCACCCCGCACAACATTTGAGTGGGATTGCCTTGTAACACATCGTTGTTGTTGTTGTTGTGACAGATGGCACCTCCGGCAGATGAGGATGTTATGGCTACCAATGTCGGGCTGACCCCTGGCGCTAAGGTGACAGACGTGAGCACGGGCAGTCCACTGGCCCCGGCATCCATCAGAACTGTGTTGGAGGAGATGGCAGTGGCAGCGGCGTTTGAGCCTATCACATTATTACTAGGGATTAGTTTAAAACCCTCCAGGGGGTGATGATGACCTAGAGAAGCAGCTTGTTGTTGTTGTTGTTGTTGTTTGGACGATGAGTTTATGGAGGAGCTGCTTGAGGAATGGTGAGATGACCTGTTACTGGACGAACGACTTCTTTTAGATGGTTTTGGTGCCGAGCCTGAAGAGCCGGATGATGCAGCAGCAGTGGACCCGGCCGTCACTCCCACCAACGTTTGTGAGGAAAGTGATGCAGATAAACCGGCGTTGTTATTGCCGGCATTGTTGCTATTATTGGAGGGAGCAAAATTGTTTAGGACCAGAGTTTGTCCCTGGCTGGCAGCCAACTCTGCAAGTTGTGCTGAAGTTATGTTCACATATTGGCCGTTGACTAGAGAGGAAGAGTCGATTCCTGTCAGAAATAAATTAATATCCTTATAAACGCTGTTGTTTTTCTGGACATTTCCGCTGCCACTGTTACCTCCACTTACTGTGACACCTGTTGCAGCAGATGCTCCGAGTTTACCGGCAGTTCCTCCGACATGATTCAGAGTGGCGGCGTTGGCAAGATTTACACTGGGAATGGCGATGAGGTTTCTGGTCTGGTGGTTGCTTAGGGCTGAGGATGTGATGATGCCGGCAATACCTAACTGTTGTTGCTGTTGTTGGGATAAATCCCCAACAGCATTGAGTGTGAGACCGGATGTGTTGGCAATGGATATGGATGGCGTATTAGACGACATGGGCCCGTTGATGGATGCAGCAGCAGCAGCAGCAGCTACTAAAATGCTGGGACTGCTAGCTGCATTGTGGGCATTGTTTAAAGTGGAGTGACTAACATTGGCACCACCGCCACCACCACTGCTCCCGCTTCTTTTTCGTTTTCCAGGAGTTGTTTGGTGATGACCTTGTAAAGACGCCGAATCGCTGAATTTGCTGTGATTCCTGGCTGTGTTGCGATTGGTTGATTTTGAGTTGGACACATTTTGATTGGCAGATGCAGGGTTGTTTTGGATAGCAGCAGCTAGAGAGGAGGAAGATAACGAGGACTGTAAGGATGCAGAAAGAGAGGAAGTTGATATTGGCAGCGACGATACAACTGATAACGATGGCATTGACGACGAGGAAAGACTGGATGATGATGACAGTGAGAAGGCATTGGAATTGTTGGGGTGTGGTAAAGGTGATGACGATAACAACGATGATGATTGTGGCAAAGAGGCAGCAGCGATGGGAGAGGACGGTGGTTTTGATTTGAGTTTGATTTGTGGTTTTCCAATCACATTCGATGCAGATGAGGATGACAATGAATTTGTGCTGTTGCTACCACTGGCATCCATTAAGTTGAACTCGTAAGGATCATGGGAATTACTTAGTGGCTGGGCTTCCTTTGGCAACTTAGATTCTACACACAATTTCCTGAAAAAGAGAAAATTAAGGACATGAAATTAATGATTTTTTTTTTAAGTCAAAAAAATTATAGAACAAATGATAATGAAGTTGTTTTGGAATGATTTTTATCTGAAAAAAAAAAAAAAGGATCAAGCAAATAAATCATAAATATGAGAAAAATTGTACAGAGACAAAAAGAAATGCAGGAAATTGTCAGGAACCAACCTAGACATTAATGGAGTTTTTTATAAGATGAATTACCATACTACTGATGAATCAAAACGACAATGCTCAAAGATTACTTTCTAAATTTACATTTTGACATAAATTCCAAAAAAAGATGGTTACATATCATATTATGGTGATTAAAAAAAGTAGATACAAAACTGAAAACTGAAACTAAAATATAATTTTGCTTATTTTTAATTTGAAATTTATTTTTCAAAATCCGATTCGGAAGCAAAAATAAATTTATTTCTTTTTAATTTGTCAAATTTGTGCCCCAAAAAGTATGCGTAACCTGATAAGTCTATGTATAAGAGGCGAGACATAACCAAGTGGTTACTTACTTGTGGGGTGGAGGATTCAGCTGTCTTTCTAAAGCACTCTGTACAGCTGCCCTTACAAAATCAGTCTTACGTGAGAATAAGTAACAGCTTTTGTCATTCAACCTCCCTCCAAACTGGCAGATCTGGAGATGGAAGAAAAAAATATAAAGGACAATAAGTAAAACTCGCCAGGTAAAATGTCAATATCAATGGCAAATATACTACTACTGAAGGACGACTACTGAATATCATACAAATCTTATAAGGAGGATCTTATTTAAATTGTTTTGTTTTTTGTTTTTAAGGGTTTTACACCGCTTGCAACACATTTAGTCTATATCAGCGCCAGTAAAAAAGAAGAAAATGGGATAGTAAAAAGTTCGAGAATTACAATTAAAGCACCCAAGAAAAAGTAAGACATAGGGGAACTAGGAACAAATAGGGATTAGATGTAGATTCCAAGAGCACACCGACAATGTACTTAGATCACATATAAGCCTCATCCGGACACAAGCACAAAATCCAACAAAAAGGAATACACTCAAATGCTTACATTATACATTGAAAATAATAAATATAATAATAAATAACAGAGAGATGATTTACAATGAAAAAAATATCATCTCCCAAAACAATAACTATGCATTTGGACTGTTTCCCTCCCAGCCAGGACTCCGGCCAGGGGCAGGACAAAACCAAATAATTTCATTCCAAGACAAAGACAGAAAGCATGTTGGAAAATGGATATAAGGGGATAGAAGACACAATATGTACCCCTCTGCCCACTATGGGAGGCCAGGAACCTCTTTATTTAAATTCTTAAATCAGGGATAAGTGTAAA
Organism: Berghia stephanieae; assembly: GCF_034508935.2. Classification (NCBI taxonomy): domain Eukaryota; kingdom Metazoa; phylum Mollusca; class Gastropoda; order Nudibranchia; family Aeolidiidae; genus Berghia; species Berghia stephanieae. The sequence continues at coordinate 6,006,659 of NC_088365.1, forward strand.
TCAGAAATTTTCAATATAGTTTTAAAAAATGTTATCAAAACTGATCTTGGTTTGATTAATATATGAGAGTGTGCCCAAAGGTAATTTTCCAAACATTTCGGCACAAAATGTATTCAACGCTATGGAATTAAAAGAATTATATGAATGATCTTCTCTTTTATCAGTATCTTTGAGTTCAATAGCAACAAATGAGCAAAATACTGAGAGAATGGCATGAAAAGAGTAGCAGGAATAGCAAGAGTATCAACTTTTTTACACACTTTTCCAACACTTTCTGAAGCCAGTCAGTCCAGTCCAGCTCACGGTGAAAATCTCTAGATTCATTAAAAACTTTTTTTTTTTAGTTCAACAAAGAGAAACTCATAAAAATTAAATACTTTCTTCTTCTTCGCATTCTTTAAACTAAATGTGGTGTTGAAGCATTAAAATAAAACTTTATGGCAAATATCTTATAATAGATATCTGAATATTATTATACTTGTCAGAGAAATAAATATGTATGCATCTCAAAATAGACACCTACAGAAAAAAAAAAAAAAAAAAAAAAAAAAAAGAAAAGAAAGAAAAACCTCATTCAATTGTATAAATTAGTCCACCATGAGGTGGATTTGGTTACTTCTGATTTTTTAAAAATCATTTGCGAGTACAAAAATTACAGGGGAAATTTTTTTAAAACAAAACTGTAAAACTATGGAACAGTATCAAGTATGAAATGAAAAATGTTATTACACATCTAGATTCAAAACAAGGCTTGATAAAGAAATAATCAATTCCTTATATAATTATGATTAAATTTAAATACACAGGGTATTCAATGGTCAGTTGTCTTAATAACCCTTTATATGATATGATATGCAGGGTTGCCGATTCCTGAGGCAAAAATTTACTGAACTAACTTTTTCACGAACACATCGACCGACCCTTATCTAAACATTGAACTCCAGTAAAAAAAAACATTACATACTTACTTTTTTCCATTCAACGGGTGATTGGAAAATATCCTGAGGTTTTTTAACACAATGAATTCTGTAAACATACGGGAAATCGGTAACCTTAGATATGATATATGATATAAAAGAAAGAAAGAAAGAAAGAAAGACCTAAACGGCCAAAACAATTTGATCAAACCAAGAGCTAACGCTTACAGCCAGAGGTCGAGGGTGGTGTGGTAAAAAGCTGGGGTCCCTGCCCCCATCTGAGTGCTGAGTACTGGTTCCTGGTGAAGACACCGATGGTCTGGCAGATGTGTCGTGTTTAGACAACACTGACGCATCTTCTTTGACAGTGACAGCAGGTGGTAATATAGCAGATGGTGTGAATCTATAGAAAAAAATGTCAAGATAATTGAATAATAAAAATTATTATTATTTTCGGGAAGAAAAAATCCAGATTTTTTTTTTTTTGTTTTTTTGTTTGTTGCTTTAGGTCTCTTCCAACACTATTGAGGTTATATGAGAGACCGCTGAAACAAAAAAACAAGCAATCTAACAAAAATAGTACAAATGTAAATCAAAATCATAACCTAAAGATATCATAAGCTAAATTATAAATAACCAAGAACAAACAGGCAGAAGATTTACAGAAAAAAAATATCCCCTGTCAAAAATACAATCACAAACCAAAGAAGCAGGATAGGCTAGTAAAGAGAAGAAATGACATCACTATCGGATCGTACACCCATGCGAACATCATAGGTATATGATTCAAGGGTGATGCTCCCATCCAACCACCCGCTAAATCCAGATTTAAAGAAGAAAAAAATCAGTATCAACAAATAATGTAGAATTCTGCCTTTATTTCTGTTACTTGCCATATCAAAATTGGTGCAACAGCATTGAGTTTGATGACATGTATACATTTCATGCAAAAATTACGTAAATTTTAGCATCTGAGATTGTGGAGAAAAATCTGAACCTGACTGAAAATCTCCAAATCAGGCCAATTTTGGCTTTTGAAAAATCTCTAACATCAAAACCCATTATATCTATATAAGAAGCACAATTGGAAATCCCAGTTAAAGATGTCAAATGATAACATATCAATAACTTCACAACGCACAATTTCTTGCGTGACCCAGGTACAATTTACATATTTAAAAATTACCGGTCATATCAATCAATTAAATCTTTTAAAAGAAGAAGAAAAGGAAAATAATAAAATTAATATAAAATAAAAATGTCACAATGAATGAAAAAATTCTTTGAATAATTCGGAAAGAATATGAAAATTTAAAAGCATCTAATCAGCTTATTAGGAGTAGCATTTCACGATAACCTATCAGATTTAAAGAAGCTTACAAGTTATATGTATTCTAAACCAGAACACTTCACCCTCTCCTTACCAACCATAGGAAAATCGTCATAGTTTTATCATTCTGATTTATTTTGTAAATCACACAATTTAAAGACAAATGTTTTATTATAGCTATAAAAACGTGACACTATTGTAGAGTTCATTTTGATGATCAATATTATGCATAGAATGTATTTGTTGCTTTTCTGTTTGAGTAAGAAAAACTTATTTTTGTGTTGAGTGGGTGTGAAATTTTTGGGAAAATTCTGAAAATGGCTGGTAAGGGAAGGGTTAAAGTCAAAGCACATCTTACCAAAACCAATAAGTTTGCCTAGTCAAAACTAAACTAACCTCTGAAAAATATTGGTGTGTTCTCTAGCCACTCTAGCTGCAGGGGGTGACGTGACGGTGGTGGACGATGGGGTTGGGATGCCACTTGCCAGCAGGCCAGTTTTCAAAGTCACACCGGGTGCAGCAGATGTCATCTTCACGTCTTTGACCCCCGACCCTGAAGGTCTCGACTGACCTTTCTGGCTGACACCGGGAGATGAGGTGACTAAAACACGATTTGATGTTCCTGAGGCAACCGCAGCAGCTTCACTGGCTTGTTGCTGTTGCTGACTCTCCTGCTTAGCCTTGATCAGGGCGTCTTTGGCTGCTTTGTTTTCCTTCAACAATTCGTCAAAAGACTTGCAGCGCCCTGGGACAGCTCTCCGGAGAGACAAAGCATGAGTCTGTTGATGGGGAAAAGAATTGGATCAATACCATTAATTTAACTTATCTGATAATAAATATAGCAAAATTTGTATTTCCCATTTCACCAAATTCTCTCTCTCTCTCTCTCTCTCTCTCTCTCTCTCTCTCTCTCTCTCTCTCTCTCTCTCTCTCTCTCTCTCTCTCTCTCTCTCTCTCTCTCTATGTATCCAGTTGGGGCATTGGTAACAAACTTGCAAGAATTCATTCAGAATAAAACTTACAAAACTCAGTATGGAATAAAGTCCAACTTATTTGAAGTCAACTGTTGCTTGAAATGATCATGTAATGGAGGTCACATTTTTATTATTGTTTATAACAGTTGAAAGATTTCTGACAATGCAATCAATATACCCAAGAATTACCCTTGAAATGTTCTATTCAAGACTGATTTGATATACGACTTGGTATTTGAGAAGCCTGCATGTTGATGTTGATAGAGCACCATAGTACCTTCACATAGAACGGTTTCTTTAATCAAAAGAGTTTATCAATGCATTGCACATTTTTTCCCCAATAAAAAAGAAGACAATTTTTAAAATCAAAATCAAAAAATTCTTATAGTCATATGATGTTGAATGTTAGAACGCCTTCACTGTTTGCTAGTTTTAATTTTCCTGCATTACAGCAATTTTAAAACCTGATTAGAACAATAACAATGAGACAAGTAGTTGATAACTACTCAATCCAGCTTACTCAAAAGTTGCGTAAGCTAAAAAGGATAAAAAGAACTTGCAACAAAATTATGCTACATCAAAACAACAACATTGGTATTGACTTGAGATTATAACACTAGAGTGTAGAATGATCCAATACCTTGCAGGTTAAAGACCGTGTGCAAGATTTCCCATTTTCTGTCTTGACACCACAGTGTTTATTCGCATCATATTCACGATCTGAAATACGAAAGGATACAAAAGAATTTATTAATGATTTAAAAAAAAAAAATTTTCAATGATAGTGATAGAAAAGTGATGCTTGAAAGTAAATTAGGCATATATAGCTCATAAAAAAATTTTCAATTTATTCTCCTACATTACTAAAACAAAGTAAAACACATGACATCTGTTTAAAAAACTAAAAATGCACAAGGCCTTAATTTTAACTTTCCATCATAACCTTATTCAATATCTTAGTACAATCAATATCTTTTTTTCAAAATGAGAAATCAAAACAATTAAGAAAAAATTTTACGGATTTCTGTGCAGATGGGCAATTTTTAACTTACTGAAGTAAAAAGTGAACAAATCTTAACCAAAGAAAGCAAAACCAGTCTTTTTATGTACCTTTACAGGGAAGGAACTTGGGTCTTTGGTGGTCCTTTTTAGAGCTTTTGCTGGTACCACTGCTGCCTGTCAAAGAAGTTGATGAAGAGGAGGATGCAGTTCTCTGCGATGGCAGCTGTGAGATGGAGGACGCCGAGGCGACAGTCATGACTGGGGCAATCATAATGGGCTTGGTCATCGTCGACATTGTGACCAGGGTGGAAAGACTGCGGGAATTGATGGGCGTGTCTGTTGACGTCTTTGTTGTCACCACCAACGACGAAGGGGCTGCAGCCGACATGTTAAATAGGGAAGAGAATGTCATGGAGGAAGGGGTGGTGAGTGACACAGCAGTTTTAAGGGACCCGTTCACTAACGTTGATATCTTTGAGCTTTCTGGTTTGTTGGTTAATGTTGAAACTGATGATGTAGATTTCTTCTCGGGAGTAGAGGAAGATGATAATGATGATGATAAGAAAGACAATGACGTTGTGGTTGCTAATGAGGTGGGAGATAAAAAGTCTGATGTGGCAGAAGATGTGGTTAAAGGAGGCGGAGGAGGGGGAGGAGGAGGAGGAGGGAGTCTCTCTGGTAATTTCTCCACTTTGACAACAGGGTTGGACGATATGGCTTTGCTTTTACCCGAGGTATTTGATGACGTGGTTGCAATGCGATTGCCAGATTTGACTGCTTTGACCGGGCTGATTTTCATACTGACTCCCAGGCGAGGTGCGGCAACATCTCTAGCCGAAGCAGGAACCTGCTTCAAGCTAGCTTTTGTGGGTGGTCTGCTTGAGGAGGATCCAGTCTTTGCAGCAGTGCTAGAAGTTTGATGACCGGATATGGTGCTGATGCTGGATGTCACAGACACGGCAGACTTTAAGGGCTCCGGCATCAACAGCTTCTTGCCAAGCTCTGAGTTGAGGGCTGATGCAGGTACATTGCCCAGGCTGCTCAAGTTGGTGGGTCCATGGCGAGATTCTAATGGGAACAATATATTGGAAAAATCATCAAACTCTTGCAACTTGACATTTTATAATATATTATCATTTTCGTCAAATCAATTCAAAATTACAAAATAGAAACAAATCCCGTAAGAAAAACCAAGTCAACTATCTCTTTTAAAAAAATTATGATATATCAGTGAGTCAAAAATGCAAACTGATTTCAATCATATTTTTCGAAAAACAAGAAAGAAAAAAAAACAACTTAACCATAATGATTTTAGCATTCAGCCTTATTAAGATGTATTCTTTGTAAAGACTTGCTTTCAATGTATAGACCTAACATATTTAAACTGATAAAGACCAGCAATGGGAAGGAGAGCCTGAAATTCCTTTGATTGGTTAGTTTTCTGTTGCTCAGGTAGGAACAGGTACAGATTATTTTTTTTCCTCTTAAAATCAAACTGTTACTCAATAGAAATGTGATATGTTGTAAAACTCCCATCCAATTATTTTTTTTAATCCTAAAAGAGAATTTAAAATATGCAAATTAATATTGCCAAAAAGTCGACATTTGCATTCTGATTAAGAAGTACCTGCTAAAATTTACTTAAAATACAAATTTAAAAAACAGGAAAAAGGTATAATGGAAAAGTGAAATGTGACGACATAAATACCAATGTGTTGTTTCAAGGCTTGTGGCTTGATCAAGAGATTGCACTTCTCACATACCACCAGTGTGAACTCATCCCGAGCAGGACAAAAGCCAAACAGGCCCATGTCTAAAGAAAAAAAAAAAAGAAAAATGGTGCAAACATGTATGATAAATGAAAGAAATAATAGGTTATACCATAGACTCTGCAATTAATAAACAATGCAAGGGTCTGACATGCTGATACCTGAAGTTATTTTAGCCAAATATATCGAATAATTCTGAAATATAAAATATTGCAATTTTGATACACCAAAGATTTATATCAAAATGTCAAATAGGGAACAGATGTAGATTCCATGAGCATACCACCATCAGTGTACTTAGTTTGAGATTACCTAAATGTCCCATCCTGAGACAAGCACAGGTCCCCACAATGAGGAACACACTCAATTGTTTACAATCATATATAATACATGTGCATAACTGTGAGATGATTTACAAGACAAAAAATATCTTCTCCCAGAACTCTTAACCATATATTTGACTGTTTCCCTCTCAGCTAGGGCATCCGACCAGGGCCAAGACAAAACCCAAGTAATCGCATTCCAAGACAAAGGCAGAAATCATGTTGGAAAACAGATATACGGGGATAGAAGGCACAGTAAGTGCCTCCCAGCCCACTATGCGAGGTCAGAAACCCCATCCAGAATTCAAACAGAGAACGGAACTGGACATAAGAGCAATCCATAAATGAATCAAGTCTGAAACTGCTTTCAAAGTTCCACACAAACAGATGTATAAGAACCCCACCAAAAGAGACTAAGACTAACTCTTGAAAAAGAACAGAGACCACTTTGCTCAAAAATTATTTTTTTTTAATTGAGCTTTTATATAGCTCAATATCCACTAAACGTGCTCAAATCACTTTACAAGGGGTCCCTGGCCAACAGCAACATTTAACATGCAGGACACGACACGCGGCCTGTTAGGCGATATTACAATTTTTTTCGGACAGAGACAACGCTGATAACGGCCAGGTACTCATTTTACATCTGAGTACGGTGAGAGAATGTGAGTAAAGATCCTTCTCCAAGGACTCAACGATGTGCCGAGCGAGGCTCGAACCCAGGACCTTCCGATCCGAAAGCGAGTGCCATACCACTAGACCACATAGCCGCACAAAAAAAAATAAAAAAAGAAGACATGATTGACATTGTACAGAAGTAGAAATTAGATAACGTTAAAAACAAATTTTGTGACCCACTGTCTTAAAGCCGTATTATGGACTAGATGGGAAAACTGAAATGTCAGAATGACAAGAATTTGAAAATCATCTTTTTTTTTTAAGTTTAAAATCAAAACTCACACACTCTTCATCATTTATTCTTACTCAAATTCCATAATTAAACCTTTATATTGAATTTTAAGCATTGAGATCATCCTGACATAATAATAAAGTGCAGAAATGTGGTCTTGTGCTTTGACACTCCTCTTCGGACTGGAAGGTCCAGGGTTCAAGTCCACGCTTTGAGCGATGCATAGTTGAGTCCTTGGAAAAGGCTCTTTATTGGCATTCTCTAAGCTGATTAGGTGTAAAATGGGGATCTGACTGTTAACAGCGTTGTCTTTGTCGGAATAAAACCGTAATATCGCCCAAAAGTAAAAGGCATCATGTCTCATCTAAATGTTAAGTGTTGCTGTTGGCTAGAGACCCCTTGTGAAGTGCTTTGAGAATGTTGCACAATATAAATACTCAAGCTTCATATATCACCATTTTGAGACGATTGGTCACATGTGTGCAGACCTGTCTACTTGAAAAGTTAAGAATTCGTAATTTTCAGGAAATAAAATTCATAGTCACTATAATTAATTATAAAAATCAACAAATTACCCTCAATGTGACCAAATAACACTTTAAAATCCTTAAATTATGTAGTCTGACATCATCTCTCATATCAACAAATTACCCTCAAAGTGACCAAATAACACTTTAAAATCCTTAAATTATGTAGTCTGACATCATCTCTCATTTTCATCAGGTTTTAACTATTTAGAGACACTCATAATGTTCAGAAATTGGAGCCAAAATTTCGTAATTATACAAATTTTTCATAATAATAGACAGGTCTGTATGTGAATATCTGAGCTTTAAACCTTCGATCTTGTGTAGTAGGACGCAAGTTTCAACACGTAAAGGACTAAGTTTTTTTGGGGTTTTTATTTTTTCAAATTATTTATCTGACTGTAAAATCCCAACTGTATTTTTTCTCCCCAATAAAACGGAGGCTGACTCTGCCTTGTATGAAGCCCGAGTCACATTGCTTTAGTTACTCTCTAGGTGATAAAGATATGACGTCAGGTTACAAGTAAAAACTGACTAAAGCTGTAAACAAAAATTCAGTTTTGGCGTAAAATACTTTGTGATAAACGCAGGTCATATGAAAGAGTGAAAAATTTTACAGTCTAAACAACTCCCTCACAATCCTTAAAAAAAAAAAAATAACTCTTTTCATATAAACAGATCCTAAAAAGCTAGTACTTTTCATATATGTTTGATTTTAGTGTGTGTGGAAGAACTTAATAGAATGATGCCTAAAAATAGGTCAAAGAAAAATAACTCTTGTGATTCAGACCTTTCTGGTACACAAGTCCAGTCATCTCCTGACTAAAATTTTTAAAAAGAAAAAAACAAAAGGAAAAAGAAAGAGCATGCCATCGATCATCGAACATTTTTTGCTTCAGACTCAATCTCTACAATGGGGTCAAATTCTTCCGTGTCCATAAACGAATGACATCATTTTCAAACACAGTAAAGTATGAATGAAAACAAATTCAATCTTGATTAACCGTACATGTCTGTATAACAACAACAATTGATAAACATTAAAAGAGAAAGACATGGTTGCTGAAAATATCTGAGGTTTGAGTCGAAATAAATATTTATTTTTAATGCCATCAAATCATAATGGAGAGAAAGCTTTTAAAAATCAAATTTTCACTATAAAGATTTTTTTTTTTAAACTTGCTTAGGCAGATTGTGTGATTGGTACTTTTCTATAGAAAAAAAAAAAGAAATAAACAAACTGATATTTGCAATTAATGACAATATTAAAAAACAAGATATTTTTCTTCGTCAGAGTTTTAACGATTCAAGATCGCTATGATCATGTTAGAATGTTAAATTTACAATGGACATATCATGAAATAGACTGACTGCATCACAGTTTAAATGTCAGAATGCATGACTAGTAATCAATTATTTTATTTTGTTTTAATTAATTGACAAACGGCAAATTTAAAATTTCATTTATATTGAAATGAAGGGCCAATCCCAACAACTAGAATAGGAGGCTAAAAAAACTGATTTAAGTCAGATAAATACTAGTTTTGTTGATTTAAAGGATTCATAATCACAGAATATCCTTTTAAACAAATTATTATATATTCAAGATCATCTTGCTCGCATGCACTTTCGCTGCAATATCTTTACCATTAAATGTTCATGCAGCTTAAACCTGAAAACAGAAAGATATACAGCGAAAATAATTATATATTCGAGATTTGTTCAAAACATTTTAAAAACTTATTGCATTGAGTGTCGCCACATTGTTAACGTAGCAGGCCCAAAAAATAGCTCAATCCTGAAAAATAGAAAAATACAGCGAAAAAAATAATTCAGATGTTTTAAACGCGAAAAATGAATAAACTATATATTATAACAATAAAATATTACTGTTACCCTTTTTTCCTAATTTCATACTGTCACTTGTGGCTTTTTCTGTAGAGCTAGCATCATCATCTGGTGGTAATAAAAACAAATGAAATAACAGATGAATTTGTGGACATAATGACATCTTATAATATGATTTTTTTAAATAACGAAAACATAAAAAATACACGAGGCCAGGGATATAAATGAATGAAAAAATGCATTATACTGAGGCCAAATTAAAAGCACATACTTAAAACATTTGTCTTGTTGAGTTAATTGAAAGGTAAAAATAAAATTGTGAAAGAGAAAAATGACATCAAATCAACCATGCCATGGATAATCTCGATAAAACTCATGACTTTTGTTGACTTGACAAACATTATTCAAAAAGAAACTATAAATTTGTGTCGACGTTGTTATAAATAAGGCCAGGATTTCAAGAAATATAAATATAAACCAAAAAAAAATTTTAAAAGCATGGTCTTTATTTATGCACTATTCATATTTTCCACTGCTGACTGCTACTCTGTTGGCATGGTTATGGAAATCATGAGACAAAGACATTGAAAGAAAGAAGCAACCTGAACGTTGAAATGATGAGTAAAATAAAATATTAATAATTAACAAAAGCTGTTTGAGACCCTAAATCAAACTTGAAGTTCTCATTCTCACTCTAAGAATGGGGACGGAACAAGCAATGCATGAATGCAAGTGCAAGCAACGACCAAGAAGAGAATGCATGTTATTTCTACTGAAAACGACATTCCCTTTGATTGACTTACTTAATATCAAACTATTTGTGCTCAAAAACCTTATTTTATGCTTATTTTTAACTCCAAAGGCAAATATAACAATTACGGGCTTCAGTAGCAGTAGTCAGAGCAGACATTCAGTTCAGTTCATTGTTTCACTTTTATTTTGATTGAAATGGATCGATTTGAACAAGGAACCAAACATCGACTCGAGCAATGAATGGCAATGCGAATAACAAAGTTCAGGAACAGTCGAAATGATGCTCTTCATTCATAAATTAAAATTTAATGAATGCATGATCGGTTCTAGGGAGTATCATAATTTGACAAATTCAAAGAAAAGAGTTGAAAGTTGTTGAGGCAAGAAAATGTACGCGGTGAATGGAGACGTCCTGACTAAACAAGCCTTGTAAACAAGGAGTAATGGCGGAGCATCTACGAGGCATAATGGGGTGGTTGGAGTCCTAAAATTATATTATTTCATAAAATAAATAACTAATCTTACCGTTTGTGTCATTTGATGACAACAGTTCGGTCCATGCGGACCACTGTTGACCAATAAGTAGCGACGGACTTCTGTCCTGAGTCGCCATTTTTATTTTCTTGTTGCTCTCTGTCGACACGAATGTAACCGAACATGACGTCACAGTCAGACTCGTTGTATTCCGATCACAGGAAAAACAGAAAATTTTCGGATTTTTCTTGGGAATTCTAACTTCACAATATCAAATCACAATAAATTTAGGCGTTCTTTTGACTGCATAAAACATGATCTGTTAATCTCAAAGTAAAGAAATACTTCAAATCCAAGACGAAAGATAAGTATATTGGCACGCAAGTTTATGTTGTGAAAATTAAACAGAGGGTTAACCTTACATTATTATTTTTGAATAGGCCTAAGTCAGTGCATTAGCCAACGATATGAAGGAAGGCATGCAATATTATAGCCAATAATATACCACGTCTTTAATGCAATCTTGAATTCTCCTCCAAAGTTATATTATGATGTCCTCTTGTCATTTTGAAAAGTGTACAGTTAGTACATCAATTCAATACGTCCTGAATACGAATTATTTGCTGGGGAATAGGATTGACAAAGGCTTTTATTGGCTACGGGACACTAGTGTTTTATAATCATGTTGTTGTCTTTGTTGTTGTTGATGATGATGATGATGATGATGATGATGATGATGATGATGATGATGATGATGATGTTATAATCATGTTGTTGTTGTTGTTTCTGTTGTTGTTGATGATGATGATGATGATGATGATGATGATGATGATGATGATGATGATGACGATGATGATGACGATGATGATGATGTTATAATCATGTTGTTGTTGTTGTTTCTGTTGTTGTTGTTGATGATGATGATGATGATGATGATGATGATGATGATGGTGATGATGATGACGATGATGATGACGATGATGATGATGTTATAATCATGTTGTTGTTGTCTTTGTTGTTGTTGTTTCTGTTGTTGTTGTTGATGATGATGATGATGATGATGATGATGATGATGATGATGATGATGATGATGATGATGATGATGATGTTATAATCATGTTGTTGGTGTCTTTGTTGTTGTTGTTTCTGTTGTTGTTGTTGTTGATGATGATGATGATGATGATGATGATGATGATGATGATGATGATGGTGGTGGTGGTGATAATGCGGCTGCTGCTGCTGTTGTAACTATTGTTGTTATAGTTGTTTTTATAGTTGTTGCATTGCTGAGATCAGCTTGGATGAGATATAAATAAATAATTTGTTCAATGAATTATTACGACGGATAGATCAAAAGCATTTATGACAGCGAACAAAATCGAAGCATCAGATTATATCCATACACGTGTCCTTAAATTTATAGAAAGTAGTCCTTCAGAGCCATACGGCCCATGGAGCTTGAGTTTATCCCGGTTTCGAGAGCGTGAAACGGACTATAGCAATTTCTTGCTATCCTTTTGATAGGATCGCAAAGTACAGACCCGGCTAGCCAATCACTGCTGGGTGGTCAGAAAAAAAAATCCCGACTGCACCCTGGATCGATCTCAGTCCCTGTGTGGCTATGTGGTCTAGTGGTATGACACCCGCTTTCGGATCGGAAGGTCCTGGGTTCGAGCCTCGCTCGGCACATAGTTGAGTTCTTGGAAAAGGCTCTTTACTCACATTCTCTCACCGTACTCAGGTGTAAAATGAGTACCTGGCTGTTAACAGCGTTGTCTATGTCCGAAAAATTGTAATATCGCCTAACAGGCGTCATGTCCCGTCCTCATGTTAAATGTTACTGTTGACCAGGGACCCGTTGTAGAGCGCTTTGAGCACATTTAGTAGCTATTGCGCTATATAAAAGCTCAAATTTAAATTCAATTTAATCTAAAAATTTGATATTTAATTTGCGTGTGAAGCGAGTGCTCTACCAACTGAGCTACGTCATCTTCGTTCTATAGTACCGGGGGGGGGGGGGGGGGGGGATAGCTCAGTTAGTAGAGAACTCGCTTCACACGCAAATTAAATTTTAAATTTCTAAAATTAAATTGAATTTAAATTTGAGCTTTTATATAGCGCAATAGCCACTGAATGTGCTGAAAGCGCTTTACAAGGGGTCCCTGGTCAACAGTAACATTTAACCTGTAGGATGGGGCATGACGCCTGTTAGGCGATATTACAATTTTTCGGACATAGACAACGTTGTTAACAGCCAGGTACTCATTTTACACTTGAGTACGGTGAGAGAATGTAAGTAGAGAGCCTTTTCCAAGGACTCAAGGACTCATAAACCAAGTCTTTAATGAAATCTATAAATTTATAAATGTATGTTGTCATCAAATTGTGTGATTTATTGGCGAAAGCCTAAGATTGAATAAACATTGAACTGTGGTATTTGTCTTTCATAGATTATAAAATCTGGTTTTCCTACCACAGTTCGTATGCTTGGGGCAGCATGGCTCATTGGTATGGTCTTTGCTAAGTATTCGAAAGGTACCGAGTCCGACCACCAGGGACGGCTGGTAATAATGGGCAGGGTGGGCAAATACCAGCCTGTTTTTTCAAGTTATAAGCTGTATTACCAGGTCCCAAATAATCTAATTTAAATTAGATAATTTTAAAAGTTAGTACTTAAACTTGATACTTCGTACTGAAATCAATTTGTATGTATATTTGATAGATTGGGAAAGACCATGCCCCCCGTAATGTATAAACCAGGATACGCTCCTGTTCTTTTTTATCACCCCACCCCCCCCCCCCCCCCCCCCACCCTTCCCAACCACTCCACTCCGCCCACATCGTCATCTCATCGTCACGTCGCCTGACGGTGATTTTGCTGTCTTGCCTCTCTAGTTCTAGGTCGGGCTAATTCAAATGAGCCCACCTTATAAACCAGTGAGCACTAAATAGAGATTTTGGCAAACGAACTTTTTCTTATTTATTGCCTTACTTGTGCTGGTACCATTGATGTAATAACATTGGGAAGTTTCCAGTATTGGATTAAATTTATCAATTTACTAATATTATATCAAGTTAGTGTTAACTTGTGTTGTTTTAATACATTTGTTTATCCATTTAAATTATTTCTTTTTTTTTCTCGTTTTCTTTAGTGCTTCTCGAAATTCATTTATTTAAATTGTTCTCTTATTTGTTTGTTTTTTGTTTTGTTTTTTTGTTTTTTTTTTTTAAACAAATTAATTTGTTCATTTTTTTAAAATTCTTAAAGTAATTACCTCTGTATTTTTATTGCCAGACTAAATATTTTTGCAAAGCAATGTATTTTCTATTGCATTCCCTCTAATAAAACACTTTGGTTTA
>NC_088365.1:6023345-6038345 GCF_034508935.2 Berghia stephanieae
TTTTGAGGAGTTTATGTCCTTGCCCCCTCGAGGGATTGTGAGTATTTTTAATTTTTTTTTTTTTTAGCTTTTAGAAAGAGCAAAATCCACTAAACGTGCTCAAAGCGCTTTACAGGGGATCCCTGGCCAACAGCAACACGAAACATGCAGGACGGGACATGACACCTGTTAGGTGATATAACAAGTTTTTCGGACAGAGACAACGCTGTAACGGCCAGGTACTCATTTTACACCTGGGTACGGTGAGAGAATTTGAGTAAAGAGCCTTTTCCAAGGACTCAACTATGCGCCGATCGAGGCTCGAACCCAGGACCTCCCGATCCGAAAGCGAGTGTCATACCACTAGAACATATAGCCGAGTAATGTTCTTTTGCGGCATTGTGATCTCGTGGTAAGACACTTGGTTTCTGTCCCGTACTGCGGTACAATTGACCAGAAAACTCGTCCTTCAAATAGCGTCGTTTAAAATACCCCTAATCTTCGCAAAAAAAAAAAAAAACAAAAACAAAAAAAAAATCAAAAAAAAAAAAAAACAAACAACAAAAAACAAAACAAAACTCTTAAACACCGGACTTCGCGAAGTCTTAGGTTGGAGAGTTTTTTTGTTTTGTTTTGTTTTTTTTGTTAGTTTTTTTTTTTTTTTTTGCCAAGATTAGAGTCATTCTAATCATCTAAGTTTGAAGGCCGAGTTTTCTGGGCAAAATTTTAATATATGATTGTTTTTGTTTTTGTTTTTTTGGGGTTTTTTTTTTTTGTTTTTTTTTTGTTTGTTTTTTGTTTTGTTTTTTGTTGTTTTTTTCTTTCTTTTTTTTTTAAATTTTATTTTTTAATGTGGCTAATTCTGACTCACAAACCCACCAAACAGTGATTGTTTTCCTTTGTCTGTTGACCGACCTGGTGCCTCCGGAGGCCTGGTTGAATATTAGGAGGTCGGTGTCCGTGTCTTACTTTGTAGGAGGGAACTAGATAGTATCGATGCCAAAAAAGTGTGTGTAAATTGAAACGATTAGGAATTAGACATGTTAGCTTCTCGCCCTTATAAAACCATATATTATCCATTCTCCTCAATTTACATATAAATATAAACTTAGCTCTCTATCATAATACGCTTTAACAGTCATAACGTCACTTCCCTCGTAACTACGCATGGTAATTTAGTAACTGTCTCTAAACTATCGGAACAATGGCGGACGCCCTTATGAAATATTTCTCCGACGAGCATAAAAGCGTATCCAGAGGGAAAAAAAAAAACATTATAAATCTGATCATGTTTTGACTTTTACACATTCTGATCACAAGGCATATGAAAAGTTCTAGCCAGCATAAAGAATAAAAAGTACCGATTTTCTTTGTTTAGAACCAGGATGGTCGCCGTTGCTAGGCGACGTGACATCAGACTATTGAATCCAATTCAAACTAAATCATCCCGACGCATTGTCTCTGTCGAAAACAATAATAATGTTACAACGCCTAAAAGGTGTTATGCTCTTCATGTTTATTATCACTTTGGGATGGAAACTCTTTTAGAGCGGTTTGAGAACTTATAAGTGCGGCTATGTGGTCTAGTGGTATGACACTCGCTTTCGGATCGGAAGGTCCTGGGTTCGAGTCTCGCGCTCGGCGCATAGTTGAGTTCTTGGAAAAGGCTCTTTACTCACATTCTCTCACCGTACTCAGGTGTAAAATGAATACCTGTCCGTTCACAGCGTTGTCTTTGTCCGAAAAATTGTAATATGGCCTAACAGGCGTCTTGTCCCATCCTACATGTTAAATTTTGCTGTTGACCCCTTGTAAAGCGCTTTGAGCACATAATTTAGTGGATATTGCGCTATATAAAGCTTTAAAATATTTTCTTTTTGTCTTGTTCACGCCTCTCCCCATGGACAGTGATCATGCTTGATGGTTCCTCCCTGATTTCTTGCTGGTGTGCCTGACAATCTGCTATTGGCATGGAGGCTCGTATTTTTTTTTTTAAACCATCATCTTAAAGCATGAGACTCAGGTACATAACTACTACTACTACTACTACTACCACTACTACCACTACTACTACTACTACTACTACTACTACTACTACTACTACTACTACTACTACTAACTACTACTACTACTACTACTACTACTACTACTACTACTACTACTTCTACTACTACTACTACTACTACTACTACTACTACTACTACTACTACTACTACTACTACTACTACTACTACTACTACTACAACTACTACTACTACTACTACTACTACTACTACTACTACTGCTGCTGTTGCTTCTGCTGCTGCTACTGCCACTGATGAATATACTAAATACCTACAGCCCTTATATTTTGTATTTATTTCCAATTCCATTGTCTTTCGGGCCGGAAAGTCCTGGGTTCGAGTCTCGCTCGGCGCATAGTTGAGTCCTTGGAAAAACGGCTCTTTACTCACATTCTCTCACCGTACTCAGGTGTAAAATGAGTATCTGGCCGTTAACGGCGTTGTCTCTGTCGGAAAAAATTGCAAATATCGCCTAACAGGCATGTTACGTCATGCTGTTGGTTAGAGATCCTTATAAAACGCGTTGAGCACGTTAAGTGGATATTGCTCTGTATAAAAGCTCATTTTTCATACACATTTGGAAATCAGCGATATATCAATTATCGTTTATTTGATTAAACTGACAATAAAAGAATCTGTTGCAATTTACTCACAACCGTATAATATTGTCTTAACAAATAAGTATCTCGTATATTTTATTTGCATGTTATTTCTTTTTTTCTGCGGACATCCGCTTTTATGAGTAATACTCACTAAACTGTATTAACCAGACTATAAACGTTTAAGGTTACATATAGTTTTGTGTGTTGGTCAGTTATACTTCCGGATGGCAATGTTATGAACTTCTTAGCCAATGGCACACTATCTATAAGTTAACGATGGCTACGATACAACGCACCAACAAACACAACTATGTGAAACCTTGAACGTTTATAGTCTGATTGACATTTCATTAAAATGGCTCTATAAGATCAATAACAAAGGGGAGAAGGACATTATTTCCGAAAAAAAATTGTCTCCCTGTACAGCAAATGTACAGAGTGTAGTGATCCGGGAGATCGTCGCTCAGTGAGTAAACGATACCAAGTTATAGTTGCACACCGAACGACACCGAACGATCGACTGAACGAACACGTGATCAATTATTTCTCGCATCCTCTCGTCTAATCTCGTCACGCCGGAATAGAAAGAGGAGGCGGAGCTTATATGATATAACGCAATGAAAGTTCTGTCCAATGACGGGTGGGGGGGGGGGGGATATCACCTCTCCTTTGATCCCATGCTGATTGCCACTACCCCCCACCCCCTACCATTTCCACCATAGATAACACAGGAGTAGTCTGTGATTTCCACCATCCAAGTACCAGCGGCCTTTTCTCTTAGATGTCGTATCTTGGTCTCCCGAAGCCCAACACCTCGGTCGTTTGCATAGATAACACAGGTCGTTTGTGGGTCAAACCCCCCTCCCCCCCCCCACCTTCCCCCGTAATCAATTTATAATTTTCTCTCCGTATCTAGGCAGAGCTCCACATGCACAATTATCTACTATTGAATGACACTGACCTTGCCCCTCCCTAACACATGGTAGGGTGAGACCTGAGGTAGTTTCCATTCTTTCCTTCTCCGTTTCTTGCCAGCCAACAGCAGACTTTTGTTTTTTTTTTAAGTTCAACTGAATGCTTCCGTAGAATTTAGGGGCATTAAGAATGCTGATTTTTATCATTACGAGTAGGTATTCAAAGCAAATTGAATTCCCATGATTTGAAGTACAACATATTGTAAATATTTACCAAAATTCACAGTTTTACATGATCTAAAGCAATAAAATACATTTAATTCTGTTGTCAAATTATGACCATCCATCACAAAAAGAAAATTTAACGGTATTTTTGGGGGGTTATTTTGTTGTTGTGTATTTTCTCGCAACCGTTTATAATTATATATATAGAGAAGAAGAAGAAGAAGAAGAAGAAGAAGAAGAAGAAGAAGAAGAAGAAGAGGAGGAGGAGGAGGAGGAGGAGGGAGAGAGAGGGGGGAAGGGAGAGAGAGAGAGAGAGAGAGAGAGAGAGAGAGAGAGAGAGACAGAGAGGGATATATATATATGTATATATATATATATATATATATATATATATATATATATATATATATATATATATATATTAGAGTGAGAGAGAGAGAGAGAGAGAGAGAATTTATATACTTAACTACTACCTACTAACTACACTACTACATACTACTATACTACTACTACTACTACTACTACTACATACTACTACTTACTACTCTACTACTAACACTACTACTACTACTACTACTACTACTACTACTACTACTACTACTACTACTACTACTACTACTACTACTACTACTACTACTATACTACATCACTCTACTACTACTACTACTAACACTACTACTACTACTACTACTACTACTACTACTACTACTACTACTACTACTACTACTACTACTACTACTACTACTACTATCACCACTACTACAACAACTACTACTACTTTTGCTACATAAATAGTAGATACACTACTCCAACTCATAACCCCTCCTCCTTTCCTCGAACCACACAACGCAGACTGGTAGACGTGATTCATTGGCCAGCAATCATCGTCTATTTAGGTGTCGCTGTCAGCAACCCAAGCTATCCTCTATCACGTGACCTTAGATCCGATGCTGCATATCGCTTGAGAGCCTTCACTATCCAGATCTCGTTCATGGTCACGTGAGAAAGATAGATCCGTTCGCATTTTTAATGCTCCTATATTCTACGGAAGCATTCAGTTGAACTTCAAGAAAACAAAAGTCTGCTGTTGGCTTCAACTGACAAGAAACGGAGAAGGAAAGAACGGAAAATACCTCAGGCCTCACCCTACCATGTGTTAGGGGAGGGGCATTGGTCAGTGTCATTCAATAGTAGGTAATTGTGCATGTGGAGCTCTGCCCTACATACGGAGAGAAAATTATAAATTGATTACGGGGGAAGGTGGGGGGGGGGGGGGTGAGGGGGAGGGGGGTTTGACCCACAAACGACCGAGGTGTTGGGCTTTTGGGAGACCATGATACTACATCAAAGAGAAAAGGCCAATGGTACTTGGATGGTGGAAATCACAGACTACTCCTGTGTTATCTATGGTGGAAATGGTTGGGGGGGGGGGTGAGGGTAGTGACAATCAGCATGAGATGTATACAAAGGAGATGTGATATCTCCCCACCCGTCATTGGACAGAACTTTTATTGCGTTATATCATATAAGCTCCGCCTCCTCTTTCTATTCCGGAGTGACGAGATTAGACGAGAGGACGCGAGAAAAAATTGATCAAGTGTTTGTTCAGTCGATCGTTCGGTGAGCTTCGGCGTCCAACTGTAACTTGGTAATGGCCACTTGACACGGATGTGTGAACTAAATGCCTTGTTTTAGATCCGATGCGCGCATGTTCCGTTTGTGAAGACAGACGACATAACAAAGACATGTCAACAGAATATTCAATTATTATTAAGTTGGATGCTTTTTAGTTTGATTTCTAACGTTCAAGCCAATGATGTTTTTAAATTCAAGTGTATTTTTGATTTGCCAAATTAGTAGTCGTGTCTCGACATAATATAAAATATCAAAATTAAAGTACTTATTTAAGAATATAACCTTTTTCGTTACATACAAGAAAAGAATATGTGATAATTAGAGACTGAGAATGGTATTACTATTTATTTCTGTAGGAATCACCCAATCCAGAAATATTTCTTCAAATTTGAATAACTTTTTTGCTTTTAATGCGATAGCCATGTCGATTTCACACAAGGTTCGCATTATTTCAACGCACAAGATATCTCTCAGTGCATATCTATCGTAACTTGACTTACGATAGTTTTGAACCCTAACCTCGATGCAAGAACAGGCCCTGGGGGAAGATGATACTATGAACCGAGATGCATGGAGATGGGGCATTCATTATGACATCCCTGTAATATTCAGGAAAAGCTGAAAGAAGAAGTGGCAGAGAAATGACTAATCGTCACATACAATAAGTATTATGTCCTGATTCTTTTTCAGTATTGAGATTCAGACTCGTTTCCTGGTCTGTCTGGTTTAACTATTAATATTTGTGTTTTGTGAGCGTGGAAAGATAATGCTCGTTTTTTTTCCCACCAAACACCAGACATTATTGTAATACATTTGGGTTTTTTTATTTGCATCGCTCGTTTCTTGTAGTTTTGTTTTTTTGTTTGGTTTTTCTTTTCTCTTTAGTAGTTATGTCTTCTTTGCAGGGCGTAATTTGAAGTTTTAAGACACTCAGTGTAGTTGTGCTATGATGCAAACAAGACTGGTAGTGCTTTCCATTTCGGGTACTAAATTAATGACAAAAAGAGGCAGTTTTCATGGAAATATAACAAGCAGTTTTAAATGGCACTTCCTCAATTGTATGTATGCGTTTCTCTCTCTCTCTCTCTCTCTCTCTCTCTCTCTCTCTCTCTCTCTCTCTCTCTAGCTCTCTCTCTCTCTCTCTCTCTCTCTCTCTCTCTATATATATATATATATCTATATATATATATATATATATATATATATATAAATATTCCGTCACAGCACCATTAGATACAGTCGCCTGGGTATTCCATGAAGAAATATAGATAATCCATCAAACAGGATGTCTGATGCCAACTGGAATCACTCATGTTGTCCAAAATGAGCAAATTGGGGGTTAACTATCTTGCCCAAGATAAAAAAAAAGAACTTGCCTGAAGCAGGGCACGAACACGGAACCTTCTCAATCATATTGCAATGCCTTAACCACTCGGCCACAAGAGAGAAGAAGACAAAACGAAAAATATTCGATAAGTGCCTTAACTGAAAGACTAGGCAGTATGTAGACTGAATCTATAGCGCACATTTTATCTTTCGCTGGTCAGCTGGTCTTGTCATCTTTCCTTCTTTATTCCTTTGTTTCTTTCTTCCTTTTTACATATCTTTGCCATATTTCCACATGGGGACTTGCCGCCTATCCAACATGTACCTGTTGTGGTCAAGAGCCCGAAAACGAAGAGCATCTAGTTGAACGGTGCGTTGTGACCATGCTTCCGGGCGGGTTTGTGACGGTGCACGACTGCGGTATGAGTTTCCATCCTGGATAGATGGTCATAACATAGTAGTGTGAGACCCATTAGAAGCTGCTGCCCTGTTTCCCGTCGGCTTCTTGTCTTATGTCGCAGTGAAGCAAATGCTGCAGTGTAAGTAGTATCGAAGTGAGAGACGATCAACAATATGACATATAAGATACGATTTTAGCAGTGTTGCAAATCATTTTACACCTGAGTGCGGTGAGAGAATGTGAGTAAAGAGCCATTTCCAAGGCCTCAACTATGCGCCGAGCGAGGCTCGAACCCAGGACCTTCCGAACCAAAAGCGTGTGTCATACCACTAGACAATATAGCCACACAATAAATAAACTCAGAACAATAAATTTAGAACTAAATTGATGTGATTTACCAAATTTGAGATTTTCCAATACAAGAAATTATATTTATTCTCCAAAATAATTCATAGAAGTTATCCCAATTTTCACATTTGTTGTAGATATAAATTCAGTCTCCAGAAGCTTCTTCGCCCCCACATAATACCGCTTTGAGACGGAGGGTCACATTTATGCCGACATTTTTAACTTTCCTGAAGATGGAAAAGGGTAATTTAACTTTTTTTTCAAATCCAGGATATTTCGTTCTTTTAAATAAAAATCCATACTGTACTCTTTCCACTAATATACACAAAGCACAATAAAAGAGGTCCCCATAAAATGTCGGGATAGACCGCAGCCATTTTACACTGATAGCCTGACACTGACCAAAAAAATTACGGCAAAAGACAAGTCTTTGGCCACATAAGAAAACAAATCGTGAGTTGTATTCAATAGTTCAACCAATGAAATAACTTGTTTCCTTCAGCTCTACTAACGACAACTCACCAGTCACTACACAAACATAAAGAATGACGTCGCACTATAAGTCTTAGAGGGTTCTAGAGTCAGTCTATAAGTTAACGATGACTGTGGATGGACCCCAAGACTGACATCTTGAATTCTAAGCCAACTGTATAAAATCCCAGTCAGAATTCATGGCCCTGATTAAGGAGAATGAGGTTTTGTTTTTCCTTCGGCCAGGTATTCATTTTACACCTGAATACGATGAGAAAATGTGGGAAAAGAACCTTTTCCAAGGACTCAACTATGCGCCGAGTGAGGCTCGAACCCAGGACCTTCCGATCCGAAAGCTAGTATCATACCATGCAATAGACCACATAGCCCAACTTTTCAGAACTTATAGAAAACTCATGCTTTGATATTGATCGAGAGTGGAAGATGTCGGAAATTACCTCGGTGCTGTGTAATAGTTTTCTGTCTAGAATGTGAAGTGGAATGCTCTACGTTTCGTAGAAAACGGCGCCTCCCATGGAACATAAGATCAACAGCAATCCATCAATGTGCCTATTTCCCCCAACATCTAAAAGTCTCATCCAGACACAAGTATAAGATACCGTTATGAAAGATACGAATGCTCAAATGCTTACAAAGCACAAGTACATACATAAACAAGTGTGTTACCCAAATGGAATTAAGCTGTTTTATCAAAGATTGAAATGAAGTGAAATACAAGAGAGACAACTCGTAAAAAAGTTCTTCATTTGTCTGTAATTACTGAGTTGTCTCCCTTTAGATGACCCACCTCGTCAATCTGGCATTGTGTCGAAATAAATTTGGTTTATTGATGCTATACGATTAGCCGATGTTACAAAATCGTGGGATATCCAAAAGAAACTGAAAATGCATCACTCCAAACAGGTGTAAATAATCAGACACAAGTAATGTCAGGAGAAAATATAAATGTGTATTGCGTGAAAGGTATGTCACATTTAACACAAACTCACAAGTCAGGATCGCTCTTTTTTGTGTAAAGGCAAAGCTAATGGAACTGATTGCAAAATATTGAGAGACACAGGATGCAGTACAGTAGGAATAAAAGCATCTTTGGTCAACGACGAAGACAAAACTGGAAAAACGGTACAATGCATCACATTCAGTGGCACAGTCGAAACCTTTAAAACAGCTAACGTATACATAGAAACCCCATACTACACAGGAATAGTGGAATGCTGTATACTTCCCAATCCTGTCGCTGATGCTATTGTTGGCAATATAAAAGGTCTTAAAGAAAACCCAACAGATGTGAAAGAATGGTCATTAACCCAAGAAACAGCTTGTCTAGCAGAAACAAGAAATATGACTAAGACAACAGAGAAGCCAATGACTATTTCTCTTGAACCACAACAATTTGACAGGAACACGTTCATTGAAGAACAGAAAAAGGACCCGACTTTAACATCATATTTCAATATCGCAAACAAAGGGACGAAATCAAAAGTTGAATACATTATTGAAAAAGATATTCTGTTCAGGTTACATAGGAAAAGAAACAAAATAGCTAAACAACTGGTCACGCCGAGTATTTACAGAAACAAAATCCTTGGAATAGCGCACGATTCAATAACTCTGCACATCTTGGGAGCTCTTCCACATTGAGGAGAATATCCGAGAATTTCACATGGCCTGGAATTACTAAAGACGTCCGAGAATATGTGAAATCGTGTGACACATGCCAAAGAAGAGTCGCAAAAGGGAGAATACCGAGATTGCCATTAGAGACAACCCCAGTTATTGAAAAAGTTTTTCAAAAAGTTGCAATTGACATTATAGGCCCTTTAACAAAATCAGATAGAAACCATATGCACATACTAACACAAGTCGATTACGCAACCTGGTGGCCAGCAGTGAATGGGTAGCTGGGTCTCTTAGACCTGGCGGAAAGTACTTTGCGATAGACTAGCGTCCTACCCAAAGCATAGCAAGCAATTACCCGTTTCACACTATAGAAACCGGGATAAACTCCGGCTCTCTCTCTCTCTCTCTCTCTCTCTCTCTCTCTCTCTCTCTCTATATATATATATATATAATCTTCTAGTTTAAGGCGGATTCTTGGTAGACGTAGCCCCCCAAACAGCCTGATGGTATTTCTTTCTGGTTTTCAATATATAATTAAAAATTAAAAAAAACAACCCAACAACAACAGGGACTCTTTATTTTGTGTTACAACATCCTTTTATTTCTTATTTCCACATACTCATAGCAACGACATTATACATTGAGACATCTAGAAGCAACAATTTAATCATACTTTAACGGCTATGGGACTACACACCTACACAAGGAAAGTCATAATAATAACATTTTATAAACATTTATAAACATTAATGCATCCTAACCACGCTCTCCCCGGTCAGTAAGGTTGCGGGTTCGAGCCCCCATCGCCGCCGCGAAATTTTTATTTTCTATTGTCTTTTTTTTTGGCACTTTCTTACTCACTTCATTTCTTGTTACTATCAACACAAGTGCCTGCTCCACTCACTTTTCTGAATTAACTTACTCTACCATGATAGTTAAAACACTCATTTAAGATTTTATTTTTAGTACAAAGGAATATTTTTGGAAAGAAGAAAAACATCTTTCTAAACAACTTGCAATAAGAAATTATTTGGTATGGTCCTCAAGTAATGGTAAATATTTATGAAATGATTTTCATGATGACCATGATGAATGGTGATCATGATGATGATGATGATGATAATGATGATGATGATGATGATGATGATGGTGATACCAATGACAACGATTGTGTTGAAGACAAAAATGACAATGGTCACCACAATGAAGATAAGAACGATTATATATGATGATGATGATGATGATGATGATGATAACGACGGTAGGTGATGTTGATGATCGTTATGAAATCCATGTTCTTAACTAAGATTATTAATTATAATCGTGATTATAGAAACGACTTTCGTCTAATAGACATCTATTACAAAATCTGTACAAACTAGATGGTTACTGGCAATTACAAATTATTTTTTTTATCAGTGGCCGTACAGCTTTGGAACATGGAGGCTCACAAAAAAAAAACGAAAAACAAAAAAAACAAAAAAAAAACAAAAAAAAATAAAATAAAAACTTAATTCTGAAGAAATATTTTTAAAAATTAAATATTTTATTTCATCATTAAAATTGTTAAAAATAATATGAGAATGTGAGATTTGCGTCTGAATATTTTTTTTGTGCGTCTAATGTGAAATTCTGACATTGCCATGGGATCTTTGACTAATAATACGAGGGTGAATCATAAAGTCATTAATGCTACAACTGTCCTATTGAGTTCATTTATTTTTCATATGACGTCATATTTGGCTCAATTAAACTTACACATGTAGGCCTACTCTCTTTAAAGCCAAAAGTTGAAACTTTTAATTCTGTCAAATTTTGACAAAGTTATGACAGTTCAAAATGGCTGCTCTATGAATGTTCACCAGCGACAGGAAGCTGTTATTGAATTTCATGTTTTGGAAGAAGAAACTTCGAGTAACAATTCTAAATGCCTTGGGAAAGTTTATAAAACTAAAACTCAGGAATTTTGTAGATGCAGTGTTTTTAGATGAGTTGAAAGTGTATTTCGTCATTTAGAAGAAAATGAGATGCAATCCAACACTTAACCTGAAACCCCCTTAACCCTGTCTTTATCCATCCAAAGACTGTCAACTCAGTGAATCAAATAAAGACTGAAGCATTGATCAGATCTGATAGAAGAACTTCTCTTGATAGGATAGCAGGTACACATAGACATTGAAAGGACTGAAAGCAAGAATTCGTCGAGTTAGACCGGATTTGGAGACGGAACAAGTATTGTTTCTTCATGAAAATGTCCTTCGAAACGACTCAAACTATGCACTGCTTAGAGTGGAACTCAAACCGCGGACCTTCCAGTCAGAAAGCGAGTGTCATACAACAAGACTGCATAACAGTATCAGCACATAACGGCAACCACGTTTTGATTTTCAGAGGACTATGGTGTCTTCTGCTATTTTCAAGTTCTATTCTTTCTGCTTGCCATTTTCACAATTAATTTATCCATGTTGTAGCCAATTGTCTCAATAAAACATTATGATGAGCTAAACCTGAAGATGATAATTTATTTCAAGGTTTGAATGTCAAAATTTCTTTTAAATCAAGCACAGACTTTGAATAAATTAAAAGTATTTTGTAAATGTGACCAAACATCTCAAAACGGTATTAAGAGATGTTAAAAATTGAATTTTCAGTCAAAAATATGGGACTTAGGACAATTTTTAATTGTTTTATTTGGGAGGATGAACAAATAGTCAATTAAAGTGATAAAATTGAAATTTCAAACTTTACGCATTTAAATCTTAAAATCCCTTTTTTTTTTGGCAACTGTCTCATCCTGCTGACATAATACTGTTTAGAGGCAATTGGTCACAAATTACAAAAAATCTTAAATTTAGTAATTCTGATCATTTCGACTTTATTAAATGATGTTTCTTCTGAACTACTTACAACATCTCTTCACATCTTATTTAGCTTATTCTAATGGATGTTCATCCCATTGCTATGTGGAAATCAACACATCCGTCAGGCTGACACAAGTTCTCTCTTTAGCCAGATGTTCATACTAAACGTTCTTCAGCAGGTTCAACCAAAGACAACACCAGATTATTGCCCTGGGTCAGATATATCAGACATCTTGTTTGACTACCTATGTATCAATATATGCGGCTATGTGGTCTAGTGGTATGACACTCGCTTTCAGATCGGAAGGTCCTGGGTTCGAGCCTGGCTCGGCGCATGGGTTGAGTCCTTAGAGAAGACTCTTTACACACATTCTCTCACCTACTCAGGTGTAAAATGAGTACCTGGCCCTTAACAGCATTGTCTCTGTCCGAAAAAAAGTGTAATATCGCCTAACAGGCGTCATGTCCCGTCCTAAATGTTCAATGTTGCTGTTGTCCAGGGACCCATGTAAAGCGTTTTGAGCACGTTAAGTGGATATTGCGCTATATAAAAGCTCAATTTATCAATAAAAAGCAAAGACTGGGAAGACTTCTTATTAGTAGCAGCTGCTTCGACGAACGTCAGTAAAGTTCTTGGCTTGTAAATTGGCTAGCTGGCCTGTTCTTGGCTGGAATAAGGAGAATGATAAAAACAATAAGTTAATGAAATTTCACTTAAATATCACTTCAACCCCCTTCCCCCTCCTTATAAAAACAAAGAGTAAATAAACATACGTTAAAATATCCTCTCCCCCCCCCCCCCCCCTTTTCCCCCATTCCTTATATAATCAAAGAGTGAATTAACTTTCACTAAAATATCCCATCAAACTCCCCCCTCTCCATGCCTGTCACCCAAGAAGAAAAAAAAACACATAGAGAAAAACAAACAAACTAAATTACCTCTGCTCATCCAGGTGTATATAGAGTCTTGCTTTCCCACCACCAGACTCTATTCTGCCTTCAAATTCCCGGGTTCTGGAACTGTGTACGTTGTGTAGGCGGTTAGACCACATAGATAGGAGGCTCTGGCCTGGGGATGGATTGGATGGATGTGTGAATGAGTGAGTGAAAGATTAACAAAAAATCAAAACAAAAACAAAAAACAACAATAAAATAAAACATAATAATAGTATAATAATAAATAATAATAATAATAATAATAATAATAATAATAATAATAATAATAATAATAATAATAATAATAATAATAATAATAATAATAATAATAATAATAATAAATAATAATAATAATAATAATAATAAATAATAATAATAATAATAATAATAATAATAATAATAATAATAATAATAATAATAATAATAATAATAATATTAATATGATGATAATAACTATAAACAACAACCCCAACAACAATAATAATAATGATAAGATGGTGATGATGATGATGATGATGATGATGATGATGATGATGAATTTAATAATAATAATAATAATAATAATGATAATAATAATAATAATAATAATAATAATAATAATAATAATAATAATAATAATAATAATAATAATAAATATAATATATAATAATAATAATAATAATAATAATAATAATAATAATGATAATAATAATAATAATAATAATAATAATAATAATAATAAAATAATAATAATAATAATAATAATAATAATAATAATAATAATAAGTATAATAATAATATTTTTTAATACAGTCCACTCCGGATAATCGCAACTTGGTTAATTGCAACTTTCTGTTAATCGCAACACACCCCAAGAACGGAATTAATTTTATATAAAAGTCACTGGTTAATTGCAACAAAATTTCGACCTCAAAAATGGCAAATTCAAGAAATCAATCAAATATAATATCATGGTTAGATTTAATCATGGACGGAATCATGACAGTTTGAAGAATCGAGAGTGAGCAGGGTTTAATGCTACAGAAGTGTGTCACCACTCTATTAGTATTAGAGACTAAAGGGGGTGGGGCTTTGCAGTCTGGGTTTGTGATGTCATCTGTGACTATTAGATAGAAGTGAGGGGGCTGGGCATAGTCTACACAACAGGTAGACAATGACAGTTGTAAGGAGAGACTGAGCGATATCCTTTGTTTTGGGATTGTCAACAGTGCATTGGTCAGCTTATTGTCCCTCATCACGGTTAATCTCTTTTGTCTGTTAAAAATGTTGAGAACAAGAGGGTGAAAGTGAATCCAATCTGAAAAAGATGTCGACTTGCCTCAAAGCTGCTTTTGCCTGTCAAAATCTTTAAAGGGCTGCCATATGGTTTTTGTTTCAATCAAATTGGTCAGTCTGTGGTGGACCATGGACACTATTTACAACAACTGGTTTGAGTTCACGATTTATGATATTGATATGACACGGATTAATGGTCAAATCAACATTGCTATAAAAACTTACAAGTGGTGGCGAAAACAAGCATCCCATCAATTCATCTGAAATCCACCAAAGATATACAGCAGCTTGAAAATAAAACACGAAGACTGAGAAACCATGGCC
>NC_088365.1:6048700-6058700 GCF_034508935.2 Berghia stephanieae
TATGGTTTTGTGATATGACACCCGCAAATCAGACCTCTAGGTCTCTGGTTTGAGTTCCGCTCTGGGTGGCGCAACGTTGATTTCGTGGACAAGGCATTTTTTTTATTTTCTCAACCTACTCAAGTGTAACATAAGTACATTGCTGATATGACCGTTGTCTCTATCGAAAAAAAAACAAACAAACAGAACCCAAACAAAAGCAAAACAAATTTAGTGAATATTGCCCTACATAAAAGCTCAAATTATTTTCTCAATCGTCCACATCATGTTTCAACCCTACCACAGCATTCATCGTGTCACTGGTATACTGCCGGTCTTGGGGCTAACTCACACCGGAGACTGACTCCGACGACCAGGCACTGCCGTCCTCTGCCGTCTTCCGGATAAAGGCGTCGGGCACGGGTTTTTTTTTTCGAGCTTGGTATGAGTAGGTTTAGCGACTCTTCTCTTTACTCTTAGTATCTTGTCCATGCCCGACGTGTTTATCCGGAAGACGGCAGAGGACGGCAGTGCCGGGTCGTCGGAGTCAGTCTCCGGTGTGGGTTAGCCCTTAAGTTGTCAAAGCGTGTATTAACGATGAAAGGATCGCTAGTAAAGACTACAATATCTATTAGTATTAAATGCAAGCCAGCCAGTCTTTTAAATAATCAGCCCTCAAGAATATTAAAAACGCTTTTGAGGCTTTGTGGTCTTGTGGTATGACTTTGACCTTCGAACAGGTACTAGGTAGGATCCCTGGTTCGAGTACAGTTCTGGGTGACGCAAAGCTGGGTCATTGGAAAATGCTTGTTTCTAACAATTCTCTCATCAGATCTCATATATATGATCATCCAGAAAAGTACGAACCTTTACCACCTTTTGGTATAAGTTCTCTTGCACAGATTTGTCCCTAGCAGTTGATACTTTGCTGAGTATGTTGTTGATTTTATTTGTGGTAAAATGTGGAGAATCCAACACGGTTTGCCGATAAATAAAGACTATTACGAATAGGCACTCGTGTAGTTTGAATCGCATATAGTGGAATTGAAAATAGACCGAGATGAATCTTTTGAGCCATCGACGATAAAAAAAAGAAAGAAAAGAAGTCTGGTAATGAAGTATGCAGGTGCGCGCAAATGGATCTGGCAACCGGACGACCAGATGGCGATTCCTAACGACAATGACCTATCATTATGAGTACCATCATTATGCCAGAGCAGATGTTATAAATAATCATTTGAGTCAAGGGTGTTAAAATTACCCTTGATTAAAATTAAAAAAAAAGAAGTTGGAAGTTACTCATCAATCTATAAAAAAATAATTTCAAATAGTTTTTCGATTTGCCAGTATTTCTGTGCTCGTTGGCAAGGCACAAAAAAATATTGAAAACTTATGGACTCGTTTTAACATTGTTGCCATGGAAAATATTTTGAACTCGTTTGAGAGTATTTCCATTTCAACAATGAGACCATATCAATTTCTGGTTACCTGACCTGCGGATAAGTGCACGTCGGCTGTACGGAACAGTTTTGACCCTTCATCATCATCCATCGTGGCTTGTGCTCTTGAGCACGTTGCCGGTCAGATGTCTTCACGAATCACGATCCTCTGCGGTGCGCATGAAGTCTGTGTTGCTTTTAAAATCACATTTGGCCATTCTTAGGTTATTTAAATAAGTCATTCTTTGTCTTCCTCTAGCTCTCTTTCCTTCGATCATCCCAGATGTTACCAACTTTTCAATTCCGTCTCTTCTCCACACATGTCCCAGAAACCGTAACTGCCTCTTTCTGATGGTATTGATCAATATTCTTCCTTTTCTCACCTTCTCCAACACTTCCTCGTTTGACCCTTAACCCCATTTAAAAAATAAATCATGCGTCTTGTTGAGACACACCACGGATAAGATATTAGATCTAGATGCGCAAGGAAGAAAGGGAGAAAGCGGAGGTGTCTTGATAAATCTATTTAGTTAGTTGTTTTGACAACATTGTTTTGTCAGGCATGAAATATGGAGGTAGAATCATTGGTAAAAATACATAAAAGAAAAGAAAGTGTGAGGAGAAAAAGATAGGATTGAAAAGTAATGTTGTTCGCCATTGTCCGCAACAGATATGGGTTGGATGATGCTGATGATGATGATGATGATGATGATGATGGTGATGATGGTGATGATGATGATGATGATAATGCTCTTTATGCTGCTGCTGACGGTGATGATAATGAAGATGATGATGATGATGATGATGCTGATGATGATGATGATGATGATGATGATGATGATGATGATGATGATGATGATGATGCTCTTTATGCTGCTGCATAACGCCATTGTCCGCAACAGATATGGGTTGGATGATGCTGCTGCTGATGATGATGATGATGATGATGGTGATGATGGTGATGATGATGATGATGATAATGCTCTTTATGCTGCTGCTGACGGTGATGATAATGAAGATGATGATGATGATGATGCTGATGATGATGGTGATGATGATGGTGATGATAATGGTGATGATAATGGTGATGATAATGAAGATGATGATGATGATGCTGATGATGATGATGATGGTGGTGATGATGATGGTGATGATGATGATGATGATAATGGTGATTATAATGCTCTTTATGCTGCTGCTGATGGTGATGATGATGAAGATGATGATGATGATGGTGATGATGATGATGGTGATGACGGTGATGCTCTCTACGCTGCTGCTGCTGCTGCTGCTGATGATGATGATGATGATGATGAAGAAGAAGATGATGATGATGAAGATGATGATGTGGTTGGTTTAGCAGTGGCTCTTTTTCTTACCTAACACATATGGCCTCTTGTCACCAAGGCTACTGACGGCTTCTGGGGGACAGGGCGCCAAACGATTACTCTTCATGAAGTCACCGAATGCCTGCAGGAAGATAATATAATATACAGTTTTTGATCTTTATTGGATTTTTGGACCGAGGACCGGCCCGACCTTGGGACCCCCCCCCCCCCCCCCCCAAACAAACAATAAAAAAAAAACAAAAAAAAAACAAAAAACAAAAACAAAACAAATCAAAAACAACAAAAAACGAATAAAAAACCAGGGAAATTCCGAGAAAATAAGGGAATTGGTATCTCTGATTAATTACATTAGGCCTTTTGCAATATGTGTTTTACAATTAATTGTGTATATATAATTATTTCTATTTTACACAGTAAAGCTAATACTCCTTAAAACACCGACCGTGATTCTGTAGTCTGTGACTCTCCCCCCGCTTCCCTCGATAATAGAGGGAGGGTCTTCCAAGAGGGAGCGAGAGGTGGGGATGGAGTGGATGAAGATCTCCCCTCCATGGGCAGCCAGCATGTGGGATATGACTTTGGTGCCGCTGCGACGGGGCTGCTCTAACATCACGGCTCGTCCTGGGGGGGTGAATGGAGGCACGGGTGGATAAAATGAATGGAAGAATGCATGGGTAAATGGAAGAATTGTTGGATGTATGGATGAATGAAGGGATGGATGAATCTGTGGTGGGTGGGTGAATGAAAGAATTGCTGGATGTATGGATGAATGGATGGATGGATCTGTGGGTTGGTCGGTGAATGGAAAAAATGCTGGATGTTTGGAGGGATGGATGGATGGATGTATGGGTGGGTGAATGGAAGAATTGTTGGATGTATGGAGGGATGGATGTATGGTGGGTGGGTGAATGGAAGAATTGTTGGATGTATGGATGAATGGATGGATGAATGTATGGGTGGGTGGGTGAATGGAAGAATTGTTGGATGTATGGATGAATGGATTGATGGATCTGTGGGTGGGTGGGTGAATGGAAGACTTGTTGGATGTATGGATGAATGGGTGGATGAATGTACGGTGGGTGAATGGAAGAATTGTTGGATGTATGGATGAATGGATGGATGAATGTATGGGTGGGTGAATGGAAGAATTGTTGGATGTATGGATGAATGGATGGATGAATGTATGGGTGGGTGAATGGAAGAATTGTTGGATGTATGGATGAATGGATGGATGAATGTATGGGTAGGTGGGTGAATGGAAGACTTGTTGGATGTATGGATGAATGGATGGATGAATGTATGGGTAGGTGAATGGAAGAATTGTTGGATGTATGGATGAATGGATGGATGGATGTATGGGTGGGTGGGTGAATGGAAGAATTGTTGGATGTATGGATGAATGGATGGATGAATGTATGGGTAGGTGAATGGAAGAATTGTTGGATGTATGGATGAATGGATGGATGAATGTATGGGTGGGTGAATGGAAGAATTGTTGGATGTATGGATGAATGGATGGATGAATGTATGGCTAGGTGGGTGAATGGAAGAATTGTTGGATGTATGGATGAATGGATGGATGAATGTATGGGTAGGTGGGTGAATGGAATTGGTCAAGATGGGGTTGGAGTGGTGAATGAATCGATTGATTCCATGGTACGAGGTGACTGGAAATAGTAAACATAGTTGGGCAAGCTTATTAAATTAATGACCACGACGTCTGTACCCAATTTCCTCCCCCCGTGATTATGAATAATTCTCACTAAACTGTATTAACCAGACTATAAACGTTCACGGTTACACATAGTTTTGTGTGTTGGTCCGTTATAATTCCGGATGACAATGTTGTGAGCTTCTTATCCAAACGCGTACTATCTATCTATAGCTGGTGTTTACTCTATGTGCAGTAGGCAACGACGAGGAGGAGTCATGGAATGATTTTGGAAGCGATGGCTAATGACCCTGTGATGGTGACATAGTAATTAACAAGGATGGCAAATGGTAATGAATGCAGGCGGTGAGTTGCATACTAAAACAATGGGCATTGATGATGACTTGGATCACGTTGTGAGTAGTGCATCATGATGTGTTACATCGTGCTTATGTCAAAGTGCATTGTGCTGCCGTGCGTTAGTGTGTGGATGTGTGCGTTTGTGCATGTGTGTGTGTGAGAGATAGATAGATAGATAGATAGATAGATAGATAGATAGATAGATAGATAGAGAGAGAGAGAGAGAGAGAGAGAGAGAAGAGAGAGAGAGAAGAGAGAGAGAGAGGAAGAGAGGGAGGGAGAGAGAGAGAGATAGTGAGGAGAGAGAGAGAGAGAAAGAGAGAGAGAGAAAGAAAGAGAGAGAGAGAGAGAGAGAGAGAGAGAAAGAGAGAGAGAGAGAGAGACCAAACAACATGAAATTAATAAGGAGTGGCACCAGCTACTACGACATGGGTCAGAGCCAAAAAGGTAACTGCACTTCTTTGAACGAAGACATAACGTTATTTCACGCTTACAGTTCACTACAATGGAATTAATCAACACGAAAACGTTGTGCTCATGGACTGATTGATCGACAGCATAATATAAGAAGATATTGCGCTATATAGATGACGTCACTCAAGCCTTAGTTATTGTATTTTGCCATCCGCGTTTATGAGTAATTCTCACTAAACTGTATTAACCAGACTATAAACGTTTAAGGTTACACATAGGTTTGTGTGTTGGCCCGTTATACTTCCTGATGGCAATGTTGTGAGCTTCTTAGCCAAGCGCATACTATCTATATACGAGTAATAACTCAGTGAAGGATTTCTGAGTTGGGGTATTATTTTGTCTCCTCTTTGACTTTGTTTCCAAAGAAATTGGTTGTCTTTACAGGAGGCACATGGCCCATTGAGTCGGGAGTTTATCCTAGTTTCTACGGCGTTAAATGGACAATAGCAAAATTGCTTGCTACCCTATTGAGAGATCGCATTTTTCGCGAGGTCCAGAAGATCTGCTGAATGGATAATGCAAAACAAAAACAAAAACAAAACAACAACAAAAAATATCTCGACTGCATTCTGTATCGATAGCGATCCTTTTGTTGAAAAAGCGAATGATCTACTGACTGAGCTACAGGGACCCCCAAACGTCTGCACCTTTCAAGGACGAAGGAGGGATAAAAATGGATGATAGATAGATAAAAAAAATAAATAGATAGATAGATAGATAGATAGATAGATATATAGATAGATAGATGGATAGATAGATAGATAGATAGATGGATGGATGGATGGATAGATAGCGAATGCCCGAAACAATATTGTAGAAGTTGATCATAATTATAATTGAAGAAATATTTTTAAATAGCTTCTTTTATCATAAAGTTAAGCACTATCATTTCATGGTTTTTGTTTTTATATTTTTATATTTATATAATTTTATGACGAAAGGGACGGAGAGGAGCAGCTAGTGATGCCTAACACAGGACGAATGTCTACCACTTACCACTGAGAAGGAAGTTGGTGAGACAGGACGAAG
The DNA here is from genome assembly GCF_034508935.2 of Berghia stephanieae. NCBI lineage: Eukaryota > Metazoa > Mollusca > Gastropoda > Nudibranchia > Aeolidiidae > Berghia > Berghia stephanieae. The sequence goes on from NC_088365.1 coordinate 6,054,982, forward strand.
GTCTACTGTTGACGTCCACGGGGCATATCCGGTACGCAGCGGAACAGTTGTGGAGTTCTGGAAGGAATACATGAACATGTTTGAAAAGTTGTCCATCTGAGGACAATTTTTTTTTTTTTACCTTGAGCTAAATTACATGTAAACTTTATAATGGAGACAAATCACTCGACTTCGTTCCGATTCTGAAATATAATATTATCAAGTGGACCATTTCAAAAATGAGTAAAATTTCCCAAAAATCGGAGAAAAGGAGAACATTTACAGAGTATTAACTCACTCAATCCTAGAGATTTTTGATACTTTTCAACATTGGAAAAATATGTATTAAAAATGAGCATGTACATAGATAGTTTTATTCAACTACCATTAACATGTAAAATTAAGAACATTAGCTTTGTTCCTAAGCCTATAATTTGTCTCAGAAGAATGTAATAAATAGGCATGGGGTAAAACTAACCCGGGTATATTACGGATATATTCGTTGTTAGAGTTTAGTGAGTTAAAAGATATGACATAATATCTGCCTCTACTCAAAAAGGAATTTTTATAAATTAAAAATTTCTTTGGTTGAAATGACAGAAAAGTCTTTCAGCTACGCCACGGAGGCGAGGCGGAAAAGCTGGCAGTAGAATATCGAAAAGGTGATATCAGAGAAGATAATCGGAGTCGAGTTATCAGTTGCCGAAGTCACTGGCGCAGAAAGTAGAGTACAAGTGTTACAGCCAGAGTATCTTGCAAACAGTATGCTATGTGGTCTTGTGGTATGACACTCGCTTTCGGATTGGAAGGTCCTGGGTTCGAGCCTCGCGCTGGCGCATAGTTGAGTCCTTGGAAAAAAGCTCTTTCCTCACATTCTCTCACCGTACTCAGTTGTAAAATGAGTACCTGGCCGTTAACAGCGTTGTCTTTGTCCGAAAAATTGTGATATCGCCAAACAGGTGTCATGTCCCGTCCTACATGTTGCCGTTGACCAGAGACCCCTTGTAAAGCGCTTTGAGCACATTTAGTGGATATTGTGCTATATAAAAGCTCAATTTTGTTTTTAAAGCTCAACCAGTATACAATTAAATTTGGTTCTAAGCGAGCTAATAGCGGAATAAACGAATGATTATGTGCTTTTAGTGAAAGAGTAAGATGTGCTTTTTGGAATACAAGACGTGTTCTCAACCGTTGCACGAACTTGCGAGTGCGCGTTGGGAACAAAGTTCAAATTACAAAACGTAATATGAGTTTAAAAAATCTTTTATTCTACCCCTCAATCGATTTCTTATTTTCTCATCTTTGGATAAAATACATCTTCAAACGCATTCAAATGATACTTCATTTTAAAGACTCTGATTTTTGGTGAATCTGACGTCACAAATTATTACTGTAAACATGATATCATTACGCGTTAATATTTAGAGAGAGGAGTGGGATAATATATGATTCTCACACTCTTACTGTTTGGAATTTCAGACGTATTTCAATCGCTGCACGAGCTTGCGAGTTCGAGTTGGGAGCAAGGTTCGAATTCCAAAACGTATGAGTGTAAGAAATCATTTATTCTATCCTTGAATCGATTCCGATTTCGTCAGCTTTGCATAAAAAACTCGTATCTAAATGATATTTCTTTTTAAAGAATATAATTTGAGTGAATTTTAAAGCTAGATAGATCTATAGATAGTTCGAAGATGACGTCACTCAGGTCTTTGTTATTGTTTTTTTGCCATCCGCGTTTGTGAGTAATGCATACTGAACTGTATTAACCGGACTATAAACGTTCATGGATACACACAGTTTTGTGTGTTGGTCCGCTATACTTCCGGATGGCAATGTTATGAGTTTCTAAGCCAAGCGCATACTATCTATATGACATCTCAAATTATTATTTTAAATTTGATATCATTATGGGTCGAATAATAAAGGCTCATATATTTATTGCATATTATGATAAAATAATGATGATAATGAAAAGATGGTCGTGGTGGTGATAAACAAAAGGAAGATTTAAACACACCTATAACACTAGATTTGGGCGTGCACCATTTGAGTGGGGCAGTCTCTATTGGAAGGCCTTCCTTGGATGGGATGACAAGGCCCTCGGCGTGTTCTGTAAAATATATAACAAAATAACATTATGATTATGATAATAACACTACAGAAAAAAAGAAAAAAAAATAAAAAAAACAACCCCAAAACAAAACAAAACACAAACAAAAGACGCCCCCCCCCCACGCACCCAAATAAAACAACAACAAAAAAAGAAGGCCAAACAAAACACAACAACAAAAAAAAAAAAAAACAACCAACAAATAGATCAACAAGCAACAAAAACAAAAATAATTTTTTTAAAACGATAAAAGACACAACAACAACAAAAAATAATAAAACAACAGCAACAACAACAGAATTAAAATCACAAGAATTTTTAAAAAGTGAAGAATTCTCGTTCTGATTGTATTTTTAATGCTCACCGAAGAAGGGTTTGAGTTTTGAGTCTGAAAGATTCCGTACTAAGTATTTTGTCTTATGTTGATGATGATATATTTACTTTTATTCCACCCTCTCATTGGATAACCCTATCATTTCTTAATAAATCGTTGAATAATGCTTTGAACGCGTTGAATAAAAATTGGATTCAACTATTCCAGAATATTTGCGGACATTTTATTGGTGTGAAATTAGGTGTAAAAGGCAGCTGATTGGTAATTAAAAATATTCTTTTGGTGCGCATGAATACAAATCCAACGTTTTTTGTCATTCAAGCAGACGGAGAAAGATACAAATTATAGTGAACAGAAGTTAACAAAAAATTTGGTTACAAAATTATCTAATAATCTTAAACACAACTTAAAAACAACTTGAGTCTCTCTAATCCGGAACTCCACAATCCGAATGTCTCCATTATCCGGACCAGTTGCCAGGCACGGATATTTTTCTCTATTTGTACCCTTTAGGGACTGATCCCACAATCCGAATGTCTCCATTATCCGACTAGTTGCCAGGCACGGGGTTTTTTCTCTCTATTTGTACCCTTTAGGGACTGATTCCACAATCCGGATGTCTCTGTAATCCGGATGTCTTTGTAATCCGGATGTCTCTGTAATCCGGATGTCTTTGTAATCCGGATGTCTTTGTAATCCGGATGTCTCTGTAATCCGGATGTCTTTGTAATCCGGATGTCTCTGTAATCCGGATGTCTGTGTAATCCGGATGTCTTTGTAATCCGATGTCTCTGTAATCCGGACAAAATGCGGGGAACGGAGGTGTTCGGATTGGAAAGACGTGGCTGGTAATAAATACAAAGAGATGAAAGAATCGTATTTTGTTCAATAATGTTTTCTGTCCACAACTTCTAACAACTTCTCATACACGTCGATATCACTGGGCGTAACACCGTAGCCTTCGTAAAGTTATGGCCTGACACTGACCAAAAAATGACGTCAAAATGCCAGTCTTTTGCCACAAAAGAAAACAAATAACTTGTTTCCATGAGCTCTACTAACGACAACTCACTAGGCGGTGCAAAAATCCAAATACTGACGTCAAACTGCCAGTCTTTTTGGATTTCAGTGTCAGGCTTTTAGTTAACGATGGCTACGGCGCAACACTCACCACTTTTGAACATTTCGTCATGAGCTGCGGCAGGATGTAAGAGCTCTACGTCATAGTTGGCAGACGAGCTGGCGTTCTGTTCCTCCTGAGGACACAAACAAACAAACAAAACAAACGGTTTA
>NC_088365.1:6063700-6096200 GCF_034508935.2 Berghia stephanieae
ATAATGGAAATCTAAGAAAAAAATGACGCAAAATATTGTCCATTACAATAATGTAAAACTAGGCCTTTAAATGAGTTCGGATGTCAGACCTGCGCATATGTACACGTCGGATGAATCACTTTTGATCCGTCTGTCCACTCAGCAATGATTGAGTAGAAGTAGAAGATTGAGTAGTCTGTCGGATTTTGGCGAAAAGCACTAAAGGCTTTGAAAAAACGTTTAAACACACCTTAACATACGAATGTCTTGACTCACTCAATCCTAGAGATATTTGCTACTTTTCAAAATTGGAAAAAAATGTATTCAAAATGAGCATGTAGACAGATAGTTTTATTCAACTACCATTAACATGTAAAAACTAAAAACATTAGCTTTGACACTACGCCTATAATTTGTCTCAAAAAAAAATGTAATAAATAGGCATGGGATAAAAGTAACCTGGGTAAACTACGGATATAGTCGGTGTTAGGGTTGAGTGAGTTAACTACGGATATAGTCGGTGTTAGGGTTGAGTGAGTTAACTACGGATATAGTCGGTGTTAGGGTTGAGTGAGTTAACTACGGATATAGTCGGTGTTAGGGTTGAGTGAGTTAACTACGGATATAGTCGGTGTTAGGGTTGAGTGAGTTAACTACGGATATAGTCGGTGTTAGGGTTGAGTGAGTTAACTACGGATATAGTCGGTGTTAGGTTGAGTGAGTTAACTACGGATATAGTCGGTGTTAGGGTTGAGTGAGTTAACTACGGATATAGTCGGTGTTAGGGTTGAGTGAGTTAACTACGGATATAGTCGGTGTTAGGGTTGAGTGAGTTAACTACGGATATAGTCGGTGTTAGGGTTGAGTGAGTTAACTAAGGATATAGTCGGTGTTAGGGTTGAGTGAGTTAACTACGGATATAGTCGGTGTTAGGGTTGAGTGAGTTAACTGCGGATATAGTCGGTGTTAGGGTTGAGTGAGTTAACTACGGATATAATCGGTGTTAGGGTTGAGTGAGTTAACTACGGATATAGTCGGTGTTAGGGTTGAGTGAGTTAACTACGGATATAGTCGGTGTTAGGGTTGAGTGAGTTAACTACGGATATAGTCGGTGTTGGGTTGAGTGGGTTAACTACGGATATAGTCGGTGTTAGGGTTGAGTGAGTTAACTACGGATATAGTCGGTGTTAGGGTTGAGTGAGTTAACTACGGATATAGTCGGTGTTAGGGTTGAGTGAGTTAACTACGGATATAGTCGGTGTTAGGTTGAGCGAGTAAACTACGGATATAGTCGGTGTTAGGGTTGAGTGAGTTAAATGTTTGAAACATGGGGAGGTGACAGAAAACTTGAACTAGTTTAGCAGTTTGCAATAGTCCTTCAGAGCCAAGGAGCCGGAGTTCATCCCGGTTTCTTTATCGCGAAAAGAACATAGAAATTGCTTGCAACATTCTGAATCGGAATCAAGTCTATTGCGAAGTATTTTTCGCCAGGTATAATAGACACAGACAATATTATAAATGCTAGGTGGACAAGGCGGGGATCAGGAAACAAAACAAAACAAAACAAAACTTGACTATGTGGTCTTGTGGTATGATACTCGCTTTCGGGTCGGAAGGTCATGGGTTTCGATAGTTGAGCATAGGTGAGTCCTTGGAAAAGGCTCTTTACTCATATTTCTCTCACCGTAACAGCGATGTCTCTGTCCGAAAATAATTGTAATATCGTCGTCTAACGCCAGGGAACCCTTGGAAAGCGATTTGAGCGCGTTTAGTGGATATTGCTCTATATAAGAGCTCAATTAAAATTTTAAAAAATTTGTTGACTGCACCAACTTTCGATAGCGGTCACTTTGTATGTGAAGCGAGTGCCAGTGTCCTACCAAACAAGCTATCGAGTAAACGGTTGAATAATGCTTCAAAGGCTTGTGTCTTTGTGGGGCATGTCGTAACGCTTCTGGATAGCTTTGACAAACACAACAACAGACAAAACAAAAAAAAAAAAAAAAATGGCATGTACCCACAAATCTACATTCTGGTGAGAAACTAACTCTTCTTCCTTACCACCCCCCCCCCCTACCACCACCACCACCTCCTTTCCCCAACCACCTCCAACACGTTTGTCTATACGGATCTACCCACCCTTCTCCCCTTCCTCTTATCCACAAACACCCACACACACACACACACACACACACACACACACCCACACACACGCGCACACACACACACACACACACACGAATACACACAAGAATACACACAAACATACTCATTCACATACACAGATAATACATTCAATTTCATTACGGGCCAATTACAAGAACCCAGCGGCAGGAGTCTTGTAAGTCGCAATGAGAAAAGGTCAACGACATTTTTTTCACCCGAGTGAACACTCAACTTCTTCCATGTAAAAAAAAAATTATGGGGCTGATACTGGCCTTGGGAGAATTTGGGAGGGGGGGGGGGGGGGGCTAACTTTTGTTGTTGAAAAGAAAACCGAACTGTTATATATAATGAACTTTCAGTTTATTCCATGTTAAAAATCGATACTGTGCATTTATTTATAAAAATCGCAACACCCGCCCGCCGGATATATAAATATATAAATACCGACACACAAATCTATGTGTAATCTCTATATCCATCCTTTCTCTCTCTGCGCCCCCCCCCCCCCCCCGCTATTTCTCGCTTACTCTCTCCTCCTCCTCCCCCCCCCCCCCCCCCCCTCTCTCTCTCTCTCTTCCCTGTCGCGTATCAAATTACAGAACAAAACAAGTCTCTAGATACCCTCAATAAAATATAATATTTTCCTCTTCAAAGTCGATGCCATAGAGCTATCTAAAATTTGAAACCATAGGCCTAGAGGCAATCTAACATGGTTAAATACTCTCTCTCTCTCTCTCTCTCTCTCTCTCTCTCTGTGCGCCCCTTTAATCTCTCCCTTTCTGTCGCACTCTCTCTCTCTCTCACTCTTTTCTCCGTCTCTCTCTCTCTGTGCCCCCCCCCCCTTTAATCTCTCCCTTTTTGTCACTCTCTCTCTCTCTCCTTTCCCCATCTCTTTCTCTTGATACCTTCAAAATAACATAAATACGAGTATTTTCTTCTTCAAACCGTCAAAATTGCATTTCTTCTTCGAAGCACTTAAAGCACATATTTCTAGTTAGTAACAAATGACCCTGACCACTCCCAATGGTTCACTGACCAGCCGATTCTCTATGATGACGAAGAAGGATGACCACCACCACCACCACCACCACTACTACCACCACCATCACCACCATCACCACCACCACGACCACCACCACCACCACGACCACCACCACGACCACCACCACGACCACACCACCACCACACCACCACACCACCACCACACCACCACGACCACCACCACCACCACCACCACTACCACCACCACCACCACCATCACCATCACCACCATTGTACAATAGAGAGTTAACGACAATGAATCCATCAAGCACAGGGCGTTCCGTTGTGTGGCTACGTCTGAGGACAGGCCCTGGTTTTCTTAATCCTCTCTTTATCAACTGAAGGAAAATCATCGTATTTGTTACCCTCTCCTTATCAACTGAAGGAAAATCATCATATTATGTTACCCTCTCCTTATCAACTGAAGGAAAATCATCATATTTGTTACCCTCTCCTTATCAACTGAAGGAAAATAATCGTATTTGTTACCCTCTCCTTATCAACTGAAGGAATATCATCGTATTTGTTACCCTCTCCTTATCAACTGAAGGAAAATCATCATATTTGTTACCCTCTCCCTATCAACTGAAGGAAAATCATCGTATTTGTTACCCTCTCCTTATCAACTGAAGGAAAATAATCGTATTTGTTACCCTCTCCTTATCAACTGAAGGAAAATCATCGTATTTGTTACCCTCTCCCTATCAACTGAAGGAAAATCATCGTATTTGATACCCTCTTCCTTATCAACTGAAGGAAAATCATCGTATTTGTTACCCTCTCCTTATCAACTGAAGGAAAATCATCGTATTTGTTACCCTCTCCTTATCAACTGAAGGAAAATCATCGTATTTGTTACCCTCTCCTTATCAACTGAAGGAAAATCATCGTATTTGTTACCCTCTCCTTATCAACTGAAGGAAAATCATCGTATTTGTTACCCTCTCCTTATCAACTGAAGGAAAATCATCGTATTTGTTACCCTCTCCTTATCAACTGAAGGAAAATCATCGTATTTGTTACCCTCTCCTTATCAACTGAAGGAAAATCATCGTATTTGTTACCCTCTCCTTATCAACTGAAGGAAAATCATCGTATTTGTTACCCTCTCCTTATCAACTGAAGGAAAATCATCGTATTTGTTACCCTCTCCTTATCAACTGAAGGAAAATCATCGTATTTGTTACCCTCTCCTTATCAACTGAAGGAAAATCATCGTATTTGTTACCCTCTCCTTATCAACTGAAGGAAAATCATCGTATTTGTTACCCTCTCCTTATCAACTGAAGGAAAATCATCGTATTTGTTACCCTCTCCTTATCAACTGAAGGAAAATCATCGTATTTGTTACCCTCTCCTTATCAACTGAAGGAAAATCATCATATTTGTTACCCTCTCCTTATCAACTGAAGGAAAATATCGTATTTGTTACCCTCCTTATCAACTGAAGGAAAATAATCGTATTTGTTACCCTCTCCTTATCAACTGAAGGAAAATCATCGTATTTGTTACCCTCTCCTTATCAACTGAAGAAAATCATCGTATTTGTTACCCTCTCCTTATCAACTGAAGGAAAATCATCGTATTTGTTACCCTCTCCTATCAACTGAAGGAAAATCATCTATTGTTACCCTCTCCTTATCAACTGAAGGAAAATATCGATTTGTTACCCCTCCTTATCAACTGAAGAAAATATCTATTTGTTACCCCTCCTATCAACTGAAGAAAATATCGTATTTGTTACCCTCTCCTTATCAACTGAAGAAAATCATCGTATTTGTTACCCTCTCCTTATCAACTGAAGGAAAATCATCGTATTTGTTACCTCTCCTTATCAACTGAGAAAATCACATTTGTTACCCTCTCCTTATCAACTGAAGGAAAATCATCTATTTGTTACCTCTCCTATCAACTGAAGAAATATCTATTTGTTACCCTCTCCTATCAACTGAAGAAAATCATCGTATTTGTTACCCTCTCCTATCACTGAAGGAAAAATCATATTTGTTACCCTCTCCTTATCAACTGAAGAAAATATCGTATTGTTACCCTCTCCTTATCAACTGAAGGAAATCATCTATTTGTTACCCCTCCTATCAACTGAAGGAAAATCATCGTATTTGTTACCCTCTCCTTATCAACTGAAGAAAATCATCGTATTTGTTACCCTCTCCTTATCAACTGAAGGAAAATCATCTATTTGTTTACCCCTCCTATCAACTGAAGGAAAATCATCGTATTTGTTACCCTCTCCTATCAACTGAAGGAAATATCGATTTGTTACCCCTCCTTATCAACTGAAGGAAATCATCGATTTGTTACCCTCTCCTATCAACTGAAGAAATCATCGTATTTGTTACCCTCTCCTATCAACTGAAGAAAATCATCGTATTGTTACCCTCTCCTTATCAACTGAAGGAAAATCATCGTATTTGTTACCCTCTCCTTATCAACTGAAGGAAAATCATCGTATTTGTTACCCTCTCCTTATCAACTGAAGAAAATCATCGTATTTGTTACCCTCTCCTTATCACTGAAGGAAAATCATCGTATTTGTTACCCTCTCCTTATCAACTGAAGGAAAATCATCGTATTTGTTACCCTCTCCTATCAACTGAAGGAAAATCATCGTATTTGTTACCCTCTCCTTATCAACTGAAGGAAAATCATCGTATTTGTTACCCTCTCCTTATCAACTGAAGGAAAATCATCGTATTTGTTACCCTCTCCTTATCAACTGAAGGAAAATAATCGTATTTGTTACCCTCTCCTTATCAACTGAAGAAAATCATCGTATTTGTTACCCTCTCCTTATCAACTGAAGGAAAATATCGTATTTGTTACCCTCTCCTTATCAACTGAAGGAAAATCATCGTATTTGTTACCCTCTCCTTATCAACTGAAGGAAAATAATCGTATTTGTTACCCTCTCCTATCAACTGAAGGAAAATCATCGTATTTGTTACCCTCTCCCTTATCAACTGAAGGAAAATCATCGTATTTGTTACCCTCTCCTTATCAACTGAAGGAAAATCATCGTATTTGTTACCCTCTCCTTATCAACTGAAGGAAAATCATCGTATTTGTTACCCTCCCTTATCAACTGAAGGAAAATCATCGTATTTGTTACCCTCATCCTTATCAACTGAAGGAAAATAATCGTATTTGTTACCCTCTCCCTTATCAACTGAAGGAAAATCATCGTATTTGTTACCCTCTCTCCCTATCAACTGAAGGAAAAAATCGTATTTGTTACCTCTCCTTATCAACTGAAGAAAATCATCGTATTGTTACCCTCTCCTTATCAACTGAAGGAAAATCATCGTATTTGTTACCCTCTCCTTATCAACTGAAGGAAAATCAATCGTATTTGTTACCCTCTCCTTTATCAACTGAAGGAAAATCATCGTATTTGTTACCCTCCTCCTTATCAACTGAAGGAAAATCATCGTATTTGTTACCCTCTCCTTATCAACTGAAGGAAAATCATCGTATTTGTTACCCTCTCCCTATCAACTGAAGGAAAATAATCGTATTTGTTACCCTCTCCTTATCAACTGAAGGAAAATCATCGTATCGTATTGTTACCCTCCTCCCTTATCAACTGAAGGAAAATCATCGTATTTGTTACCCTCTCCTTATCAACTGAAGGAAAATCATCGTATTTGTTACCCTCTCCTTATCAACTGAAGGAAAATCATCGTATTTGTTACCCTCTCCTTATCAACTGAAGGAAAATCATCGTATTTGTTACCCTCTCCTTATCAACTGAAGGAAAATCATCGTATTTGTTACCCTCTCCTTATCAACTGAAGGAAAATCATCGTATTTGTTACCCTCTCCTTATCAACTGAAGGAAAATCATCGTATTTGTTACCCTCTCCTTATCAACTGAAGGAAAATAATCGTATTTGTTACCCTCTCCCTCATCAACTGAAGGAAAATAATCGTATTTGTTACCCTCTCCTTATCAACTGAAGGAAAATAATCGTATTTGTTACCCTCTCCTTATCAACTGAAGGAAAATAATCGTATTTGTTACCCTCTCCTTATCAACTGAAGGAAAATAATCGTATTTGTTACCCTCTCCTTATCAACTGAAGGAAAATCATCGTATTTGTTATCCTCTCCCTATCAACTGAAGGAAAATAATCGTATTTGTTACCCTCTCCCTATCAACTGAAGGAAAATCATCGTATTTGTTACCCTCTCCCTATCAACTGAAGGAAAATAATCGTATTTGTTACCCTCTCCTTATCAACTGAAGGAAAATAATCGTATTTGTTACCCTCTCCTTATCAACTGAAGGAAAATAATCGTATTTGTTACCCTCTCCTTATCAACTGAAGGAAAATAATCGTATTTGTTACCCTCTCCTTATCAACTGAAGGAAAATCATCGTATTTGTTACCCTCTCCTTATCAACTGAAGGAAAATCATCATATTTGTTACCCTCTCCTTATCAACTGAAGGAAAATAATCGTATTTGTTACCCTCTCCTTATCAACTGAAGGAAAATAATCGTATTTGTTACCCTCTCCTTATCAACTGAAGGAAAATCATCATATTTGTTACCCTCTCCTTATCAACTGAAGGAAAATAATCGTATTTGTTACCCTCTCCTTATCAACTGAAGGAAAATAATCGTATTTGTTACCCTCTCCTTATCAACTGAAGGAAAATCATCGTATTTGTTACCCTCTCCTTATCAACTGAAGGAAAATAATCGTATTTGTTACCCTCTCCTTATCAACTGAAGGAAAATAATCGTATTTGTTACCCTCTCCTTATCAACTGAAGGAAAATAATCGTATTTGTTACCCTCTCCCTATCAACTGAAGGAAAATAATCGTATTTGTTACCCTCTCCTTATCAACTGAAGGAAAATAATCGTATTTGTTACCCTCTCCTTATCAACTGAAGGAAAATCATCGTATTTGTTACCCTCTCCCTATCAACTGAAGGAAAATAATCGTATTTGTTACCCTCTCCTTATCAACTGAAGGAAAATAATCGTATTTGTTACCCTCTCCTTATCAACTGAAGGAAAATCATCGTATTTGTTACCCTCTCCCTATCAACTGAAGGAAAATAATCGTATTTGTTACCCTCTCCTTATCAACTGAAGGAAAATCATCGTATTTGTTACCCTCTCCTTATCAACTGAAGGAAAATCATCGTATTTGTTACCCTCTCCCTATCAACTGAAGGAAAATAATCGTATTTGTTACCCTCTCCTTATCAACTGAAGGAAAATCATCGTATTTGTTACCCTCTCCCTATCAACTGAAGGAAAATAATCGTATTTGTTACCCTCTCCCTATCAACTGAAGGAAAATAATCGTATTTGTTACCCTCTCTTTATCAACTGAAGGAAAATCATCGTATTTGTTACGATACAAACAATAGTCTTCTTATTCAGATTTGTTTTATAAATTACAAAATACGTAAAAAAAAAGAAGAAATATTTGTAAGGCTTTTGAAAAAAAATTGAGTTTGTAAATTTAATTTGTGAGTTGGTGTGACATTGCAGTAAAATGTTTGAACGTGGTCGGTAAGGAGAGATTTAACTCACGCACAGGGCGTCGTGTGGCCACGTCAGATCCTGGTCTTCTTAACTCGCGCACCGGGCTTCGTGTAGCGACGTCTGAGTACATAATATGTGTCGGTGCATGGCATAATCAGTCAGAAGGTGAAACTTTTGGATTTGCATTTTATTTTGTTTTATTTTTTTTTCATTTTCTGAAAGAATATGCTCCCCTGAACATTTCCATCTTTAAAGTAAATCGGGTAATTTTTCATGAAGTTATGGTTAAATGTATCGGAAAGGTATTCAGCAACTTTTTTCAAATTTCTAACTTTTTCAACTTGACTAGCTATAAAAATATTTAGAAGTGAAATCAAGCATTGATATTCCCCGAAGATGTTCAAAAAGGGTTGATTTAATCATTTATGACAAGAACTCATTTTGGATCAAAATAGACCTTCTAACAAAAGTTGACAATATCTCAGATCAAACCTTTTCACCATCCGACCGATTATGTCATTCACTGTAACATTTGCTGATGTTATTTTCCCCTCTTCGTTGTTCGATCGTTTAGATTCGGGGAACGTAATCGTTAACTCACCCAACCCTAACACCGACTATATCCGTAGTTAACTCACCCAACCCTAACACCGACTCTATCCGTAGTTTATCCGGGTTACTTTTACCCCCATGCCTATTTATTACATTTTGATGAGACAAATTATAGGCGTAGTATCAAAGCTATTTTAAAAAAGTTTTTACATGTTAATGGTAGTTGAATAAACCGCTACGTACATGCTCATTTTTAATACGTTTCTCCAATTTTGAAAAGTAGCAAAAAATCTCTAGGATTGAGTGAGTTAACGCTACTCATAATCGACTAACCCACGTACGTTCAGTTGGATGCCAGTCATGTTTTCAGCAGAGATCAGAGTGAGCAAGACTGAATTAACGATCCCTGGACCCTGTTAATCAGCGGCCATTACCATTCCTATTACAACATTAACCTTTTCTTAACTACTTCACCCACAACGATAAAAATAATTGTAATTAATAATGATAATATAATAATAAAATAATAATAATAATAATAATAATAATAATAATATAATAATAATAATAATAATAATAATAATAATAATAATAATAATAATAATAATAATAATAATAATAATAATAATAATAAATAATAATAATAATAATAATAATAATAATAATAATAATAATAATAATAATAATAATAATAATAATAATAAATAATAATAATAATAATAATAATAATAATAATAATAATAATAAAAAATAAAATAATAATAATAATAATAATAATAATAATAATAATAATAATAATAATAATAATAATAATAATAATAATAATAATAATAATAATAATAATAATAATAAATAATAATAATAATAAATAAATAATAATAATAAATAATAATAATAATAATAATAATAATAATAATAATAATAATAATAATAATAATAATAATAATAATAATAATAATAATAATAATAATAATAATAATAATGATGATAATAATAATAATAATAATAATAATAATAATAATAACAATAACAACAACAATAAGAAAGATAATAAAACAAAAATAACACGAGGAAAAGGATTAATAAAAGGGGTATCAAACGTAGTAGCATGTCCTCTCCGAGAGGAGTTTAATGACCATTTCCCACCACCACCACCACCACCACCACACTTCGGTACTCATGTTGTAGCACATCCCCTCTAGATTGTTACTTCACCAACGAACGTAAACCATATTAAATACCAGGTTGGATTCAGGTTTCGTCCCCGTGGACAAGATCCTTTTTTTTCTTTGGTGTGTAACGTGTAAGCCAGTCTCCCCAAAACGCTCATCCTTTGCCAAGTAATTACATAATATATCTTATAGTAGATCAAGATTAACAAGACATTGACTTTTGTGTGCTGTGTAAGATGTCATCTCTTATTTTAATAATAGAGCATTTATATAGCGCAATATCCACTTAACGTGCTCAACGTGCTTTACAAGGGGGTCCATGTCCAACAGCAACACTTAACGTGTAAATTTCACCGAACGTAAACCATATTAAATACCAGGTTGGATCAGGTTTCGTCCCCGTGGACAAGATAACTTTTTTCATTGGTGTGTAAAGTGTAAGCCAGTCTCCCCAAAACGCTCATCCTTTGCCAAGTAATTGCGTAATATATCTTATAGTAGACCAAGATTAAAAAGACATTGACTTTTGTGTCCTGTGTAAGATGTCATCTCTTGTTTATTTTTTTTAGAGAATACCTCCTCTTGTTTCCGAAAGTAAAATGAAAGGGTATCTACACAGAGAAGACTGAGGCTTGCGGGGCACTGCTGGAGACACAAGGAGGAGATTGCAAGCAGTCTTGTGCTACGGGAACCAGAAGCAGAGGCAGGCAGAATAAAACCTACATTGACTGTCTGCTAGAGGACACAGGAATGGACAACACCCGGGAGCTGCGTACGCTTATGGAGGACAGAATGGCGAAGACTTGTGGCTCATGTTGGGCGCCCCATCGGGCGGCCTAAGTAAGTAAGTAAAGTAACTATCTACACAAAAAATTACGAAAGTCACATAAAGAAAACAAAAAATAATAAAATCAAACGCCTACCTTTCTTCTTTGTGTCCGCCACTCAGCCGGAATCGACCGGAGATCCAAAATGTCATCTCTTGTTTAGTTAGAGAATATTTTCTCTTTTTTTTTTTTCGCTAAGAGGTCTTTAAAAAACACTCCCTTTATTAATGCTATGCGTATAGCTAAAATACTCATCTGTCAGCCGATATAACTACCAATTCACACAGAACTATGAGTAAACTTGAATATTCCTAGTCTGGTTGATATAATTTAGTGAGAACTAATCACAAACATGGCTGTCTAAATAAAAGAGATGAGTGGCGTCAATTTCGCTTCTTCTATACATACCAATGGGGAACATTTTCTATAGGGAATATCATATTGAGATGAGACGGACAAAACCCAGGCGTCAGCATTAAGCAGTGCCAGGAATCATTTCTTGCTCAAGGAAAAAAAAATGAGATGTAGACAGCGGGGCCCTATCTCGGGACTCCTGGGTGGCACCTTATCATCTCGTCTGTCTCTCCCCCCCCCCCCCCCCCCCCCCCCCCCCCCACCCCACACACACACACGCACCTGGCAGTGATTGATTCCGATGGATACGATAAGATATCAAGGCAATCGACAAAACATCCGTAATATTCCTTTCTTTCCCCCCCCCCCTCCCCCCCCCCCTCCCCCCCCCCGACGTCTAGCCATGTAAAAGATTACAATGCTTCACTAAATGCTCCTATTTTCCGGCCGCCAAATGGTTAAGGCATTGCATTGTGGTCCGGAAGGTACCGAACTTAGGACCTCCTGATGAAGATGATGATGATGATGATGATGATGATGATGATATGAATATATATAACAGACACGACTTTTAAGACAACATAGAGGCTCACCTTCATAGGAATTCCAGTGACAGTGGTCGAGGTGAGTTGAAAATGTTGACAACACATCCAAATAAGCTTGTTGTAGATGTGACGACCCGACAAAGTCGTATACAAGGCTCTGTGAAGCTGAGGCGCCAGCTGATTGGTTGAGGGAGATTGAGGGAGGTGGGAGGGTGTGTGTGTGGGGGGGGGGGTAGACGGAGGTGGAGGGGACGGCAATAAAAAAACATTAGAATTATAATCAAATCTTAAAGAGGTACAGTAGAACCTCAGTATAACAGGCATGGTAGGACCAGCCTAAAATTCCTGTTATAACCGAGTCCTGTAAAAGCCGAAGTGCAAGGGAAACAACCCAAAATGGCCTACATCACCATTAAAAAAAATAATTTGTAATCTCTCTCTCTCTCTCTCTCTCTCTCTCTCTCTCTCACACTCACTTTCGAGAAGACCATTGTCTCTCTCTCTCTGTCTTTATCTCTCTCTCTCTATCTATCTCTCTCTCTCTCTCTCTCTCTCTCCCTCTGTGTGTACGACACATTGTTTGCCTGCAGCCAGGCCAATTTCATACTGAAAATGAAGCAGTATAATTAGTAGTAAGTAACCTATGCACTATGCACACACATACAATGTATTCACGAACTAGTCCTAGCATAGCTCTTCGTTGCCTTTAGCTGGAGGCATACCCGAGCATCTGTGGGCTAATTCATTGCATTTGGAGATATTACGAAAAAAATCATAGAAAAAATTAAATCAAGAAAACAAATATAAATCTCTACAGGCCACTCCCCCCCGCCCCTTCCACCCTGTGTTCCAATTTATCGAAATTCTTCCAATGTGCCACCCCCCCCCCTCCCCCCTTTTCCCCCAATCTGCCGGGGCGATTCCTATCCGATGAGAGTGGCTCCATTGCTGCTAAATATAAACTCACGGGGCTGGCGATGATTAAGCAGAGCTCTTCTGCCGTAAAGATAAGAAGGACAACCCGATTAGCATTTATTGTTGTTAACACCCAGGGAAAGAGAAACATCACACACAAGATAAGAAGTGTTGATCCGGATGATGTAACAATAAAACATCACTCTCCGGGACCGTCTATATGACTGACCTCCTGGTCTCCACGTCATCAATATGTCTTAACGATTCGGTAAACACATTTCTATAAATACTCATTATTTCGTGAGGGGAGATTGACAGATTAGCCAGGCAAACACGATTTGGATGGAATATGTGGCCAAACGCCTCGATTTGGTTTCATGTGGGGTGATACATGACACTGAAAACTGAGTTAAAACCTTTAAAAAATATGAAAAAATATTGAAATTTAGTTCTTCCTCTCGTTCACTTTCGATTCTCTGACGTCTAAAGCGTACAATGCTTAAAGTGTCTTATTTCATTGAGGATACCTGCGTCATTCAAGGTGACACATTCGATTTCTGGCGGGAAATTTCAGACTGCTGTTAACTGCTTTTATTGGACAAACTGGGTGTGGAAATATGGGCCTCGATCTGGTGTCATGTGGGGTAAAACAAGACACCGAAAACTGAGTTAAAAGTTTAAAATATAATAAATAAATCATTTAATTCTTCCTCTCGTTCACTTCCGATTCTCTGACATCGAGAGCGTATAATGCGTAAGTCTAAAGCCCCCCATAGACGCTGACATCCGCTGATCGCGGATCGGATGACCTCGTCGCTGTGACCCGATCCCTGCGTTTATCGCAGATGATTTTTGCCCACATAC
The DNA here is from genome assembly GCF_034508935.2 of Berghia stephanieae. Lineage (NCBI taxonomy): Eukaryota > Metazoa > Mollusca > Gastropoda > Nudibranchia > Aeolidiidae > Berghia > Berghia stephanieae. The sequence continues at coordinate 6,077,643 of NC_088365.1, forward strand.
GGGGATATATTTTTTTGAGGCGATCGGCGTTCGGGGGCAGTATAAAAAAGTGGACAATTTTTTTCGGATTTTCGCTGTTTTCACGTCGGATTCGTGATCAGCGTCAAATTTACAATAGGTTTGATACTAAGAACTGTGTGTTTACTCCAAAAATTGGTGAAATTAGAAATAAATATTAATTAATAGTGAGGCTATGTGGTCGACAGAACCGATCCCAGTTACTGTCTGTTATTCTATCTTTCGTCTTGCGCACAATAGTGATTACTTCTCACTAAATTATATCAATTAGACTGTTGAAGGAACGAATTTGACATCATTCCACTCTTTGTTATTGTATTAAGGCAGTCATTTTGGTAATTCGTTCTCACTAAATTATATCAATCAGACTTTTAACGTTCAAGGTTACTCGTAGTTTTGTGTGACGGTACGTTATTTCCGACTGGTGGATGTTGTGAGCATTTTACCTAAACTCATAGCATCAATAACCGTCCAAGATATTCGCATCATATGTAGCAATAGCTATGAGAGAGAGAGAGAGAGAGAGAGAGAGAGAGAGAGAGAGAGAGAGAGAGAGAGAGAGAGAAGAGGAGAGAGAAATTTACTTGCGCTATATATACCGCTATATTCAATAAAGGTGCTCAAATCACTTTATAAGGGTCTTTGGCCAACATAAAAACATGTTAGACGAGACATGACTGCTAAGCGATATTGCAATTGTTTCCCGACAGAGACGACGCTGTAAACAGCGAAGTACTCATTTTAACAGTGAACAAGGACTCAATTATGCGCCACTCAGAGCGGGACTCGAATCCAGTACCGTCCGATCCAAATGCGAGTGTCATTTCACAAGACCACATGCATAGACGCACAAAAAAGTGATGAGAGAATAGATTCATATGTATTGAAGGAGGAGAGAGCGGATGGAGTGAGTTAAGTTCTTGGATATTTATAGAAGGAACCAAATTGACGTCACTCATCTCATTTTTATTGTTTTGAGACACCCATTTTTATGATTAGTTCTCATTAAAATATATCAGACTATAACGTTCAAGGTTCCATGTAGATTTTTGGGCTGGAGTGATATCTCTGGCTGGCGGACTTTGTGAGTATTTTAATCTAACACAGAGCATCAATAGAGGAATGAATTTGACGTTAGTCAACCCGTTGTTATTGCTTTTAGACAGCATTTTATAATTAACTTATCACTAAGTTATATCAATCAGACTATGAACATTCGAGTTTGCAATTTTGTGTGTTAATATGTTATACCCGATGGAGATGTCGTGAGTATTTTTCCAATACGCATAACATCAATACATTTGCAATCCGATTTAAGTTTAAAAGCGACGTAGACCACGGACATTTTTCCATTTTGTGGACAATAAAGATTTATATTAATCGTCATAATTATTATTATTATTATTATTATTATTATTATTACTATTATTATTATTATTATTATTATTATTATTATTATTATTATTATTATTATTATTATTATTATTATTATTATTATTATTATTATTATTATTATTTTTATTATTATTTGTAAAACAAATCGACAGTGCTCCCGTGGCGTGGCAGGTTAAACGGGTACTCCTTGGGACTACTTGCATTCGCATCCCCCCCCCCCCCCCACCACCACCACACACACGCACACAGCTCTTTTTTTTTTTTTTTTTTTTTTCGGGGGGGGGGGGGGGGCGTTGTTTGTAGATTATAATTCAAGGTTACAATGCCCACCCCTGTCATCCCGTAGTCAAGGCTTTTTGGCATCTGCCAATCCCAAATGTATGTGTCAAGGTCGACCGTCATGTCGCGTCAACGGGTGAGGAAAAAAAAAAAAAAGAACTGGCATATTATTATATTATCACATTGAAAATTATGAAAACTATTTTTTATATTGTATGAAATCCTTTATAAATTTTACGATGATCAAGAACGAAACTTTTGCCATCTACCTCTTCCTGGCGCAACATTTATAAAAATATTATTTAAAAAAAATAATAACACAGCATTTATTTGGCGCAATATCCACGTGCTCAAAGCGCTTTACAAGGGGTCCCAACGCAACAGCAATATTAAACTTGAAAGACGAGACATGACGCCTGTCAGGCGATGTGACATTTTTTCCCAACAAAGACAACGAACGGCCATGTACTCGTTTTACACATGAGTACGGTGAGAGAATGGGAGTAAAGAGCCTTTTCCAAGGACTCAACTCTGCGCCACTCAGAGCGGGTCTCGAAACCCGAATCTTCCGATCCGAAAGCGAGAGTCTTACCACTTGGTGCATCACAAAACAGTGAGGGGCACTGTTCTGTCGGCCACATAGCCTCAATATTAATTCAAATTTATTTCTAATTTCATCAATTTTTGGAGTAAAAACATAGTTCTTGGTATCAAACCTATTGTAAATTCGACGCTGATCACGAATCTGACGTCAAAACAGCGAAAATCCGAAAACATTGTCCAATTTTTTATACTGCCACGCCCTCGATCGCCGATCGCCTCGAAAAATATTAAGCAAAGCGGGCTTTGTGAGCATGGACCGTCCCTAGGTTTATCGGCCAGGTATTTGGCCACACACATTGCGTTTTCACCCCGGTTTGCCTGATCGGGGTCTGAACCAGGATCAAATCCACGCGTGTATGGAGCCTTTAACCCACATCGGAGACTGACTCCGACAACCCGGCACTGCCGTCCTCTGCCGTTTTCCGGATAAAAATGTCGGGCACGGACAAAATACTAAGAATAAGAATAAAGAGAAGAGCCGCTAGACCTACCCATACCAAGCAGCCGACGTCCTCTGCCATTAAAAAAACAAAACTCGACCTTGGTATGGGTAGGTCTAGCGGTTCTTCTCTTTATTCTGTGACTGATGTATTTATCCGGAAGACGACAGAGGACGGCAGTGCCTGGTTGTCGGACTCCGTCTGCGGGAAATTTTAGGCTCATGACTATCTGCTTATATTGGACATATTTATTGAGTGTGAAAATATGGGTCATCACAATCCTTACAAAATCAGTTTTTACTTCAATGTATGAAGTCATCGGTGTGTTAAATAATTTTAAAAACCAATAAAAATGTCCTTGCAAATTCCAAAACTGAACAAATGTAACAAAGACTAGCACATACACACACAGACACAGACACACACACAGACACACACACACACACACACACACACACATATATATATATATATATATATCTAATTTCTTCCAATGTGCCAATTCCCCCCCCCCCCCCCCCATTATATATATATATATATATATATATATATATATATATATATATATATATATATATATATATATATATAAAAGCAAACAAAATTCTCCCCAAAGCCCATCCCACCCATACCAAGTCCAATTTATCTAAATTCTTCCAAAGGACCAAATTCCTACAATCTACCATTCTTTCTTCAATTCAACTCAATTTTCTTCTTCTATTCATTCCGACACAATACTGTTAACACCGCGGGTCGCATTTTGACGATATCAATGAGCCTCCAAGATTTAAAGCAAAAAGAAAATTGTGAAGGCAACACTTAGATCTCAGCACATTGGCTCTGGAACGGAAATTATGCGTAAAAAGGATTACATTGAGTTTTCATAATCCTTGCAATTTTGTCCACGGGTTTTTCCATAATCGCCATATAGGGTCACACATGGAACGAACTACAATCAAAATGAATTAAAGAGTGATCGATTCATTAATTGATGCTGTGCGTCTAGCCAAAATAAAAGACAACTCACAACATCCGCCAGCCGAACCTAGCATGTCAACACACACACACATACACACACACAAAAGACAAACTATGAGTTTGATAGTCTGATTGATAGAATTTTGTGAAAACTAATCATAAACATGGCTGGCTAAAATCAATAGCAAAGAGCTGAGTGCCGTCATTTTCGTTCAATCTATACATTGTGCTAAACGTAAAAATGCGAAATAATAATATAATCGGCGGACGGAAGTCCGGCATACAGGTAGCGTATGGGCGGCTGACTCTTCTAATGTCATAACAAGAAAGCTTTGAATATTTCATGCGTTTTGATCGAGGTATACTTATTTACAGGTCTGATATCCCAAATTGTCATGGACTCATTTTTGTAATGGGAATACGTACTCTCTAACAAACACAAACTATTGTCTACGTTTTTGTTTGTTTGTTTGTTTGTTGCTTTAGGTCTCTTCCAACACAATTGAGGTTATATGAGAGACCGCTGAAACAAAAAAACAAGCAATCTAACAAAAATAGTACAAATGTCAATCAAAATCATAACCTAAAGATATCATAAGCTAAATTATAAATAACCAAAAACAAACAGGCAGAAGATTTACAGAAAAAAAAAATATCCGCTGTCAAAAATCCAATCACAAACCAAAGAAGCAGGATAGGCTAGTAAAGAGAAGAAGAAACGACATCACTATCGGATCGTACATTCATGCGAACATCATAGGTATATGATTCAAGGGTGATGCTCCCATCCAACCACCCGCACATTGTCTACGACAACGATGTTAAATCAAACCCATAACAACAGCGCTCGGTTATCAGACCTACAAAATATGTGCACTTAGATTTTGATGTTTGTATCTACCTAATTCTCATAGCTCGAAATAAGATTCAACAGTCGTGACGTCACTTCCCTCGTAATGACGCATAGTAACTTAGTAACTGGTTCTAAACTATCGGAACAACGGCGAATGCCCTTATGAAATACTTCTCCGACGACCATAAAAGTGTATCAAGAGGAGAATAGCATTATAAATCTGATCATGCTTTGACTTTTATACATTCTGATCACATGACATGTGATACATTTCTAGCCAGCATGAAGAATAAAGAATAATGATTTTCTTTGTTTGGAACCAAGCTGTACGTTCCTGGGCGGACGTGACATCAGACTATTGAATCCTATTAGATCTAATACGAAAAGAAAAAAATAAGATGGCACGTTGACAATTATTGCAAATATTATGAAATATGAAAACAAAATTAGAATGAGAGGGAGGTGAGTTGAGACGGAAGAGATAGATAGGAAGATCTCTCTCTCTCTCTCTCTCTCTCTCTCTCTCTCTCTCTCTCTCTCTCTCTCTATATATATATATATATATATATATATATATATAGAGAGAGAGAGAGAGAGAGAGAGAGAGATAGAGAGAGAGAGATGGTGATAGAGGAAGAGAGGGAGAGAGAGGGAGGGTGACAGAGAAAGAGAGTGATAGAGAAGAGAGAGAGATAGATAGAAAGATAGATAGATAGGTAGAGATAGATAGAGATAGAGAAGAGAGAGAGAGAGAGAGAGAGAGAGAGAGAGAGAGAGAGAGAGAGAGAGAGAGAGAGAGAGAGAGAGAGAGAGAGAGAGAGAAGTTTGTGGGGTTTTTTTAAACCCGAAAAAAAACTTAAATCAACAAGGCACAATCTCTGAGAGAGCAGATGATGTGTGGACCAATTGTATGCAAATTTGGCAAAATAGCCAATTTCTACAGCAGGGGGAATTGGGGGGTTTTGGAGGTTGTAGAGAGTGTGATTGGGGTGGGGTAGGGGGTGGGGGGATAGAGATAATGAGAACGGGAAGGGGAAGGAAGGAGTTGATGTGAATTACGACACATGTCAAGATTTAAGGGGTGGGGTTGTGAGGGGGGAGGAGTTGTGTGTGTGTGGGGGACGGGAAGGGTGGGGGGGGGGGGGGGGGCGAAAAAAACCCCACAAAAATAAAAAAAAACAAACAAAAAAACAAAACAAACGTCTGTTGAAAATTAGAGCAAACGTCAAGAAGAGACATCAATTGGGGTTGATTTGTTATCTTTCCCTAACACCCCCCCCCCCCCCCCCCAATCTTTCAAGAATGATTGAAATACGATATATATATATATATATATATATATATATATATATATATATATATATATATATATATATATATATATATATATATATAGATACGCTTTCACGCCAAATATACGGTAAAGTTTGATGTTCAACACAGCATAATATAAATAGATAGAATGAAGTCGACGTCACTCGGTTCTTTATTATTGTTTTTGTTTTTTATTTTGCCATCGACGTTTATGAGTAGTTCTCACTAAGCTGTATTATCCAATAAATGTTCATGGTACACAGAGTTTTGCGTGTTGGTCCATTATACTCCCGGATGACAAAGTTGTGGGCTTCTTAGCCAAACGCATACTATATATAGATAGTTCTTAGTTGACGTCACTCAGGTCTTTGGTATTGTTTTTTTTGCCATCCGCTTTTATGAGTAAATATCACTAAACTCCATTAACCAGACTATAAACGACCAAGATTACACACAGTTTTGTGTGTTGGTCCGTTATACTTCCGGATGGTAATGTTGTGAGCTTCTTAGTCAAGAGCATACTATCTATAGACTTTAAACTGGTTAAAAAATAATATATAAAAGAAAATTCAAATTATTCATCCCCGAGGGGAAATTTGTCTTTAGGGTCTATTCCAAGGGAAGACCGGAATATTCGATCAATGTTTGAAGGACGAGCTTTCTGGCCAAATTTTAAAATAAATACGTGTGTTTCCAGAGTAAGGCAGTTAACTGGTCAAGGAAAGGAACATTTTGACGGCAACACTTGACTTCATCAAGATGACCCTGGAGTACACATTTGTAACGGCCACTCTGTGACATGTCATAATCTTTGTCTAACAGCTTCTTGTACGGCTATGTGGTTCTGTGGTATGGCACTCGCTTTCGGATCGGAAGGTCCTGGGTTCGAGCCTTGCTCGGCGCATAGTTGAGTCCTTGGAAAAGGCTCTTTATTTACTTACATTCTCTAAAATGAGTACCTGGCCGTTAACAGAGTTGTCTGTCGGAAAAAAAAATTGTAATATTGCCTAACAGGCGTCATGTCTTTTCCTACATGTTAAGTGTTGTTGTTGGTCGGGGACTCCTTGTAAAGTGCTTTGAGTACGTTTAGTGGACATTGCGCTATATAAAAGCTCAACGTTTATTTTGAAATTGTGTATCCAAATGAACCAAAATAAATTATGTAAAAAACACAATCATTATTTGTATTGGGCGTTTCCATAGCTCAATGTAAGCTGGAAAGAGCACATAACAAATGAAGAGCTCTACAGTGACCTCGAAGATACAAAAAAGAGGATTGAGAATTGCGGGACACTGCTGGAGACACAAGGATGAGATTTCAAGCAGTCTTGTGCTATGGGAACCACCTGAGAACATCAGAAGCAGATGCAGGCAGAATAAAACCTACATTGACTGTCTGCTAGATGGCACAGGAATGGACAACACCGGGGAGCTGCGTACGCTTATGGAGGACAGGACAGAATGGCGAATACTTGTGGCTCATGTTGGACGCCCCAAGGGGCGGCCTAAGTAAGTAAAATAGCTCAATGCTCAATGCACGCCGCAATGCACATCATACAGTACCAGTCACCTGTTGGTGGTGTAACAAAAAATCGTGAAGTTTGCATTTATTGTGCCTTAAGCCTGAGCTTGCCTTTTTTTTTTTGCTTTTTAAAAAAAAATGAAATAGAAGGCAATATCCGCTAAATGTGTTCAAGCGCTTCAAAAGGGGTCCCAAGCCAGCAGCAACATTACATTGAACATGCAGGACAAGACATAACGAGTATAATGTGACACTATTACAATCTTTTTTTTTTTTGTCCGACAGAGTCAATGCTGTTTACTAGCCAAGTACTCATTGTACACCCGAGTACGGAGAGAGAGAGAATTTGACTTAAGAGCAATTTCCAAAGACTCAACCGTACTACTTTTGACCAGGGTCTACAGGTCTAAAGGCAACAATCATTCCATACGACTACCTGATGACATCATTACGTGTTTTATTGACACTTCAATCATTTGGTGATTGAACACAAATTCCTCTTACTCGAACTTATTTTGTGCCACCTACATTCTGATCTTCCTTGTGTTGCAGGGAATAGTGTCTCGAAGACAACAAATATTCCTAGTTTATATACTATTATGTCATAGCGTGAGTTCACTTATTCTAACAACCCCCCCCCCCCCCCCGCTCAATTCTTTCTGATATTTTTTCTTCTTCTTCTCTCTTTCCCTAATATTCCTCATAATAAAAAAAAAGGAAATCTAATTTTAAAAAAAATAAAGCTGAAGACAATCTTTCCTCTTTATGTTTTTCTTCCCTCTACTCAATTATCTAACTTCTGCGTTTGTGGCTTTATACCAAAAAAAAAATTGGTGCCAAAAACAACTGAAAATGGGGCTAAAACCAATCAAAGTGTCAAGAATGCGTTCCTCCCGTGGGAGACGAGCCGTTATCGATAACTGGCGGAGATGCCGTAATCTGTAAGCAATATCGTCGTGAGTGGTCCGGTGGCGAGTGTTGCTCACTCACTCTGTCAACCCAACACCATCCGATCCCGCGATAACTGCTTCGTAAAATTTAATAACTTTTGGTTGGTTATTTCGATTCCTATTATATCGAGAATTTCGCGCATACTTTTTCCTTTTGTGTGTGTGTGTGTGTGTGTGTGTGTGTGTGTTTGTGTATGTGCGAGGCTATGTGGTTTTGTGGTATGACACTCGCGTTCAGATCGGAAAGTACTGGGTTCCTGGGCGCATAGTTGAGTCCTTGATAAAGGCTCTTTATACTCTCACAGTACTCGGGGTGTAAAATGAGTACCTGGTCGTTCAAAACGTTGTCACGTCCTACATGTTAAGTGTTGCTGTTAGCCAGGGCCCATCGTAAAGCGCTTTGAGCAACTAAAAGGAAAGCAATAACAACATTATCCCTCCTCCCCGAAAAAAAATGGTGACTGATATTAAGATGTTATTAAAATCGAATTTTAGCGCGACGAAGATCAGATCGTGGAAATTGCATCTTTATTCTTTTATAACCTCCCCCCCCCCTCTCTCTCTCTCTCTCTCTCTCTTCTTATGTTGAGTTACTGGTATGGGTTGAATTTAGTTTCATGTCTTTCCTTTTCTTCACTTATTTGAACCTTATTTCGAGACAAAATGTTACAGTGAACGACTTAATCAGTCGGATCGTGAAAATATTTGAACTGAGATATTGCCAAGTTTAATTAGAAGGTCAATTTTGATCGAAAATGAGTTCTTGTCATAAATGATTGAATCAAACTTTTTGTACTTCTTCGGGAAAAATCAAAGCTTAATTTCAATTCTAAATATTTTTTTTACAGCTCGTCAAGTTGAAAAAGTATGAAATTTGAGAAAAGTTGCTGGATACCTTTCCCATACATCTGACCATAGCTTCATGAAAAAATCACCCGATTTACTCCAAATAAAGATTAAAATGCTCTGGTGAGAATATTCTTTCATAAAATGGAACAATACAAATTAAAAAAAATTCACCTTCCGATTGGTTATCTCATGCATTGACACAAATAATAAATGAGGGAGCATGCACGGGTGTAAGTGTAAGCTAAAGATCTGAAAAAGTTATATCGCCAGTCGGTATAGGCAAGGTTTTCGTGTGTGTGGATAATATCAAATAAAGAAATTAAGGAGAAGGCACTACCTGAAGATAAAGAACTGAACAAGCGTGTATGAAAGGTGCCAGACAAAGCAAGAAAGAAAAATACAAGAAAAATAATCATCCCAAAATATCAGTCGACCTCGACTGGGGATCGAACCTCAGACCTTCTGATCACCGACCAGACGTGCTATCATTACACCACAGAGGCGTGTGAAGAATATAGATAGTTCGAAGATGACGTCACTCAAGCCTTTGTTGTTATATATTGCCATCCGCGTTTGTGAGTTATTCTCACTGAACTGTATTAATAGATACACACAGTTTTGTGTGTTGGTCCGTTATACTTCCGGATGGCAATGTTATGAGCTTCTTAGCCAAGCGCATACTATCTATAGGTACGCATTAAAATTGTCTCAACTGTTGGGAGCCTCTGTGGTGTAGTTAGTGTGTGCTGGCTAAGACTCTCACAACATTGCCAATCGGAAGTAAAGTGACAAACACACAAAAACTATGTGTAACATTGAACGTGTATATGTAAGAGAGTTAGCTTATAGCAAGTGGGTTTAATGAGTTCACAGTGCTTGTATATCAGTTAAACTTGGTCATTATATTGAGTAGTCTAGGACAGTTTTACGTTCCAAAGTTAAAGGATTGGTCATTATATTGAGTACTAGAAAATTACTTTCTTTGATCGGTGTTACTTGGTTATTGGGGATAATAGCATCAAATTATAGTTGGAATTTATTATTTGGGCGTACAGATTATTTGGGCGTACTGAACTAACGTTTACCAAAAGTAATATTATATCATAAAAGGCGGGGTTTAACACCAATATGTAGGAATTGACGTTTCAGGTTTGATTATGATTTAGTCTTACTCTTAGGGTTGGATTATAGACTGACAGGGAACTGTCAAAACTGCAAGGGGGCGTGGAAACAATGGAACTGTGGGTAAAATTTGATAGGGATAAAAGAGGATGTTTCGAGGAAAACGGTAGGATTCAACTTGACCATGAGCTGCACACTTTAAACCTTTTGTGCTCACCATCATTTATTTGCTTTTACGGACTTAGAAATATTCCACGAATATTGAAAATGGTTACCTAGGCAAAATTGACTTTACATGTGGACTGATTTTACGGATTTGGAATTTATGAAACTGATTGAATTATGACCATGCTATTTAATTTGGATTTGGAATTTATCACAACAAATAAAACTGTAAGAAATGAAACTTGGAATCTGGACTTTTATTTGAATGTCTTGATGTTGTGCATTCAATTATCATCACCGGCCCTTAAACTCTTTCGTCATTATTAACATCTACAACACAACGCAAAGGATAATACTACCATCTATCAAAAACACCACTATACGATCACAAGCCATTACATATGTGTGCAACTACCCCACATTATGTATCTAATTTGGTGCCGTGACCAGGATTCTTATATATCTTTATTTGGAGCCCTGATACCATGATGTAAAGATGTTATCATTCCTAACCATGGATACACGAGAAATGTATATTGTTGCCGTGTTAACATCTATTAAAGTTTTTGTGAGACTCGAATTTTGAAGTGAAAAATTGTGAACAGATAGGAAAATAGTTTTATTTGGGAAAGAAAATGAATATCAATTTTGAAGGTGAAGTAGTATAATTTTTTGTAATGAAATGTTGAAAAAAATTATTGAAATTATAGATGATTCCTAAAATTCTGACAAAAGTCGATATTTAAAAAAAAAAATAAATATACTAAATAATATTTAAATTAAGAGTCACAGATAGAAAAGGAAATTTTAAAAAAATATAGATATATAGGGCAATATATTATATTCAAAAAGTGAAAACAATATATTATAGAACGGCAAATATAATAATAATAATAATAATAATAATAATAATAATAATAATAATAATAATAATAATAATAATAATAATAATAATAATAATAATAATAATAATAATAATAATAATAATAATAATAATAATAATGCATTGATGCTATACGTATTTTATTTAATTAAAAAGAAGAGAGGGAGAGATGAAAAGAAAAATTGCAGAATTTAAATGAATATTTTAGTGCGTTTTATTTTTCAAAATAAATAAAAATCCGTTTACTTACAATCAAGCGTTTCGGAATAGATCTTCGAATATTATTTTGTACCGTTAATGGCAATGTTTTGTTAATATCAGTAACAAAGATGTGTCGATTTTTATTTCAATTTTTGTCTGTTACTGTTGGAATTACATGACAGTTGGTCATTCTTTCGTGTTGTTACGTTTTTATTTTCTGTCAAAATGACTCGAGAAGACGATGGCAATAAAAACACGTAAATAATAAGTTTTGATAATTGAAAAATGTCTTATGGTATTTATATTGTTATATTACAACATCATTGATTATATTTTTCTCCTGTCAATAGGATGAATTGGTAGGTTGATATTGACTCTTTGAGATTCATGGGTTCATGACAAAGAGCAAAGTTTTATATCTGTTTGTTTTCTTGGTAATAAATGTGTGGTTAACGCAGCCAAGTAATCGACAACAGAGCTTATTTAGTTGTGTAATGAGACATGCCGTTATAATAGATTACATAAGACATTTTGATTTTATCACTGGAAAATAAGTTGAGTCACTATGAGTCAATCGTTGTTTTGTTTAGTTTTGTTTTGAAACGCGTTTCATCGTGATTTTTAAAAGGAGACATATTCTCATAATAACGGAATAACGGACTTTTGGTTTAAAGTCGGAGAATTAAAAGCAGATAATATAAATACAATGACGGAGTATTAATTATTATGAAAGACTGATGTCTTGTAATGGGAGTTAAAATGTTATTACGGAAGAATAACAAAATATTGAAAATGCATTATCATGTCATGTGAGCTGATAATATTTGTGACACAAGTGGTTAACTTGTTAAGAATCAGCGAATTATAAGTAACCCATATGGTAAAATGCTGTATATGCATATTGGGTAAATAAGCGCAATGATGTAAGACGCGGTAATTAATGTGCACAAGGTTTCAATTACGAGACGCAGGAATGAGGCGTTCGGGAATATTTTATTTTGCGTTTGATTAAAGCGCATCGTTTGACTTTATGAAATGACACAGAAGGCGGAGAATTTTTATAAATACGAGGCGCTTGGTTAAAGCGCACACATTTATCAATGCTATATTAAGAGGCGCGAGATTACATCGCAATGAGTTTTATGAATATTATTATAAGCCGAGGGCAAAGGTGCGAGACATTGAATTTTTATTGAGCAGAGTGTATATTGTTTCTGCGAATATTTTGATTATCATCTTTTTCTCCTATCGATTTGCTGTTGTAATTGTAATCAATATTTACTGCGTGGTTTGAATTTAACATTTATATCATAAAATTTGTAACTGAGTTGAAGAAGAAGTTATGTTCAATTGTCAAATCTTAAGTGTGTAATCATTCAGCAATAAATTGAAATGGTAGGAAGTGCTACGATAACACCAATAATAATGATAAAATAAACAAAATCATATTTCATTAAATTAGGGATTTTCTAAGGGGAATAATTCGAGTTAATCAAAGGCAGAAGTAGTGTTTGCACTTAAACATGATACAGACATCACGAAAGAGGACACTTGCAACCATCAGTCATAACGGGAACGCTGATGACAACGACAGAGGCAACTCAAACACAGCCACAACAGAGGTCGGGAAATGTCCTAATCCCTTTGGTCTATCCACGAATACATTGAAATAGAGTAACAATCTCGATTACGCCATTGATACGTCCAGAATCAACACAATCTACAGACTACAAATACACAGCAACCTCAATTACATCGTACCTTTCAACTTAAACAAACTTGACAGAATTCATAAAATAATATCTGTATCAACACAGATTTCTTCCATGAACCTTTTTATATTTACATTCTTTATTGAACAATTGGATTACTTGTATTTACTTCTACGACAACAATACCCAACGATGTACGATGTCAATAATTACATAAACGTTCAAGATACGATTGTTTTTACAAAAATGATGTCCAATTGTGAACAATACTACTTCCTTCATATGCAGTGGTGAGCGTATTCAAATTTAAACTTATGTCAATATACAAGTGTGCAGCACCCATATCTACAACTTATAAACATTGAAGATTATAATAAAGCCTGTCTTAGTATCATTGTAAAAGATAAAGGCTATATATGTATATAAGACAATGCAGGAAAAAGTATCGCAAAACGCCACATGAGCGATTTCCTTGGATTCATTATCGTATGATATTCAACAACCTGCGTTCAAATAACGAAAATATTGTTGACCTCATTCGACCCTACTACATACACTACTAGACTACGTTATTGTTACATCATCTACCTGGTGTTTGGACTCACGTCACCCACCGGTACTCTACAGATTACATCATCTACCTGGTGTGTACTCACATGCCACCTCATCGAAACTCGATCAACAAACACAGACAATTACAACACACGACCTCTGTCGACTACTACACACGAACTCTTTGTCAACACATGGCTGGGTTCACAACTTTCTTTTGACTTGCTGGATAAGTCAAACTTCTCGCACACAGTTAATCTTGAATTTTTACAATTTCATCTACAATGAGACTCAACGTATACACAAGACAACCACAAATATCTACGAGGAGAATCGACCCAGATGCCGGAGATGAATGGATTACAGCGACGTCACAAGACCAAGAAACAACCCAACAGGTTAAGCATACGTTTGCTACCTGTAGAGTCTTTTTTCGTCCCAATTCAAAAGACTCGAACAAATACAACACACTAATTGCAAAAGTTGGTCACTTTAGTAACAGCCCACAATCACATACTATGTTAGATTTTACTTATTTAGTTATTTACACTGTACTAAATATGAATAAGTCGGACAGACTAATGACTGATTATTTACAAACACTAAATATGTGATGTGAACAAGCCGGACAGACTATTGTTTGATTATTTATTCAACGCTAAATATTTGAATGTGAAGACATTATTGTGATAATTCTAAGACATTTACAGAGGAAAAAGTTTTTAATTAATTAACAATAAATAAAGTGAATTTATGACACTTGGGCTATTCAGTGACCATAACACACACAACAATGCAACACGTAGACTAGATACAATCACCTCAACTCTTATAGTTGATATATTTTTTTCATTACATGAAAACTCATTCTAAATGGAGACAATGACTTAATTAACAATTACTGAAAATTTTTACAGGATGACCATTCTCAAAACGAACGGATTACTGAGAAATGTGACCTCTGATGGATGACCACAAAGAACAATTTGATTTCAATGTAGTTGTAAACTACACCCTCATGACTTAAAAAGCTTAAAAACTGAAACATCAACAATGAACAATGAATGATAATAACTTCAACTTGAATTTTAAAATGATGATAATGTTATTATTATGATTTATTTTTAAATATTTTTTTTTATTACTAATTGAAATATAATTCTTCGTATTTGAATCGAGATGTCTATAAAATATTTTTTGTACCACATATTATAAGTAGGAATTAATGTAATAATGTTGTTTAAATGGAACCATACACTATAAGGGAATGTACAAGGTACTGGTTTTGATATGTCAGTAAATGAGTAGACATACATGGAAGCTGAGATTATCACCCATGTCGTAAAGAGTTGAATTTGAGATTGAATAAGACAACGTGAGTATATCACAAATGGAATTTGAACCATCCTTTTTCACGCAATACTATTTATGTGTGATGGGATATGACGAGAATTAAACACTTTTATTGCTATGAAGATGGAAGTTAAGGTGAAAAGATATTTTTTCTTTGAACTTTTAATTACTTGATATCTTACTGTCAATGTTGTAATGCCTTAAAAAGTATAATCGATAAATATATAAATGTTTAATCAACTTTCGTGTTGGTAAATTTAAATTTTAATCACTTTTAAATGATAGATACCTTACTGTTGATGTAATTTGAAAGAAAGAAAAATCTATAATCGATATATATATCTATTTAGATGTTGTAATCAAATTTGATGTTTGTGAATTTATCAATGTTGTAATACTATAAAACCTATAATTGATATATATGAATGTTGTAATCAACTTTGGTGTTTTTGAATTTAAAGTTTAAAGTTTTTAAATATTTAACTGGTATAAGTATTATCATTTTAACATTTATTTATTACATTTTAGTTGGACATTACATATATATTAATCTCTCACTGTAATTTTTTTGAATTGAAATTGTTTTAAAGTCAATTTAAATTCTAAGAAAGGGGCGTATGTAAGAGAGTTAGCTTATAGCAAGTGGGTTTAATGAGTTCACAGTGCTTGTATATCAGTTAAACTTGGTCATTATATTGAGTAGTCTAGGACAGTTTTACGTTCCAAAGTTAAAGGATTGGTCATTATATTGAGTACTAGAAAATTACTTTCTTTGATCGGTGTTACTTGGTTATTGGGGATAATAGCATCAAATTATAGTTGGAATTTATTATTTGGGCGTACAGATTATTTGGGCGTACTGAACTAACGTTTACCAAAAGTAATATTATATCATAAAAGGCGGGGTTTAACACCAATATGTAGGAATTGACGTTTCAGGTTTGATTATGATTTAGTCTTACTCTTAGGGGTTGGATTATAGACTGACAGGGAACTGTCAAAACTGCAAGGGGGCGTGGAAACAATGGAACTGTGGGTAAAATTTGATAGGGATAAAAGAGGATGTTTCGAGGAAAACGGTAGGATTCAACTTGACCATGAGCTGCACACTTTAAACCTTTTGTGCTCACCATCATTTATTTGCTTTTACGGACTTAGAAATATTCCACGAATATTGAAAATGGTTACCTAGGCAAAATTGACTTTACATGTGGACTGATTTTACGGATTTGGAATTTATGAAACTGATTGAATTATGACCATGCTATTTAATTTGGATTTGGAATTTATCACAACAAATAAAACTGTAAGAAATGAAACTTGGAATCTGGACTTTTATTTGAATGTCTTGATGTTGTGCATTCAATTATCATCACCGGCCCTTAAACTCTTTCGTCATTATTAACATCTACAACACAACGCAAAGGATAATACTACCATCTATCAAAAACACCACTATACGATCACAAGCCATTACATATGTGTGCAACTACCCCACATATAGTCTGGTTAATACAGTTTAGTGAGAATTACTCATAAACGCGGATGGCAAAAAAAACAATAACAAAGACCTGAGTGACGTCATCTTCGAACTATCTAAAGTCTGGTTAATACAGTTTAGTGAGAACTACTCATAGACATGGATGGCAAAATACAACAACAATGACCTGAGTGACGCCATCTTCGTTCTATCTATATATGTTCAAGGTTACACACAGTTTTGTGAGTTTGTCCACTATATATTCGGATGGCAATGTTGTGAGTTTCCTAGCCAAGCGAACAGTTATTTGTGCCCGCCAGATCAATCATACCGTCACATCAAACCATGTGTAACCGTTAACGTTGACAATAATAATAGTCAAGATAATCTAGTGAGAACTAATCACCCAAATGGCGCTTTAAAGCCAATAACAATGAGCTGAGTGACGTAATTTTCATTCATTCTATACCGATGCATTAAAATATTACCCAAACCGAAACACACACAAAACACGAACAAACAAACAAAAAAAAAACCCAACAAAATAATCAACAAAGCAAACAAAATAAAACATAAACACAAACAAACAAACAAATAAACAAATATTTTTACAATCCCGCCATCCCCCCCCCCCCACCCCCCAAAACAAATCAAAAAAAAAAAAAATAACATCTCACAACCACCAAAAAGAACATGTGCACACCATATTTTATTTCTCTTTTTTCGTGTACACAGCACACGCTAAATTGTTTTGAATTTAAAAAAACAAACAAATACGTCAACCGTCTTGTGACCTACTCTTTAAACTGACTCAGTCAGTCCCCAAGGGGACGGGACTGCCTTCGGAAACTAAGAAATGTTTTTGCAACCTTTCAAAATTGAATATTGGCGTGACAAGGCAGAAGGAAGCAATTGGCGATGGGGAACAAACAGCGGACTTCAGCAGCAGTAAAGAGAATCGATATATACAGTATAGTAGCAGCACTCTGATGACATAAGGCTTGGAACAAATTGATGGAAATGATGATGATGATGATGATGATGAAGATGATGATGATAATGATGATGATGATAAATGATGATGAAGATGATGATGATGAGATGGATGAAGATGATATATGATGATGAGATGAGTGATGATGATGATGATGTATATGAGATGATGATGATGATGATGATGAGATGATGATGGGATGATGATGAATGTGATGATGAGGAGAGATGATATGATGATGATGATGATGATGATGATGATGAATGATGATGATGATGATGATGAGATGATGAGAATGGATGATGATGATGATGATGGAGATGATGATGATGAGATGATGATGATATGAGATGATGATGATGATGATGATGATGATGATGATGATAGATGATGATATGATGATGAGATGATGATGATGATGATGAGATGATGATGATGATGATGAGATGATGATGATGGAGATGATGATGATGATGAGATGATGATGATGATGATGATGATGAGATGATGATGATGATGATGATTGATGATGATGATGATGGAGATGATGATGATGATGATGATGATGAGATGATGATGATGATGATGATGATGATGATGATGATGATGATGATGATGATATGATGATGATGATGATGATGATGATGATGATGATGATGATGATGATGATGATGATGATGATAAATTGATGATGATGATGATGAGAGATGATGATGATGATGATGATGATGAATGATGATGAGATGATGATGATGATGATGATGATGATGTGATGATGATGATGAATGATGAGGATGATGATGATGATGAGATGGAGATGATGAGATGATGATGATGATGATGATGTATGATGAATGATGATGGAGATGATGAGTGATGATGATGATGTGATGGA
>NC_088365.1:6106200-6108700 GCF_034508935.2 Berghia stephanieae
TGGTGTCAAAATTGAAAACTAAAGAAATTGGCAGTGTCAAAGGCCCACTAACGTAGCAAAAAGAAGATAATTATGGTATATATTAGCTGTTGCGAATTTACCTTCAGCAATAATATAGGGGAGGAAGAAATACGTCCCTCTTCAAGAATATGTAAAGTATTTTGTGATGAATGGCCTCTATTTGTGTTGATGGAAATCTATCATTTTTGGGCTATATTTTGTTGTCCCAAGAAAATGCGTCTCTCCCGTAACCATCAGATATTAACCAATGAAAGATCCTCATGTTGAACAAAACGACAACTGCTCCATGCACAAGGGAGGTTAGTCACTCGAGAAGCAACATGGATGCCCCCAGGTCTTAACTTAAAGCAGTAGATGGTCAAGTAGCAGATGTATGGTCAAGATGGTGAGTTTTTCTGGTCTTAACGGCCCTGTCTGTTACTAATATTATTTTCCTCATTAGTGGATGCAAATTGATAAAAGTTACACCTCAGTGAATGAAGGCATTTAATCGTCTCCGTACCAACCATAGGAAAATCGTCACATTCGTTACGATGCAAACTACAGTTTTCTCATTCGGATTTCTCTTGTACATCACAAAATTTAAAGAAATGCTTTGATTACAGCTATAAATACTAAACACTGTCTTGTAGAGCTCATTTTGCTGAACAACATTCTGTATAGAATGCACTTGTTACTTTTTTGTTTGAGTAAGAAAAGTCTATTTTTGTGTTGGATGGGTGCGAATTTTCGGGGGAAATTCTAAAAATGACTGGTAAGGAGAGAGTTAATTACTTACAACATGAGCTGTTCAATGCAAGGCAGCAGATTCTAATGTTGTGTTGTAAATTTATATAAAATGGGTTTGTATTGACATTTTTTTTTCTTTTGACGACCGGTAATCTTATTTTTGTTGTTGAAATGTCGTGCGAATTGATCTACTGATAAAATTTCATGCTTTAATGATGAGGAAAAAATATCGATGTATGCATGGGAAACCATTTTCTGATGAGTTAACATATCAGGGGAGACAACAAAAGTGAGTCTTTGACCTTTATACGGATCCAAAATGCCAGCCAGATAAAAATGTAAGGTCCAGTTGGTGGAATATAATATACCCATTAGATTATCCACATTTGTATTCAATATATAACATATTCACTATAAGTCCTTCCATGGACTCGTTACATACGCACTACCAATGAATTTGGAACCAGGAGAGTAGATGTGACGTCACGATTTCTCTACCCTATTGTGTCATTTGTTCAAGAGACGTAGAAAATAAAAGGTTAGAGCGATATAATATTATTTAACCGTCTATACTCCTTGATGGATCAGTGATGCGTCTGCCAACTGGGCTGGAAGCCAAATACCATGCCTCATAGACAATGAGACGAAGACAGAATAGGGACTGACGGGCAGATAATTGCGCAGGAAGCTTGCAGCAGACAGATTACAAAAAAAGGACCTGGACTCTAAAACAATTTTAAACAAAGATTTTGATTGGAAACGAACGTACGTAGAGTTTACGCATAAAAAAGGACTCTCTCTTTCTCTCTCTCTCTCTCTCTCTCTCTCTCTCTCTCTCTCTCTCTCTCTCTCTCTCTCTCTCTCTGTGTGTGTGTGTGTGTGTGTGTGTGTGTGTGTGTCTTGTTGTGTTTGTTTAAATTTACGATATCCACATAGAGACATGAGGTTGTGCCATAATGCCGTTTGCGTAAGATTCGCCACTCAAAATCCCCAAATAATGTGTTATTTAGAACAAACTAAGGAAGATAATCGTTTTCATCCGTTCGTGTGGGTAAAATAATATGAATTCATTCTACACCTTAGCGCGGAGAGAGAATGTGAGTAAGGTGACTTTTCCAAAGACTCAACTATGCGCTGATTAGAGCGGGACTCGAACGCTAGAACTTACGGGCCGAAGGGAGTACACCACTAGACCACATAACCGCACAATACTAAAACTACTCTCATTCCATCCTAAAAGCTACCCCCAAAAATCAGAGCATCAGAAGCACTATGTACTTTTTATTAGTATTATGTGCAGAGTTTTAACAAGTTCACAATGTAAAACCCTACAAACTGTGGAGTGATCCTCGACAATATTGGAGGTTTTCAATGAGGAAGAAGAAGAAGAAGAAGAAGATCACGACCACTGCTGCTACCACCACAATCGCCCCATACATTCAAACTTTATGAAATGGATCTCACAGAACCGACAATAATACTAGAAACGTCCAAATTCTCTGGCTATCACGTCATTTCTCCATACTTCGGGTCCGCTCTTTGGACCCCCCCCCCCCCACACACACACGCACCAGTATATCCTGCCGTACAGGAACATGACGTAATTGGTGACCCCGATGCCTCACATTGGTATTATGTCGGGATGAATCCTATGACGGAAAGTGAAATTATTCAACTGAAAATGAACAGAAATATTAAACTAAACTGAACAGGTATTTAAAATTTTGGGCGGAAAACTCATCCTTCAAAT
>NC_088365.1:6111200-6118700 GCF_034508935.2 Berghia stephanieae
CGTCACAGGTCTTTGTTGTTGCCATCCATGTTTATCAGTAATTTTCACAAAAATGTATTAACCAGACTATAACTTTCAAGATTACACATAGTTTTGTGTGTTGGCAATGTTGTGAGTTTCTTAGCCAAGCGCACACCATCTATAACGTACAAATACACAAAACCGTAGAAGTAACCTTGATCGTTTATAGATAGTATGCAGATGACGTCACTCAGGCCTTTGTTATTGTTTTTGCCATCCGCGTTTGTGAGTTGTTCTCACTAAACTGTATTAACCAGACTATAAAAGTTCATGGTTACACAGACTTTGTGTGTAGGTTCGTTATACTTCCGGATGGCAATGTTGTGAACTCCTTGGCCAAGCGCATTCTATCTATAGTCTGTTAATTCAATTTAGTGAAAACTACTCATAAAAAAGGCAGGCTAAAAGGAAAAAAAACAATAACAAAGAGCGGAATGACGTCAATTTCATTCCTTCTATGTCCTCGACAAAGGTTTACTTACTTCCTTACTAGGAAATATAAA
This sequence comes from Berghia stephanieae, assembly GCF_034508935.2. NCBI lineage: Eukaryota > Metazoa > Mollusca > Gastropoda > Nudibranchia > Aeolidiidae > Berghia > Berghia stephanieae. The sequence continues at coordinate 6,111,725 of NC_088365.1, forward strand.
AGAGAATTTCCATTTCCAGATATTTCCGAGTATATTGCGTTTCGCATTAAAGTTAGAATGTGGCAACGCATTTTTTTTCTATGTGGAGAATAATATAGAAACAATTTACAGTCTTTTCTAATAAAAATTATATACATTATTCATCCAAAAAGTGGATTCTTTTAAATACGTGGCATGCATAAAAATGTCTAAATATAAAGTTAAGAATTTATGGTGACAATGTATATATGTATACTCTCTCTCTCTCTCTCTCTCTCTCTCTCTCTCTCTCTCTCTCTCTCTCTCTCTCTCTCTCTCTCTCTCTCTCCCTCCTCTCTCCTCTCTCTCTCCCTCTCTCCCCCCTCTCCCCTCCCTCTCTCATCTCTCTCTCCCCCCCCCCCCCCCCCTCTCTCTCTCCCTCCCCTCTCTCTCTCTCTCCCCTCTCCCCCCCCCCCCCCCCCCCCCCCCCCCCCCCCCCCCCCCCCCCCCCCCCACCCTCTCTCCAATTTTCCCCACCAATCCATCAATTCAAACAATCCATCACTAAAGAAAAAAAAAGAAAGAAAAAAAGAAAAAAAAAAAAGAGAAAAAGTAAGGAAAAAAAATAAAATGGCGAGCACTAAATAGTTAAAGGTCGTGAGTACAATGAATGCACGTGCGCCGACAACAACAACAAAAAAGTGACACGGTCCAAGACCAAGGAGGTCTTCGGGTGTATCTGCTGTTTTTTGTTTTGTTTTTGTTTTGTGTTTTTGTTTTTTTTCTGATATAGTAATAGGCCAAGAAGCCAAGCAGCGACGACTGACCGAATCTTTGACGCAGTGAGTGCTGCTGTGAAGTCGCCGTCGAGTCAAATGCCACCGCGGATGCCACCACTACAACAACACCGCCGCCATCCACCATAGCCACCGCCACCGCCATCTCCATCTCCAATGATACCGTCGTCATGGAAGTATTTGACGATATATTATATGATATCCAGAGACGTTTGTGTATAATATGGGCAAATGGATTATGGAAAGTGAACCGCTGAGTGACAACGACTGTTATCATTGTTCTACGTAATATCCAATTGTGAATTTATATACCTTCTTTAATATAGATATTATCTCTATACGGAATGACTGTTATCATCATGATGAGTATTATTATATTGTCAATGACATGGATTACCTTTAATTAGTGAGTAGAGATTGGAAACATAAATGATCCCAGTCGTTTCATACTGGTTCAATATCAATTTTATTATATATGAAAAAAAAAAGGGGGGGGGGGGGCGTGTTGATTAAGGAAGAAAACCGCTGAATAACAAAATTTATTATTGTTGTATATAAGACACACATACACACACACACACACACATCATATATAATATATATATTATATATATATATATATATATATTTATATATTTATATATATATATATATATATCTGTTCGGAATTACTGTAAATTATAATTGTAATTATAATTGTTAATTACATGGCGGGTTATCTTAAGTGAGCAGAGTTGAATAAAGCCCTATTTAATGAGCTGAATCATTTCATTTCGATTCTATGTTGGTTTGAATGAATGTATTAAGGAAGAGAACCGCTGAACACGACAGTTACTACTATTGTTGGTAAATCACTTATATATTAATATATATATATATATATATATATATATATATATATATATATATATAATATAATAATATAATATCCATACGGATCTACTACCATTATTGTGATTATAATTGCCAATTACTTCGATTGCCTTTAATTAGTGTGTAAAGTTGAAAAAAAAAACAAAAAACGAAACAAAAAAAAAACAAAAACAAAACAAACAAAAAACAAACCAAAAACAAAACAAACCCATTTATTTATTGACCATTTTTTTCATTCCGCACCGGTCTTTCCTTTTATCGTTGGGTACTGGACAGGTACTGGACAGGAAAGAGAACAGCCGAATAACGACAGTTATCATTTTGTGTACGTATATTAGAAAAGTGAGATATCTCTATGTGTTTACTTTTACTATCAAAATTATTATTATCGTCAATGCCATGGATTATCTACCTTTGATCAGACCCGCCTACTTAAGGTCTTCTATAGATAGTATGCGCTTGGCAAAGAAGCTCACAACATTGCCATCCGGAAGTATAACGGACCAACACACAAAGTTATGTGTAACCATAATCTTTTATAGTCTGGTTAATACAGTTAAGTGAGAATTACTCATAAACGTGGATGGCAAATTTTAAAAAAACACACACAAAAAAAGCAAACAATAACAAAGACCCGAGTGACGTCAACTTCATTCTATCTATAGAAAGAACGAAGATAACGTCACTCGTGTCTTTGTTATTGTTGTTTTTTTTCCATCCGCGTTAATGAGTAATTCTTACTGAACTGTATTAACCAGACTATAAAGTTCATGGTTTCACAGAGTTTTGTGTGTTGGTCCGTTATGTTTCCGGATGGCAATGTTGTGAGCTTTTTAGCCAAGCACATACTATCTATATAGCTACCAGGCCAGGAAGCTAAAAAAGAATTGTCAATCCTATCGACCTATCAGGTCGACTGTTCCGTTTGTTGTAGCTATAATATTATAGATAGTATGCGCTTGGCAAAGAAGCTCACAACATTGCCATCCGGAAGTATAACGGACCAACACACAAAACTGTGTGTCACCTTGAACGTTTATAGTCTGGTTAATACAGTTTAGTGAGCATTACTAAATGAATTAAGAAGGGAGAAAACCGCCGAAGGACAGAGGCGGCTATACTTATTGTATGCAAAATAGGCGTTTATAGATAGCAGGCGCTTGGCTAAGAAAATAGCAATATTAGGTTCTCATAAAGGTGTATCCAGAGGAGAAAAACATTATAAATCTGATCATGTTTTGACAATTATACAGTCTGATCATTATCATCATTATTATTATTATTATTATTATTATTATTATTATTATTATTATTATTATTATTATTATTATTATTATTATTATTATTATCATTATTATTACTATTATCATTAGTTTATTATTATTATTTGCGGAGAACCCGCAGTATATTCTGATAAATAAAGGCTATTGGGAACAGGCTATACTATTATACTTATTACATTACTGTATTGTATTTTTAGATTCTGTGCTCGATGATAAAAAATAAACATTGGATTTACGGTTGTTCCAATACCTTATTTTTAAAAGAATAGATTAGAAAGATTATCATTTACTTGATAGATAGTAATCAAGAGAGATTTAAAATAACGTCATCAATTTTTGATGTGGATTAGATTATCATTACTTGATAGTATCAATAGTGGTATATAATAATTACGTCAATTTTTGTTGCGGATGTGCTAGAATACCGTATAATAAATTATAACCATAATGAAAGTCATACGTCACAACGGTTTGGGTTATTACGACCTAGTAGATTTTCTTCGTATTTATTTGAGTCCACTTTCCATTAAATTTTGATTGATTTTAATTCTGCCAACTAGGGTTCGCGATTTTGCACTCGCATGGACATTCATTTATCATCAACGATACAAACTGTACATTTTTGGATTGCCCCCCCCCCCCCTTTTTTTTTCCTCCTCCCTTGCAAATTCTCTCAATAGGGGGTTGATTGTTCAGTTTGTAGATAGTTTACTCCCCCCCCCCCCCCACCCCTCCCATCCCCATGGTTTTCTCGGCTGGGTTCGCTCGGTCTGACAGAAAATATTTTGCTACATTCAATTCTAACCAGCGTCGTTCATATTATAAGATGTAGGCGGTTCTAATCGAAGGTCAACGAGTAATAGGCTTCAACAGTCGTGACGTCACTTCCCGTGTAATGACGCAGATTAACTTAGTAACTGATTCTAAACTATCGGACCAATGGCGGATGCCCTTTTGAAATACTTCTCCGACGAGCATAAAAGTGTATCCAGAGGAGAAACACATTATAAATCTGATCATGTTTTGACTTTTATACATTCTGATCACATGACATGTGAAAAAGTTCTAGCCAGCATGTAGAATAAATAGTAAAATATCAATTATACAGTAACGAGCATCATTGTAATGATAAAAAATAAACGTAACTTATTCACACTAAATCTAAGTGTGGTACGTTGACAATGGATAATGTCAACCTTGCTTAAAGTCAACCACTCTTTCCGGCCCAGTGGTGTTTGAATTTATATGGAGTCCATTGTAACTGAAGAGAATTCTGCATGATTCTCTCTCTCTCTCTCTCTCTCTCTCTCTCTCTCTCTCTCTCTCTCTCTCTCTCTCTCTCTCTCTCTCTCTCTTTCTCGCTTTCGGATCAGAAGGTCCTGATTTCGAGCCTCGCTCAGCGCATAGTTGAGCCAGAGATGCCAACTTTAAATTTGGCTCACAGGAGTTTCAGCCACCACTCGTAGGAATTTCAACGCCGAAAGAGGAATTTCCGCTCACAAAAAAAAAAAGGAATTGGAACGATATTTGGCATTGTGCTTACATATTGTATAGTTCTAAATAGATAACTGATTAGAATTACAGTGTATATTATGATACATAAACACATTGCAAATTACAATCCCAAAGTTTCCTTATTTCAAATGAAGTAAAGCGCCAAAACCTAACGGTAGAGATTGTAGTACTGGTGGTAGTGAGGATGATGTGGTGTTGGTGGTTGTAGTAATAGTGGTAGAGATGATGAAGATGTGATAGTGGCTGATGTTGTAGTTGTAGTGGTAGTGATGATGATATGGTGGTGGTGGTGGTGGTTGAGGTAGTAGTTGTAGTGATGATGATATGGTGGTGGTGCTGGTTGAAGTAGTAGTTGTTGTGATGATGTGGTGGTGGTATAGTGGTTGTAGTAGTTGTGGTCGTGATGATAATGATGTGGTGGTGGTTGTAGTAGTGGTGGTAGTGATGTTGATGTGGTGGTGGTGGTGGTGGTGGTTGTAGTACAAATGGTAGTGATGATGATGTGGTAGTGGTGGTTGTAGTAGTAATGGTAATTATGATGTGGGTTGTAGTAGTAGTCGTGGTAGTGATGATAATGTGGTGGTGGTGGTTGTAGTAGTACTGGTCGTGATGATGATGTGGTGCTGGTGGTTGTAGTAGTAGTGGTAGTGATGATGATATTGTAGTGGTTGTTGTTGTAGTAGTGGTGGTAGTGATGAAGATGAGGTGATGGTAGTAGTTGTAGTAGTATTGGTAGTGATGATGATGTGGTGGTGGTTGTTGTAGTGGTGGTAGTGATGATGTGGTGGTGGTGGTGGTTGTAGTAGTAGTGGTAGTGATGATGTGGTTGTGGTGGTTGTAGTAGTAGTGGTAGTGATGATGTGGTGGTGGTTGTAGTAGTAGTGGTAGTGATGATGTGAAGCTGGTGGTTGTAGTAGTAGTGGTAGTGATGATGATGTGGTGGTGGTTGCAGTAGTGGTGGTGGTGATGATGGTTGTAATACTAGTGGTAATGATGATGATGTGGTGGTTGGAAGGGGGGGGGGGGGGTATCCTTGGAACAAATTGACCTCACCGGAATTTGACGGAAGTTGCCCGGAGCCCGGAATTTTTTGCTCCAGACCGGAGTTTTTTTCCCGGTGAAACCGGAGTTTTGGCATCACTGTTGAGCCCTTGGAAAAGGCTCTTTACTCACATTCTATCACCGTATTTAGATGTAAAATGAGTACCTGGCCGTTAACAGCATTGTCTCTGTCCGGAAAAAAAAATTGCAATATCGCTTGACAGGCGTCATGTCTCGTTCTACAAAATGTTACGTGTTGATGATTGTCAGGGACTCCTTGCAAAGCTCTTTGAGCACATTTAGTGGATATCGTGCTATATAAAAGCGCAATTTTCTCTCTCTCTCTCTATCTCTCTCTTTCTCCCACCTCCCCTCTCTCTCTCTCCATCCCTCTCTCAGTGACAACAATAGTAAAATGTCAATAATACATTTAACAAGCACCATTGTAATAACAGTAATAGAAACTACTAAACGCTACTAATTCCAATATTACTAGTTTTAGTACACTGTGAGGAACTACACGAGGTACATGGATGGAAAAACTAGCCCAAGTTATCTGTATGCTAATCCAGCCCAATGAGTTGACAACACAGCAGGTTCCCTCGGCCGTCCCCGGAGGATGGCCACATCTTGACCAATACAGCTCCTTCTCATGCAAGGTCCTGAACCCGGTCTCCTGGGACGCGAAGGTAATTTAGACAGTGCTGAAATAAGTACAAAGCATAGCGAGCTGGTTAGGGTTACCCATGGCTGAGGACAACACGTTTATCGCTGTTCATTTACTTCTGTTGATGAAATAGTCGTAGTAGCCACAATTGATGTAGTGCGTTTAGGTAAAATGCCCACAATATCCGAAGGCCGGGTACCACGTACCAACACACAAAACGATGTGTAACCTTGAACGTTTATAGTCCGATTGATATCATATAAGTTAGTGAGAACTGATCACCAAAATTAATGTCTCAAACAATAACAAAGAGCTGAGAGACGTCAATTTCGTTGCTTCCATAGAGGGTGCCCCTGGGCTTTATTTTAAACAATAGGATTCAATAGTCTGATGTCACGTCCGCCAAGAAACGAGTAGCTTGGTTCTATACAAAGACAATCGGTACTATTTATTCTTCATGCAGGCTAGAACATTTTCACGTGGCATGTGATCAGAATGTATAAAAGTCAAATCATGATCAGATTTATAATGTTTTTATCCTCTGGATACACTTTTATGTTCGTCGGAGAAGTATTAACTTCATAAGGGCGTCCGCTATTGTTCCGATAGTTTTGAACCAGTTACTAAGTCACTATGCGTCATTACGAGGGAAGTGACGTCACGACTGTTTAAGCCTATTCCAGATGCAGGAAAAAAACCCCGGGAAATTCCTTTTCTGGACATAATAGGGATTTCTGGGATCCTTCAAAAGGCATAAGAAGCATTGGGATATAAAAGGCCCCTATGAGTCCCTATTGATTGGGCAGGAAGAATACATTGAAAACGCATGCAGGATATAATTC
>NC_088365.1:6139793-6189793 GCF_034508935.2 Berghia stephanieae
CGTAATTCAGAGCTCTTTGTTATTGTTTTTAGCCGGCCAGATTAGGTCTTTTAGAGTAATGTCTCACTAAATTGTATGAATCAGACTATAAACGTTCAAGGTTACACATTGTTTTGTGTGTTGGCTGGCGGATGTTGTGATATTTTGGAATAAACGGGTATCATCTCTATGTACAGTCAATTTTTGTCCGTTCCAAGTCCTGTGCGCACGGAATATCGCAAATTCCTCCAAAGTTACGAAATATGGTGCCGTGATTTTTTTCCTGCGGGCGTGTATGTTAAGTGACATTAGGAATTCATGAATACCAATAGTGATTGATCAAACAGTTGTCTCACTATGCTGAATTCCCTGCAATAAAATATGACTCAAACTTTAAAATATTTACAGTATTGGTGGTTTGATTCTCTTTCCCGTGAGGGAAAATAATCAAATCAAAGCTGCATTCAGTGGCGTAGCTCAGCAAATAATTGTGGGTTGTTTGAAATAGTTTTAATAATAGATAACATTAATCTAGGACTTCACAACACGTTGATACTTTATTTCGTCTCTGGTGAACAACGACTATATAATACATTGGACGACACATGCAGCCCGTTTGGGTGCTTAAACATTGTTCGGACAAAGATATTGATGTAACTCACCCCCCCCCCCCCCCCCCCCCCCCACCACCAACCCCCCCCCCCCCCCAAAAAAAAAAAGACAAAAAAAAAACCCACAAAAAAAACAAACCCAAAAACCAGGGATTTCCTTGTATTTTTACGCCCATCTCCGATAGGACGAGGAGAAATGCCTTTCACAAAGACATAACACCCGACCAACTGTTGACCAAGATAGCTCATAAAGGTCGGACAACAACACATAATATCACGAAATCACACTGGTCACCCATCGAGTACGCTACGTATTCGCCATTCTTGAATTATGTTCGCTGGAAAAAGGAAGGGGGGGGGGGAGGAGACGCTTTGAATGTAATAATGTGAAATATCACTGAATGTAAGCTTCTTTAACACCAGATTCCATGTAAGTTTTGTATGGTATAGCATCTTTCAAATACAAGAGATGCATATTTAAGCTGACATAAAAAAAAAAAATAATTTGACCTCTCCCCTCGAGTTCCTGGCTGTGAGCCATACTGCTATTTGCCGCATGCCATTAAAAAGAATTCCGCGCTTCGCCTCCCTGGAGAAACATTTGTAAATTTTCCTTTTTGTGACAAAAAGGCTTGTTTAATCCATATTTTTATCAGTTTTTATGAATGTAGAAATCACAACAGGAAGCTACGCCTCTGGCTTTCAACTATTAAATTGTAACAATGATAATTGTCAAGTCTGTACAAAGTGTACCATTTGTTGTGTCATTTAGAACCTAGGATGGCAATGTCAGTGACTAGTGCACACGAATCTCGTGAAATGTAAATCCCTGGTCAAGCCTGTGGGCGAGTTCAGTAATCGTCATCACAAAGGAATTCACTGTGTGTAATATTGTATTGTAAAATATCAAAATGCTCACTCGTGTCAGACCCTTTGATTTTTATATAACGTAAAGAGGAAAATATCCTTAAGTATGGTTCTGTAACGAATGAAATAAAAGCGGCTCAATGTAGTATTCCAGGCAATTATCATTCAAATCCATCAGAAAGTTGTGAAGATATCCACCTCAACGCGTGCATAAATGGACCGAAATTTTTTTAAAAGCGTTTCAATAACCGAGTCGATTTCGGCCATAGTCACGGAAAACCACTCCAATTGTGCCACAGGGCGTTCTCCTAAACCCACGATTATAATATTCATCCAATACCTACTTCAAAATGACACCGAATAGAATCGATTTTCTGGTGACGTTTGTCACTGCTTACGATCGCTTTCTTTTCTTGCTTGCATCTTTTTCTATGGGAGTTTCGCGGAGCTTGCAATATATTTTTTGTTCATCTTCTCCTTTCCACAAGCTATTTTGGGCCTTTTTAAAAAGGATTATGTTAGGGTATTAAGAGTTCATCCATCAGCCAATGCAACACTTTTGCGGCACTGGCGGTCACGAAAAATAAGAGATGATTGATGACACCTTCGAAAATAGTATATATCGTCTAACAGGAGTCATGTTTCGTTCTACATGCAAGTGTTGTTGTTTGTTATGGAACTCTTGTATAGCAGTTTGAGCAAGTTTAGTGTATATTGAACAGCTCAAGTTATATATATATATATATATATATATATATATATATATATATATATATATATATATATATATATATATATATATATATAATATATATATATATATATATATATATATATATAAATATATATATATATATATATATAATTATATAAATATATATATATATATATATATATATATATATATATATATTATAAACACGAAAACCATGAAATGATAGTGCTCAACTTTTAGATTATCTATATATATATATATATATATATATATATATATATATATATATATATATATATATATATATATATAAATCAACGTTACCATATGTTTAATCTGTATATATTTATATATGGCTATAAAATCCCCATAGTATCAAAGGATTGTCAATATAAATATATAATATCCTAGACTGCTTTATGCCCTTGTAAAAACAGTGTGTGCCTATTTATAAAGCTTACCCGCCATTCAACGAATCCAGCGTAACAAAGCCAGAGAAAACACCCAGGGAACCAAAAATAAATAAAATAAAATTATTATACCGACAGTGAATGTTATTACGGGGATGAAATACAAATATGCATTGAAAAATTCCCTGAAAAATCAAAGTACTGGAAGCTGTGGACTGTAAAAAGTAATGTTTAAAAATGGATAAAGTCAGTTTAGAAAAGTAGTAGTAGTAGTAGTAGAAGTAGTAGTAGTAGTAGTAGTAGTAGTAGTAGTAGTAGTAGTAGTAGTAGTAGTAGTAGTAGTAGTAGTAGTAGTAGTAGTAGTAGTAGTAGTAGTAGTAGTAGTAGTAGTAGTAGTAGTAGTAGTAGTAGTAGTAGTTTAGTAGTAGTAGTAGTTTAGTAGTAGTAGTAGTTTAGTAGTAGTAGTAGTGTAGTAGTAGTAGTAGTAGTAGTAGTAGTAGTAGTAGTAGTAGTAGTAGTAGTAGTATAGTGTAGTAGTAGTAGTAGTGTATGTAGTAGTAGTAGTAGTAGTAGTAGTAGTAGTAGTAGTAGTAGTAGTTAGTAGTAGTAGTAGTTTAGTAGTAGTAGTAGTGTTAGTGTATAGTAGTAGTAGTAGTAGTAGTAGTAGTAGTAGTAGTAGTAGTAGTAGTAGTAGTAGTAGTAGTAGTAGTAGTATAGTAGTAGTAGTAGTATAGTAGTAGTAGTAGTAGTAGTAGTAGTAGTAGTAGTAGTAGTAGTAGTAGTAGTAGTAGTAGTAGTAGTAGTAGTAGTAGTAGTTTATAGTATAGTAGTAGTAGTTAGTAATAGTAGTAGTAGTAGTAGTAGTAGTAGTAGTAGTAGTAGTAGTAGTAGTAGTAGTAGAAGTAGAGTATAGTAGCAGTACTACTACTACTTACTACTACTACTATACTACTACTACTACTATACTACTATACTAGTAGTAGTAGTAGTAGTAGTAGTAGTAGTAGTAGTAGTAGTAGTAGTAGTAGTAGTAGTAGTAGTTAGTAGTAGTAGTAGTAGTAGTAGTAGTAGTGTAGTAGTGTAGTAGTAGTAGTAGTAGTAGTAGTAGTAGTAGTAGTATTAGTAGTAGGTAGTAGTAGTAGTGTAGTAGTAGTAGTAGTAGTAGTAGTAGTAGTAGTAGTAGTAGTAGTAGTGTAGTAGTAGTGTAGAGAGAGAGGAGAGAGAGGAGAGGAGAAGAGAGAGAAGAAGAAGAAGAAGAAGAAGAAGAAGAAGAAGAAGAAGAAGAAGAAGAAGAAGAAGAAGAAGAAGAAGAAGAAGAGAAGAAGAAGAAGAAGAAGAAGAAGAAGAAGAAGAAGAAGAGAAGAAGAAGAAGAAGAAGAAGAGAAGAAGAAGAAGAAGAAGAAGAAGAAGAAGAAGAAGAAGAAGAAGAAGAAGAAGAAGAAGAAGAAGAAGAAGAAGAAAAAAGAAGACGAAGAAGAGAAAGAAGAAAGGAGGAGGAGGAGGAGGAGAGAGGAGGAGGAGGAGGAGGAGGAGGAGGAGGAGGAGGAGGAGGAGGAGGAGGAGGAGGAGAAGAAGAAGAAGAAGAAGAGGAAGAAGAAGAAGAAAAAAGAAACAAAATCCTAACACAGAAAAAAACAAATTTTAAAAGGGGTGCCGGAATGAATGGTTTCATTTCCTGAAGCTAAACCAGGGTTTTGTCGAGAGATAGACTGCGTATTTATAACCGTATCAAAAGGCGGGGGTCGGATGAAAAAGGCGGATGAATCTGAAATTCGACCCCCTGACATCGCATACATTAACTGTTTACACTGTGCGCATATTTAATAGGTGGGCGGGTTGACAGATTATGATCCATTTAGTTTTGGAAAATCGTGGCTCGGACTATTCCATTTATATTATTATTGTCAGAATAGATGATGATGATGATGAAGATGATGATGATGATGATGAGGACGATGATATTGATTATGATGACAATAATAATAATAATAAAAAATAATGGTAACGATAATAATAATAATAATAATAATAATAATAATAATAATAATAATAATAATAATAATAATGATGATGATGATGATGATGATGATGATGATGATGATGATGATGATGATGATGATGATGATGATGATAAAAATAATGATGATAATAGTAATAATAATAATAATAATAATAATAATAATAATAATAATAATAATAATAATAATAATAATAATAATAATAATAATAATAATAATAATAATAATAATAATAGGAATAGGAAAAAACAAAAACAAAACAAAACAAAAACATTTTTAAAATTAGCTTTTATATAGAGCAATATCCACCAAACGTGATCAAAGCGCTTTACAAATGGTCCCTGGTCAACAGCAACACTTAACATGTGGAACGAGACATGACGCCTGTTAGGCGATATTATAATTTTTTTACGGACATAGCCATCGCCGTTAACTGCCAGGCACTCGTTTTACACCCGAGTACGGGTGACAGAATGTAAAGAGTCTTTTCCAAGGACTCAGCTATGCGCCGAGCGAGGTTCCAACCCATTACCTTCCGATTTGAAAGCGAGTGTCATACCACAAGACCACATTCTAACAAAGAGCAGCATGACGATAGCGCCATTCATGGTAGTGCAACCTCCTACTGTTTAAAAACTAACAAAAGACATTTCATTGTTTTTCTCCAAAGAAAGTCTTGTTTTCTCTCCCTCTCCCTCTCCCTCTCCCTCTCTCTCTCTCTCTATGTCTCTCTCCCTCTCTCTCTATGTCTCTCTCCCTCTCTCTCTATGTCTCTCTCCCTCTCTCTCAAACTACAAAAGACATTTCATTGTTTATCTTCAAAGAACGTCTTGTTATCTTGGAGTGAGTCTCTCTCTCTCTCTCTCTCTCTCTCTCTCTCTCTCTCTCTCTCTCTCTCTCTCTCTCTCTCTCTCTCTCTCTCTCTCTCTTTCCATCCCAACATCCCATCCCCTGGGACCATCAACCTATCACGTACAAGACATCAGAGGCCTAAACCAATGACACGAGGCTCAATGGCTTCCATAACAAAAGGTCTTGTGTCTACTAACTCTATTACAAATTTCAGACATGCAACAGACACGTATTATCAACAACGAAAAACAAAAAATAAACAACAACAAAAAATAACAAAAAAAAGAGAAAAAAAAAGAGAGAGAGAGAGAGATAGAGAGAGAGAGAGAGAGAGAGAGAGAGAGAGAGAGAGAGAGAGAAATTAAAAGAAAAGAAAAATAAACAAACACGAGAAAAGAAAGAAAAATAAAGTTAAATAACCAATGACTAATGGAAATGTCTTTGGTGACGTAAGGCGTCCTTAGAAAAGCTGAAGTTATTATGGGAGGAGAATTTCAAAAATATGATTGACGAATAAATAGATAAATAAATAAATAACTAATCAAATAAACATATAATAACTTTCCGCCAGATCTAACAGCCTCAGCACCCATTCTCTACTGAGTGGACAGAAGGGGGAAGGGGGGGGGGGGGTGTCAGAAAAAAAAATTATCGACTGCATCCGGTAACGATCACGATCCCTTTGCGTGTGAAGCGAGTGGTCTACCGACTGAGCTATCGGGACCCCCTGTTTTCACAAAGAAAGTCATATATATATAATATATATATATATATATATATATATATATATATATATATATATATATATATATATATATAATATATATAAGAAAAATAAGAATAATAATAAGAAGAAGAAGAAAAAAAAATAAAAGAAAGATATAAACCAACTGTTAAAGCCCAAGTATATCGTAAGAATACCCAGAATTCACCCAGAATAATCGAATTAAATAACAATGTGGAATTGAATATAAGCTTCAATTTAATAAACAGATAATGTGGACGCTTCCGGGTTTTTGTTTGTTTTTAATTTATTCTCCTTTATCAACACAATAAAGGATGAATGAAACACGACAGACGAATGAGTTAATATACTCGATTCTTTTTCATCTCTTTGTATTTATTATAAACGAGTTATTTTTATCGCGCCCAATAACAAAACGAGCTTGCGAGTATGTATTATTGCACGATAAAAATATAATATAATATAATATATAACATATCTAATAAAATTTGCGAAAATATTCTGCTATCGTTGAATAATTTCTTTTTTTTTTATTCAACGCATTCAAAGCATTATTCAAAGATTACGTATTTACTAAGAACTGACAGGGTTTTCCAATGAGAGGAGTGGAATAATAATATGTGATAATGTGGAATAAACAAAAAACATTGACGGGACAGGAAATAGGATGCTCCTTGGTAAGGAAGCGCGAAATAAAAATAAAACAATAGATCTAGAATTTATAAAATTTATAAATTAGATTCAATAGTCTGATGTCACGTCGCCCAGCAACGGCGGCCATCGTGGTTCTAAACAAAGAAAATCGGTACTTTTTATTCTTCATGCTGGCTAGAACTTTTCATATGTCTTGTGATCAGAATGTATAAAAGTCAAAACATAATCAGATTTATGTTTTTCCCCCTGTGGATACGCTTTTTTGCTCGTCTGAGAAATATTTATTTTCATACGGGCGTCCGCCATTGTTCTGATAGTTTAGAGCCAGTTACTAAGTTACCATGCGTCATTACGAGGGAAGTGACGTCACGACTGTTGGAGCGTATTGATTCAGTCAAAAAAAAAAAAAAAGAAGGAGAGAAGAGAGGCGGGGAGGAACTGTGTAGTGCAGTATAGAAAGTAAGATAAAGTGTAGATGGTTGTTAGAAAATAAACACGATGGAATTGGATATGAAGTTATACATAATGTAAGGGGTGTAGCTATAGATAGTATGCGCTTAGCTAATAGATCACAACATTGCCAATCGGAAGTAAGACGGCCAACACACAAAACTATGTGTAACATTGAACGTGTATAGTCTGGTTAATACAGTTTAGTGAGAATTACTCGAGTGCCGTCAACTTCATTCTATCTATAAGCATTGTAATACGTCAGTCTACACTTTATTTGTGACCCTTCCCCTCAAAACGGTATTAAGTCGGGATGGTTAAGATGTTGAAAATTGAATTTATCGCCAGAAATATTAGACTTGTGTTAAGTTTGTATTATTTATTGAGGAGAATGGATGCCATATTTTAGGGTGCTAATGCCGACAATTTATATTTTTGACCAGTTTAACATTAAATTCGGCCTTTAGGCATAAGGTTCGTTCCGACATAATACCGTTTTGAGACGATGGGTCACATTTTATTTTACTTTCTTGTCAAGTGACTGGACTCATTTTCTCTCACCATCGTACTCAGGTGTAAAATGAGTACCTGACCGTTAACAGTGTTACCTTTTAATCTATATGGCTTTAAAAAAAATAAATTAGTATTATGTGCAGTACAAACTGTGGAGTGATCCTCGACAATATTTGAGGTTCCACAAGACGAAGAAGAAGAAGAAGACCTCTGTCCGTAAAAAAAAAATGTCTCGTCCTACACGTTAATAAAGTGTTGCTGTTGGGGGCGAGAGACCCCGTGTAAAGCGCTATATAGCAAGTTTAGTGGATATTGCACTATATAAAAGATCTCTTAATTTATCTTTTTATATTTATGTAGAAGGAGCGAAATTGACGTCACTCAGTTCATTGTCATTGTTTATCGCCAGCCATTTAACGAGCAGTTCTCACTAAATTCAATCAAACTATAAACGGCCAAGTAGGCTGCACATAGTTGTGTGTGTGTGTGTATGTGTGTGTGTGTGTGTTAGTATGTTATAGATAGTATGTGCTTTGCTAAGAAGCTCTCAACATTGCCATCCGGAAGTATAACGGACCAACACACAAAACTCTGTGTAATCTTGAACGTTTATAGTCTTGTTAATACATTTTAGTGAGAATTGGATTCAATAGTCTGATGTCACGTTGCCAAGCCAACAAAGAAAATTGGTACTTTTTATTCTTCATGCTGGCTAGAACTTTTCATATGTCTTGTGATCAGAATGTGTAAAAGTCAAAACATGATCAGATTTCTAATGGTTTTTCCCCCTCTGGATACGCTTTGCTGCTCGTCGGAGAAATATTTCATAAGGGCGTCTTCCATTGTTCCCATAGTTTAGAGCCAGTTACTAAGTTACCAAGCGTCATTACAAGGGAAGTGACGTTACGACTCTTGAAGCGTATTACTCATAAACGTGGATGGCAAAAAGCAATAAAAAAAAAAGACATGAGTGACGTCAACTTGATTCTATCTATATCTGCTGGCGGATGATGTGAGCAATTTGGCTAAACGCATGCGCAGTATCGATAAAGTCAACAACAATTTCAAACTTGGCTATAATGACGCAAGCAGGTCCCGACAAACATCCTATTACAGAAGGGGATTTTGATGGAATACATGATAATCTCCCATACTAAAATGTAACTGGATGGATCCTGGTCCAAATAAAGTCTTTTGTGGCCTTCAGTCAAATATAGGACGACGAGACTTGACTGATTACAGGCATTACTGTATAAGAACCTTGGCCCGTTAGGACTATAGTCTTGAAATAGAAATCAGAGAGATTGAAAGAAAGAAAGAAAGAAAGAGAGAGAGAGAGAGAGAGAGAGAGAGAGAGAGAGAGAGAGAGAGAGAGAGAGAGAGAGTAAGTGAGAGATGGATGGATGGACTGAGAGAGAGAGAGAGAGAGAGAGAGAGAGAGAGAGATACAGACAAAGAGAGAATGTGGTAAAGATAGAGTGAAGAAGTCAGAGTGGTGGAAGAGACAGAGAGAGAGAGAGAGAGAGAGAGAGAGAGAGAGCGAGACAAATTGAGAGTTAGATAGAGAGAGAGAGATAGATAGATAGATAGATAGATAGAGAGAGAGAGAGAGAGAAAGAGAGAGAGAAAGAGAGAGAGAGAGAGTAAGAGAGAGAGAGTAAGTGAGAGATGGATGGATGGACTGAGAGAGAGAGAGAGAGAAAGAGAGAGAGAGAGAAAAGAGAGAAAGAGAAAGAGAGAGATGAGTAAGAGAGAGAGAGTAAGTGAGAGATGGATGGATGGACTGAGAGAGAGAGAGAGAGATACAGACAAAGAGAGAATGTGGTAAAGATAGAGTGAAGAAGTCAGAGTGGTGGAAGAGACAGAGAGAGAGAGAGAGAGAGAGAGAGAGAGAGAGCGAGACAAATTGAGAGTTAGATAGAGAGAGAGAGAGAGAGAGAGAGAGAGAGAGAGAGAGAGAGAGAGAGAGAGAGAGAGATCACTTTGATTAATGATCGGCTGAAGGTCAACCTAAATCCGTTCATTTTTTTCAAAATTCTACAGCAGTGTTTTCGTGAAATGCTGCCGAGGTGACCACGTGGGTGTCGTGTATCAGATATCCAAGCGATCTTGAGCGCGGTCAATGATCAGATGGGTGAGAATTACAGAAAAATAACGAGCATAATATTGCGCAATATCCACTTAACGTGATACACTCGCTTTACAATGCCACTCCCCTGCCCCCTGCCCCCGCCTCCCAGATAGCCAACAGCAACATTAAACACGAATGTCGGACATGAAATCTCTTAGGCGATATTACGACAAAGACAATTCTGTTAACGACCAGGTACTCGTTTTACACCTGAGTAGGATAAGAGAACGCGAGTCAACAACTTTTTTTTTTCCAAGGACTACTCAACTATGTCCCACTCAGAGAGGGGTCCTACGGTCTGAAAGTGGCAGCCTCTAATGGCGTCACTCTTCTATGTTATGATGATCTATCCATCCAGACCACAAAGTCCTCAACGCATTCGTCTATGGCCGCGAACTCCCGCGGAAGCTTCGTCACAATGCAACGGTCGACTAGATTTTCTGCGGACTCGGGCTCGAAGGTAGTAGCTTCTAATGGTGCTCACACTACTATGTTATATATGGCGATCGACCCAATCCTGAAAAAAAGTCTTTACCGCACTCGTGTACGGTCGCAATCCCACCGAGATGCTTCGTGACAACACACCATTCAACTAGATGCTCTGCGGCTCGAAGGAGAGCGTCATACCACAAGACCGCATCGCCGCACAACGCCTATAGATAGAATGAAGTTGACGTCACTCATTTCTTTGTTATTGTATTTTTGCCATCCAGGTTTAAGAGTAATTCTCACTTAACTGTATTATCCAGGCTATAAAAGTTCATGGTTACACAGAGTTTTGTGTGTTGGTCCATTATGCTTCCGGATGGTAATGTTTTGAGCTTCTTAGCCAAGCGCATACTATCTATAAAACACTCTGACCCAGGAATTGTGTTCGCCACTGTCATTGGGAATGGAGAGAAATAGAAATAAATTCACAATACCAGACATAATATTTGTTCCAAGCACACATTATATAAATCAGAATTCTCGTCGTTTATGTTATACCGAAACGTTTGTTTGTTTGGTTGTTTGTGTGTGTAAGTAAGTCTCTCTATGTGTATTTATGTCTGTGTCTGGGTGTGTATGTCTATGTATGTGTTGTATGTGTGTTTGTGCACACACACACACACACACACACACACACACACATATATATATATATATATATATATATGTATATATATATATACACACACACATATATATATATATATATATATAAGTAAAGTCACTCACATATTTTTGGCCGATACATATGTTTCGATTACCTCCATGTCGTCAGTCGGCATAATCTGTGAGTGACTTTATTTATATAATTAACACGATTTTTATGTTATATCCCTCTCTACTTTTTAGTATAATATCATTTAACCTTTAGCAGTTTATAAACGATCTTCACAATCATCTGATTATTTATTTATATTGGACAAGAATTTCATTATAAGTATAACCGACACAGAGTCACCATAATATATCCGCATGTTGTTCCACTGTAATTTTGCAGACTTTTAATATTCTTTGCCAATTTAAAAAAAAATCTATTAACATTTGATATTTCTTTTATATATTACTGAATTGTGTTGATATAGAGAATTATAATTTCCACACAAGGATCAACAAAGTAGATCTTATCTTATCTTATGTTATATCCTATATTAGCTCATATGTGAGTGACTTTATTTATATCTTATATTAGTATTAGCTCGAACCAACATAATCGAGCAGTCTCGTAGCTACATGTACCCACCAACACTCACACACACACACACACACACACACATATATATATATATATATATATATATATATATATATATGTGTGTGTGTGTGTGTGTGTGTGTGTGTGTATACTGTCTGTGTGTGTATGTGTGTGTTGATTCTCTTAATCATGTTTTGTTTCAAACCGTGTCATAGAATAGTAATGGAGATGCTAGAAGTATCTTTACCACCTACAGCAATTCTAATATTAATAGCCTCATTCAAAACGTTGGTGGTGAGATGATGGTTAGTGCCTGTACAGATAGTAAACATAGATACAGAATAATGTAAGCGAGAGATCATAATATTAGTAAGAGGAAAGAACCGATGATTACACGGATCAATCACAGCAGAGCTGTCAAGTCACAATGCCGTTCGTTGTGCGGCTATGTGGCGTTGTGCGACCATGTGGTCTTGTGGTATGACACTCGCTTTCAGATCAGAAGGTCCTGGGTTCGAGTAATAAATAGAGGTGCCTAAATGAGTCAATAAATAAGATAAATGGAGTAAATCTGACTCATGAATGAACAACACCAAATTTCCACAAAATTTCTTGGTGTTGTTAATTCATGAGTCAGATTTCTCCCTTTATCTTAATCTCCTGGGTTCGAGCCTCGCTCGCTCGGCGCATAGTTGAGTCCTTGGAAAAGGCTCTTCATTTACTCACATTCTCTGACCGTACTCAGGTGGAAAATGAGTACCTGGCCTTTAACGGCTATGTCTCTGTCCGAAAATTGTTAATATCGCCTAACAGGCGTTATGTCTCGTTCTACACGTTACGTCTGCTGTTGGCCAGGGACCTCTTGTAAAGCGCCTTGAGCACGTTTAGTGTATATTGCGCTATATAAAAGCTCGCGTTTTTTTAAAAGCTCAAGATAGTAATGAAAAAAAAGAAGGCCGTCCTTCAGAGACCTTAGTTTAGGTCCATTGGCCTATAGTTTATTCCTGTTTCTAAAGCGTGAAAATGACAATAACTATTACTTGCTACCCTTTGGATAAAACGCTAGTCTACCGCGGAAAGTAATTTCCCGTCTGATCAAATTGACCCAGCTATGAGAATTTTGAAATCACGACAGAATAAACTATTCTTACATTCTTGCTTTTTGGAAGTCCATTTCGATTTCGTCATCTTCTGAGTAAAAGACATTTGCAAAAATATTTAAATAATACTTCATTTAAAAAAAAATCTAATCTAAAGATTTAAATAATACTTCATTTTTAAAAAAAATCTAATTTTAGTGAAATTCAAGGTTTAATAATCTGACGTCATTAAGCATTATTGTAACCATGATATCATTACGCGTTAAATCTGAGGGGGAGGGCTAGAATAAATTAATTTAAGACCTTTAAAACCACATGAAAATCTTGGGATGAAAGGAACCTGACCGTCTTAAGCAGACAAAAAAGTCCTGTTTGTTTCCATTTCCTGCGATTCCCCGCTCCGGCTCCATGGACCGAATGCTCTGCCTGAAGGCCTACTTTTTAAAAGTACTTAAGTAAAAGTACTTTTAGCAGATTTAACCCTCCCCTTACCACCCATAGGAAAATCGTCACATTCGTTACGATGAAACCGACAATTTTCTCATTCTGAAGTCTCTTGTACATCGCAAAATGTTAAGAAATGCCTATATTGCAGCTATTATTACTTAACACTGTGTTGTAGAGCTAATTTTGCTGAACAACATTCTGTATAGAGTGCACTTGTTACTCTTTTTTTTTTTTTTTGATTAGTAAAAGTCTATTTTTGTGTCGGGTGGGTGTGACTTTTTGGGGTAAATTCTAAAAATAGTTGAGAGTTAAGGCAAAATTCAACAACTGGGTAAATCTCACAAAGAGTTTAAGAAGAAACCCCGACAATCGGCGTTCTTGTTGAATCGATCTCCACCCATTTTCATTAATCTCCTTTTATTTATTTTCTATTCAAGCCAATTTTCCAATTTCCATTAAAGTGCCCTCTCTTCTTTCAACTTAAAAAAAAATAAATAGACAAACAGCTTTTGAAAGGGAAAAAAACAAAAGGAAGAAAACAAAAACAAAAGGAAGAAAACAAAAACAAAAGGAAGAAAACAAAAACAAAAGGAAGAAAACAAAAACAAAAGGAAGAAAACAAAAACAAAAGGAAGAAAACAAAAACAAAAGGAAGAAAACAAAAACAAAAGGAAGAAAACAAAAACAAAAGGAAGAAAACAAAATAAAGAAAGAAAGAAGAGAAGAAAAAAACCCCCCAGAAAACAATGTCGAAAATAAGGCGTTAGATTAAATACTTGGAAACTCTGAAAGCATCTAAGGATTGGGAAAAGCCAGTTGACTGGGGAGGGAGAGAGAGAGGGAGAGAGAGAGAGAGAGAGAGAGAGAGAGAGAGAGAGAGAGAGAGAGTAACTCGATTGGGAAAAATTCTATTACTGCTACTACTGGCCACTGGTGGTAACTTTGATGGGTGGGACAATCTTTGAATAGAGGTCAGTAAAGTGACCATAATCACAGGGCTGAATAGAATTGACTACAGGACTAGAAAAAATAAATAAAAGAGAGAGAGAGAGGAGACTTTTTGGTTTGTTTCTGGGACCCTAATGTACTTTCATTTCAGTCGGCTATCAATCTTTGTTTTTCAGCTCCGCCATGTGGCCCCTCCACCCATCCATTTGGCCATTCACCGACCCATCCATGAATCTATCTATCTATCTATCTATTTATCTTTGTATGTATGTATGTATGTATGTATGTATGTATGTATGTATGTATGTATGTATGTATGTATGTATGTATGTATGTATGTATGTCCGCTACTGCAAACGAATCTTAACAAAATTCCCAGATGGAGCGATGAAAAAAATTATAAAAGACCCGATCAACAATTATAAAGGTCTATTAAAATACATCGAAATAAAAATAATAGATATAAAGTCCTCCATTATGCCCTCCCTTATCCAAAACAACACACCAAGAGCATAGGAGGAAAAAGAGGTGACATGACAAGAACTCACAGCAATATTCGTAAACCACCAACGAAAAGCTATTGATATTATTAGAAACGGATGTAAACAAACACACTCAGGTTGTGAGATATCAACACAGTAGAGACTGCCTATAAAAAAATGTCAACGAAACAATAGATAGTGTGCGCTTGGCTAAGAAGCTCATAACATTGCCATCCGGAAGTATAACGGACCAACACACAAAACTGTGTGTATCCATGAACGTTTATAGTCAGGTTAAAACAGTTCAGTGAGTATTGCTCATAAACGCGGATGGCAAAAAACAATAACAAAGACCTGAGTGACGTCATCTTCGAACTATCTATAGAAACATTAGTGACACAACCTGGTCCGATGATGTCACTATCCCCCCTCCCGCATGGACATCATCAACAAGTGAGTTTACAATCGACGAACTCACAAGCTGTGTTAAAAAATTACCTAATGAAAAGTCACCCGGGCAGACGGTGTCACCTATAAATATATAAAACAAAATATAAACAAACTGGCACCAATTTTTACGGCCATCTTTAACACCTGTTTAAAATATCAAAAAGTCCCCCCGACTGGAAACACAGTATCATAACACTGGTACCAAAAAAGAATGGGAACAAGGACAACGCCGACGACTAGCGACCTATCGCCTTATTACATCTTCATCATCGTCATCATCATCATCATCATTATCATCGTCATCAACACTAATATCATTATTACCTCTGGGACATTTTGTGGCAGAGTCTGAAACTTCAGTGTTCAAATTAATACTCCAGCTCTATACATTGTACATTATTTTAGGAAATGGTATTATGTCAATGAATATGTTACCCTTGTTACATTATCATGTATGTTTCCTGAAATAAACAATTTTGATATGTATGTATGTATGTATGTATGTATGTATGTATGTATGTATGTATGTATGTATGTATGTATGTATGATGTATGTATGTATGTATGTATGTATGTATGTATGTATGTATGTATGTATGTATGTATGTATGTATGTATGTATGTATGTATGTATGTATGTATGTATGTATGTATGTATGTATGTATGTATGTATGTATGTATGTATGTATGTATGTATGTATGTATGTATGTATGTATGTATGTATGTATGTATGTATGTATGTATGTATGTATGTATGTATGTATGTATGTATGTATGTATGTATGTATGTATGTATGTATGTATGTATGTATGTATGTATGTATGTATGTATGTATGTATGTATGTATGTATGTATGTATGTATGTATGTATGTATGTATGTATCTATCTATCTCTATAAATAAAATAGAATTATTGTTAACTACAGTACTACAGTACCGTTTCATGCCACCCACTAAGGCAATCTACGGGAAGTGCAATCGTTATTGTTTACGATTATCCTGTGTTGTTTCGTACTTCCTGTGATGTTTTGGTGTCGAGATTGTCATGGTGGTTATTATCAATAAGGATTACACTTCCCATAGAATGCCCTTGTAGCATGAAATAGTTTTGTAGAAGTAAACAATAATTATATTTTATTTATATCTATATATTTACCGCTCCTTTAACATTAAAGTCGAGCACTTTTATTTCGTGGTTGTTTTCTTATAACGTTATATCTATCTATCTATTTATCTATCTGATATCTACGAGTCTAGTTATTGGTTTGTCTCTCTCTCTCTCTCTCTCTCTCTCTCTCTCTCTCTCTCTCTCTCTCTCTCTCTCTCTGGCATGATAAAAGAGAAAGGAAGATCTTTTGCAATTGAGTTAAGCGAGCGGTCTATCGATGAACGCTGAACTGTACATGAATGGTCACTAAAATATAGTACGGACCTCCAATTACAAACCCGGTTTAAATCATTTGACATGAAATGACTAGTTCTCTTTAAATATCGACGAATGACGAATGACACGCCCCCCCCCCTTTTCCCTCGGTTTAAAAATAGTCTAAGACTGAGATTTCGAACTGTTAAACCTTTAAAGGCGTACACTTATTTCATCAATGTCGGAATAAAAAAAAAAAAAAAAAGAAAACTTGAGCAAAAATAAAATAAGACTTTTGGCGAGATTATGCCAGTACAGTAAAATAAAACCAAGTTGGTGAACCCTTATAATTTATATATCTATAAAATTACAAAACCTTGACCTTTAGCCCGTTTCATCTTCCATCAATTTTATTTTATGTTTTGTTTTCATTTTCCTCTTGAAAAACAGTTGTTTTTTTTTTTGCGGGGATTTGGTTCTTTAAAAAAATATTAATTCATTTTCTTAATTTTGAAAAATTCTTTGAAGGTCGACGGATATAAGTTTTGCACTATATAGTAACAGCCCTATTTAAAACAAAAAATAAATCAACTTGTGGCGCCTCCGTTCTGTATTTCCCATGACCTATATCCGGCAAATGGGATTAAAGTAGAACAGCACAGCTTTGAGACGATAATCCTTTTACAAATTAACGTTAGAGGATTTGCCCAACTCGTAAATCACTCGGATGTCCTTCTTTAAACAATGAATACCGTGGAAAAACACGTATTTAAATATTGGCAAGAGAGAACTTCCTCTTAAATATCAATCGATTTAAATTACCCTCATTTTGGAGGGAATTTTTTTTTAAACCCCCTCAAATTTAAAACCTCGCGAGGTCTCGGGTTTAAGATTTCTTTTCTTCCAATATGAGAGTCATTTAAAACGATCGACATTTGAAGAATTGGGTTTTCTGGCTAAATAGTTAATGTAGTTTTGCCCGGGCCATGGCAAGTGTTTTTGACTAAGATGGATGCTTGTAAAAAAAAAACAAACCAAAAAAAAAAAACCCCTCTCAAACTTGAAACCTGATTATTTTTAACCCTTGCTTGACAACACCCCCCCCCCCCCCCCCTATCCAGACTCCGCCGTATACAAAAACTGAGCTGGGCGCCGTGGTTAGAGAGATCCCTTGAGAGTATGGGGCGAATATCAGCTGTCACCCCGCCTTTGGGGAAGTCCTTCCCTTCGTGATCCATAAGGGGGAGCTCATATAGGCAGTCGAGGATCTACTTTTGGGTCCACATTTCCCCTCCGCTCTCTCTCTCTCTATCTATCTCTCTCTCTCTCTCTCTCGACCCCCCCCCCCCCCCCCGCTTCCGCCAACTTTATGTCAATGTAGTTTTGCCCGGGCCCTGGCAAGTATTTTTGACTAAGAGTCACATGGAAGATTCTTGTTTGAAGAAATAATTTGTCTTGTATATAGTACAGTAAAATATCTACTGTGCGTACATTGTTACCATTTGAAAATAGTATGTTCTAGTTATTATAAACAACAAAAACAACAAAAATAACAACTACTACTACTACTACTACTACTACTACTACTACTACTACTACTACCACTACTACTACTACTACTACTACTACTACTACTACTACTACTACTACTATACTACTACTACTACAACTATTACTACTACAACTATTACTACTACTACTACTACTACTACTACTACTACTACTACTACTACTACTACTACTACTACTACTACTACTACTATACTACTACTACTACTACTTACTGCCTCTGCTACTACAACTTGCTACCTCTACCTTTACTGCTATTATTATTGTAATCATTATTATTATTATTATTATTATTATTATTATTATTATTATTATTATTATTATTATTATTATTATTATTATTATTATTATTATTATTATTATTATACTATTATTATTATTATCATCATCATCATCATCATCATCATCATCATCATAATCACCTTCATTTTTTGTTAGCTTCTTAGTCATAATACTAACATCACACCGTTAGAAAATGAAATAACAAGGGGAGATAAATCTGGTCTATCGATCAGTCACACCCTAATTATAGTGTGTAATATATAATAATAATATCGTTTAACTATTCCGTCCGCATTATTTATTTATTCACTCAATTATTTATTTATTTATTTTCAATGACCCCCCCCCCCCCACACAAACACATGCACAAACGGGGGGCGTGAGGGAGGGGGGGGGGGGGGCAGGGATATGTTAGATGAGAGAAAATTTCACCGAAAATATTATATAATACTTATTGCCAATGACTTATAATAAGACATAAATAACAATCCAAAAGTAAAATCATTTGCCTTGATAGTATCGAATTACGATAGCATTCAAATCACGCTGTGTCATCGCCTCTCAATAATACATAAATAATATTAACCCTTTCACACCGAGCTGAATTTCATTTCACATCACAATCTCACTCTCTCTCTCTCTCTCTCTCTCGCTCTCTCTCTCTCTCTCTCTCTCTCTCTCTCTCTCTCTCTCTCTCTCTCTCTCTCTCTCTCTGGACTTCAGAGTCCCGAACGAGTGTTATGGCCTAATATTTTAAGAAATTCGTTTACCAAATCACGCATGTAAAGGGTTAATCAATACTAATGAAAATAAAAATCAAACATAAACCATAAAAATATATCATACCACGAATTTTTGATTGATTGTCTTACCACCATAACGCCCCCCGCCCCACCTTTCCCGCCACCCAATCACCGCCACCTCCGAGAAGTGAGAAGAAGAGTAGTGATACAAACACACCATTTTTAAATTCATCTCCACTCTGGGACTAATAAACAGTCTCGTTCCATCGCCTTACCAAAATACGAGTTTGTCAGTCGATTTCTATCTAGCAACGATAATATTCGTATTCGCGTTAGAAGGCAAAACAAATTATGAAAGTATTAAACAAATAACAAACAAATAAACAAACAAACAAAAATAAAAAGAGTTAAACATGATGTATTTGTCTGTTATTATCCGCGGATTAATATCGTGTAAATAGTTCCTCAGAGTCGGAAGACACACACACACACACAGACACACACACACATATATCATATATATATATATATATATATATATATATATATATATATATATATATATACATATATATAATAATAATAATAATAATAATAATAATAATAATAATAATAATAATAAAGCAGTCCTGAAGACTTAAGACCTATAAGGCCTACACCGGAGCCGGAATTCATCTTTGACATATAACGGACAAATGCAATTGCTTGCCATGCCATGCTACCATTTGGATAGGACATTAGTCTAACTCAAAGTACTTTCCACCAAGTCTAACTGACCCAGCCTAGCCTCTCAAATCAGAGCTCTGTGGATAGTGGACAAAGATAGGAGAGGCCGGGGCTGGGGAGGGGGGGGGGGAAGAGGAGGGGGGGAGTCGGACAAGAGTCTTGATATCAGCCAGTGTTCATATCGGTCCATCAATTTCTACGTGAATTGGAGAGTTCTCTCTAGCTACTGAATCATTGTACGGCTATGTGGTCTAGTGGTATGACACTCGCTTTTGGATCGGAAGGTCCTGGGTTCGAGCCTCGCGCTCGGCGCATAGTTGAGACCTTGGAAAAGGCTCTTTACTCACATTCTCTCAACGTACTCGGGTGTAAAATGAGTACCTGGCCGTTAACAGCGTTATCTTTGTCCGAAAAATTGTAATATCACCTCACAGGCGTCATGTCCCGTCCTATATGTTAAAAGTTGCTGTTAACCAGGGACCCCTTGTAAAGTGCTTTGAGCACATTTAGTGGATATTGCGCAATATAAAGCTCAATTTTTTAAATATTGTTGACGACGAGTAGACCTTATTTCTGCCGTAACTCTGGAAAAACCCATATTTAAAAATTAGGGCCAGAAAACTCAATCCTTCAAATTATATCGATTGATTTAAATCGCGAAGTCGGTCCCAGGTTTGAGAGTTTTTGCCTAGATGAGGGTCATTCAAATCGATTGATATTAGAAGATGAGTTTTCTGGTCAATAATTTTTTTTTTTTTTTTTTTTTTTTGGTTATGTGCACCATACCGTGTTCAAAACAACGGAT
This sequence comes from Berghia stephanieae, assembly GCF_034508935.2. NCBI lineage: Eukaryota > Metazoa > Mollusca > Gastropoda > Nudibranchia > Aeolidiidae > Berghia > Berghia stephanieae. The sequence continues at coordinate 6,160,338 of NC_088365.1, forward strand.
TTCTTCATTCTCTAATATTCTTTATTGAAATGGTATCATTAATTAACAAAAGTGTGAGATCGCTTTGCACTTTTTTTCTCCTCCACCTCCTCCTAAACATCATCATCATCATCATCATCATCATCATCATCATCATCATCATCATCATCATCATCATCATCATCATCATCATCATCATCATTACCATCATAATCATCATCAGCAGCATAATAATAATAATCACCATCAACAAAATAATCATCATCATCATCATCATCATCACCATCATCATCATCATCATCATCATCATCATCATCATCATCATCATCATCATCATCATCATCTTCTTCTTCTTTCTATCAACAATACGACCGGCCGCTATCCCCAACACCACGACAAACACCATAAGACTAGCACGACTGTCCGTCCAGTTACAGGACCCCCTTTAAGGCCAATCCCCCACACCACAGCCCTTTCCCATACATACAGACAACAATAATAAATCATATCCAATAATACCAGAGAACCAAATGGCGCTAGACAAGGACCAGGAAGTGGATTACACGAAATGACCATTCAGTGCATTCATTTTCTTTCCCCTATTAGATTATTTATCAAGGGTCAATTTAACTTTATAATTGTGCGGCTACATGGTCTAGTGATATGACCCTCGCTCGGCGCATAGTTGAGTCCTTGGAGAAGGCTCTTTACTCACATTCAGTCGCCGACTCAGATGTAAAATGAGTACCTATCCGTTAACAGCGTTGTCTCTGTCCGAAAAATAAAAGTAATATCGGTTAAATGTTGCTGCTTGTCAGGGGGGGGGGGGGGGGGCGCCTTGTAGAGCGCTTTGAGTACGTTTAGTGGATATTGCGCTAGATAAAAGCTCAATTTTTAATTTTAATTCTTGTTAGTATCTGGACAAATCATTCTGAGTTGATGTATGGATCAGACAAGCGCATGTCAGTTGTGGCTAAAATGTGAAAGAAGTTGTTTTGTCAGAGGACAACAGCAAGAAGGTCGATAGGGAATCTAGCATACGTTTATCTTCCTGTTCCTCGGGCACACAAACATGAATGGAGCCATTTTATTTCTGTGGACACTTTGATTAGCTCTAAGAAATCGGGTTTACGGCTGCTCACAGTCAGAAATATCAATATTCAACTTGTCTTGTACTAATATAATGACGATGGGGGTGGCTATGATGATGATGAGGATGATGATGATGATGATGATGATGATGATGATGATGATGATGATGATGATGAGAAGGAGGAGGATGATGATGATGATGATGATGATGATGATGATGATGAGGAGGAGGAGGATGATGATGATGATGATGATGGTGATGATGATGATGATGATGATGATGATGATGATGATGATGATGATGATGAGAAGGAGGAGGAGGATGATGGTGATGATGATTATGATGATGATGATGATGATGATGAGGAGGAGGATGATGATGATGAGGATGATGATGATGATGATGATGATGATGATGAGGAGGAGGAGGATGATGATGATGATGATGATGATGATGATGATGATGATGATGATGATGATGATGATGATGATTGGAGATTAAGGGAGAAGGAGGAGGAGGAGGAGGGGGAGGAGGAGGAGGAGGGAGAGGAGGAGGGGGAGGAGAAGGAGGAGGAGGGGGAGGAGGAGGAGGAGGAGGAGGGGGAGGAGGAGGAACCACCAAAAGACGGCCTCTGTAAAGCAAGATAAAGAACACATCTTTCGCGATACAAACACCATACAAAATATCATGTATGAATATGTCAATCTTACAAACAGGAATAACTATCGAATTACTCCTCTTGCATAACATTTGGTAGATGACCTAAATCACCCCTCAATATTATATTATGTATATTACTCGCAAATCTGCTGTGACTTTGATGTAAAATGTATCACTTGATATACCCCCCCCCCCCCGACACCTCTTCTTTTCCCTTATCTCACCCCCACCCCCCCCCCCTCTCTCTCTCTCTCTCTCTCTCTCCCTCTCTCTCTCTCACACACACACACACACCCACATACACACACACGCACACACACAGCGATATAACTTAGTGAGAACTAATCATTAAAATGGCTGTCTAAAAACAATAACAAAAAAAAAAAACAAAAAACAAAAAAAAACTGAGTGACGTCATTTTCACATAATCGTGTGTGTTGGTACGTTAGATCCGGCTGACGGATTATATGAGTATTTTGCCCTAAACGCATAGGATCAAAATAGCACACCACGAGGTGGGAATACCAATGGCCGCTGGGTCGGTCACATGACATGCACGTCACGTGAGCCTTACCTTAATGTGACCAGACAGATAGGTACCGTCCAGTCTTCCCGAATTAATTCCCCAAGACAATACAATGATATAACAGAAAAAAAGGTGTCACCTTATCTCAAATTGATCGGGGTCCCGATAGCTCAGAACTCGCTCCACACGCAGAGGGACCAAGTTCGTTCCCGGGTGCAGTCGAGATTGTTTTTTCTGACACCCCCCCCCCCTCTCCTGTCCATCCAGCAGCGATTGGGTAGCTTGGTTCATTTGAACTGGGGGGGGGGGGGGAGTACTTTGCGATATACTAGCGTCCTATCCAAAGGACAGCAAGCAATTGTTATTGTACGTTTCACGCTATTGAAACCGGGAAAAACTCCGGACCCATGGCTCTGAAGGACTACTTTGGTTTGTTTTTAAAGTGACGTCATCTCGTCAAAGACTCAATTACAATGAGCTTAGTCTTGTCAAAAACAATCAAACCTGGGACTCTCTGAAAAAGATGAAACTAGGTCATTCTCATCGATTGATATTTGGTGGACAAAGTTGTCTGGTCAATTTTTCTATTAATGTGTTTTTAAAGCGCTGTGAGCACGTTTAGTGGACATTGCGCTATATATATATATAAAAGCTCATCTTTTTCTTTCTTGTTTTTTTGTTTGTTTTTGTTTTATAGAGTAGGAGAGACAAAAGAAAACCAACATTCCATAACTCAAAAGATGACAGCACAGGAAAAATATCATAAATAAATAAGTAAATAAATAAATAAATAAATAAATAAATAAATAAGATAATTTTCTTGGCTGAGATGCCCCGAGTCAATTCCCCAGGCGTCTTACGCATGGAGGCAATAAAAACAGAATGTTATAATGTGAGATATTTGATAATTGATATTCCACTGAGTCAAGGCAGTGGAGACGAATAGTCATGACGTCTCTCACAAAGACAAAACACTGGGGTTTTTTCTTTACTTTGGTCGGAATACTGTTGTGAAAATTAGAGCCTGTCTCCATTATAAAATTAACATGAGCTTTTATATAGCGCAATATCCAAAGCGCTTAACAAAGGGTCCCTGGCCAACAGCAACATTTAACATTTAGGACGGGACATGACGCCTGTTAGGCGCCTGTTTCGGACAGAGACAACGCTGTTAAAGGCCAGGTACTCGTTTTACACCTGAGTACCGTGAGAGAATGTGAGTAAAGAGCCTTCTCCAAGTAGTCAACTATGCGCCGAGCGAGGCTCGAACCCAGGACTTTCCGATCCGAAAGCGAGTGTCATACCACTGGACCACATAGGCGCATTATCAAACTAGTATTAATCCACCCCTCTCCCTAAATAACAACGCGTAATTTTTCAAAGAAATCAAATATTTATATAGACGTCTAGACTTGAGTTGTCTTTTTTGGGGTGCATGACTTTGGTAGGAGACAGTAAGTAGGTCGCTTTTTGTAGCATTCGAAATAAAAAGATTAAAGAATATCTATTTTAGCGCGTACTAACATAAAAGAAGGCAGAATTGTATTTCGTAACGTTTTTAAAAAACGTTCTTCGAGGGAAAAAAAAACAAAACAAAAAAACAAAACAAACAAAAAACAAACAAAAAACAAACAAAAAACAAAAACAAGCCGCCATCGCTTAGTGACAAAGAGCGAGGGGAATAAAGGGAATGAATGAAGATGGATGGGAAAGAGATAACATTGGATAAAATTGGAATCCCGTGACGAGCGAAGCGACGTGTCGCTAGACACCACAAAACATGACTTGATGTCGCTAGACACCACAAAACATAACATGACTTGATATCGCTAGACATCACACCACAAAACATGACTTGATATCGCTAGACACCACAAAACATGACTTGATGTCGCTAGACACCACAAAACATGACTTGATATCGCTAGACACCATAAAACATGACTTGATGTCGCTAGACACCACAAAACATGACTTGATGTCGCTAGACACCACAAAACATGACTTGATGTAGCTAGACACCACAAAACATGCCTTGATGTCGCTAGACACCACAAAACATGACTTGATATCGCTAGACACCACAAAACATGACTTGATGTCGCTAGACACCACAAAACATGACTTGATGTCGCTAGACACCACAAAACATGACTTGATGTCGCTAGACACCACAAAACATGACTTGATGTCGCTAGACACCACAAAACATGACTTGATGAAATTGAACAACAATGACCGGAATGGAATCTGTCGTGTCGTCACGTATTCTTTTGTCTGTTATCTACTCTCTCTCTCTCTCTCTCTCTCTCTCTCTCTCTCTCTCTCTCTCTCTCTCAGTTCAGACACAAACAAATTATTAGGAGAAATTTGTTTAAGCAGGTGATATCAGACAACTATTGGGAAAGGGGAGAGAGAGAGAGAGAGAGAGAGAGAGAGAGAGAGAGAGAGAGAGAGAGAATGGCTCGAAAGAGATCCAGTCTCGCAGTGTCGATGAATCTATAGAAAAAGTATATTAATAGAAAAAGAGCCTCAACAAGACGTTCCCTCTAAAGAGCAACGAACCGATTTTCTCGCTTAGCTCACACTCACAGTCGCGTCAGATTATTTCCCGTGTAATAATCTAAAAGATGTTAGATTTCATGTTTGTTGTTTTGATTTTAAGGGTTTTACGGCGCTTACAACACATAAAGGCCATATCAGCGAGAGTAAAAACGGAGAAATCGGGACAGTACAAAGTTCTAGAATTACAATAAAAGCACCCAAAAAAAGGTAAGACATAGGGGAATTGGTTCAATTGGGGAAACAGATGTAGATCTCAAGAACAAACTATCAAAGCACTTAGTTTGAGATCACCCAAAAGTCTCATTCAAAGACAAACACAGATCCCCACTAAGAGGAATACAATCAAATGTTTACAAATTATCTATAATATGTAAACAAAATATAATACAGTACAGTGCATACCAGAGAGATGATTTACAACTCTCTCCCAGCTTGGGTATCTGGCCAGGGCCAGGACAAAACTAAATAATCTCATCCCAAGACAAAGACAGAAAGCATGTTGAAAAACAGATATAGGGGAATAGAAGACACAGTGTGTTCCTCCCTGCCCACGATGGGAGGTGAGGAACCCCACCCAGATAAGTTTTCTTCATCAGTTGATTCATTCAAAATTGAGGGGAAATCTCGTAATTTTTCAAGAAATCAAATCTTTATATGGACTTGAGTTGTCTTTTTTGGGTGCATCACTTTGGTAGGCTCATTAAAATATATATCTGCCAAAGTAGGGGATGAACTGTATTTCACCTTTGTCCGATTTTGCATGTAACCATGCTTTCAAAAAACCACTTTTTCAAAATTCATTTTACACCATGCCGTCTGCAATGTTTGTATAATATTATTTAAGCAATGTGTATTTAGTTGCAATGTTTAATTTTGACTTCCTGTGTTCGTAACATACCGTAATTCATTCATACCATGTGGGTCTCTTTGAGGTGTTTGGTTCATGGAAAGAGCTCAACAAGTGTCATTTATTATTATTATTATTATTATTATTATTATTATTATTATTATTATTATTATTATTATTATTATTATTATTATTATTATTATTATCATCATTATTATTATTATTACTGACCCGAAACTGTCAGAGAGGAGAGAACTAGAAAATAAATTCTTGCGTCTCGTCGTAACACAAATTCACGCGTGACAAAAGCGCATAAAAAATCTCATCAAGAACCGGATGTACATTATTAAGAGCGTTATCAAAGATGGCCGCTGCCGACCCCATTCACTCAGGCAAGGGGCACACATACTAATTACTGTACTGTGTAACTGGGGATCCATATGTCAAGGGCTGTACCAAAGGGTCAATTTTGTAACATTCGAAACGGGGACACACGACACACACACACACACACACACACACACACACACACACACACACACGCTAACACAGACAAACAAACAAACAAAACACATCGATATTAAGTACTTAAGCGCTTTGAGTCGATATTGCGCTATACAAAATTTCAATCATTTTTTTAAAAGTTATTTTGAGAAGATACGGATGGACATATGAAATTTAAGATTTCATTAATTTCTCCCAGAGTTAAATAATGAGAAACAATACAATAAGTGGCATTATAATAGCCTTTGGTATTGAGGTAAAACCGCATCCTATTTTACTAAATATAGCTATAGATAGAATGAAGTTGACGTAACTCGGGTTTTTGTTATTGTCTTTTGCCATCCGCGTTTATGAGTAATTCTCACTTAACCCTCTCCTTACCAACTATAGGAAAATCGTCACATTCTTTACGATAAAAACAACCTTTTTCATAGTTTCTTTTGTTCATCATAAAATTTAAAGAAAATGAACAGTGTGTTGTAGCGCATATTTTGCTAAAGAAATTATCTATCGCAAGAATGTTACTGCTATTGTGTTTGATTGATAAAAAATATTTTTTTGTGTTAGTCGGATGTGACGTTTTGGGGAAAATCCTGAAAATATCTGGTAAGGAGAGGGATAACTGAATTAACCAGACTATAAACGTTCATAGTTACACATAGTTTTGTGTGTTAGTCCGCTATACTTCCGGATGGCAATGTTGTGAGCTTCTTAGCCAAGCGCATACTGATGATATTTTAATCACTATAACTCTTGATGTCGAATCGAATCAGTCAATTCGTGAACTAATCTTTGTTCAAAAATATATATTAAGAATTTTTTTTTGTTCAGAACTCGTCCACAATGCGCGCTCCCAACACACGAGTTCAGGAATCTTACAGACAAGCATCTTAAGAATATAAAAAGAAATTACAGCATTTTTTTTATTTAATAGAGCATTTATATAGAGCAATATCCACTAAAAGTGCTCAAAGCGCTTTACAATGGGTCCCTGTCCAACAGCAACACTTAGCATGTAGAACGGGAAACGCCTGTTAGGCGATATTATAATTTATTTTGGACAGAGACAACGCTGTGAACGGCAAGGTACTCATTTTACACCTGAGTACAGTGAGAGAAAGTGAGTAAAGAGCCTTTTCCAAGGACTCAACTATGAGCCGAAAGAGGCTAGAACCCAGGACCTTCCGGTCAGAAAGCGAGTGTCATAGAACTAGACCACATAGCCGCACAAGTTAAGTGTGGAAAAAGACTGGATAAAGTTGATTCTCTTATAACGTAATACCAAGACATGTTTTATTTTAAAATGAGACGCTGCATGCAAGAAATACTATTTCATTGATCAAAATTTTTAAAATCTATATAATCAATCTACATAATTTCTAAACTTGGAAAAGTGAGTGCAGCAGGGACTTGTCTTGATAACAACAAGAAATGAAGAGATTAGGAAAGTGCCAGAAGGCAACAAAGAATAAAAACTTTGCATCGGCGATGGGGACTCGAACCCGCGACCTTACTGGTACGACAACTCCGCCTGGCCGGTGAGATCGTGACTCTACTGTATGAGCTATCCACGACCCCCCCCCCCCCCCCCAAAAAAAAAAAAAAGAAAAAAAAGTCGCTTCAAAGCTTAGTCTAACTCGAGCCTTCTCTCCCCGACTTCTTGAGGTCACGGGTCCAACACACACAACCGCCGCGAAGCATTTATGCTCAATAGCCATTATTCTCAACACAAACATGTATCATAGAAACTATTGAGACATTGAATATGCTCCGGAGCATATTTCACTTCATTTCTTCTTTTCTCAACTTGAAAACATGGGGATACAATGACCTCAAAGTGCTCCATGTATTTAGTGTTCGTAAAAAAAAGTCTTAACACAAAAATAAATGCAATATAAAATAATACAAACAAATTTACGGGCGCAAAAATAAATTGCTTTTCTCTTTCGTGTATCTCTAGCTATGTAAATGACCCGTTGTAATCAAGGCATTCAATGCACATACGCCAAAGCCATGTTCAATCTAGCATTGAAGATCTATGCGATCCCATTAATGCTCTCTTGGCCATACTTTGTTTGATTGGTATTGGTCTGTCTGTTTGTTTGTTTGTTTGTTTTTGAAAACGGAAGTCCACTGAAAGAGACAATGTGACCATATCCATCGTAAATTCAAGTCGGACACTGTAATAAAAAACAAAATAAAAAAATAAACAAAATAAAGGCAATACAAAAATAAAAAAAAAAACACACACAAAAACAAAACAAAACAAAGAAACTTCGCAATACATTGGGCCGACGACCACGAAAAGAAAGTGAGTAATGAGTTATAGATAGAACGTACGAAGATGAGGTCATTCAGGCCTTTGTTTATAGTTTTTTGCCGTCCGCGTTTATGAGTAATTCTAACTAAACTGTATTAACCATACTATAAACGTCCAAGGTTACACATAGTTTTGTGTGTTGGTCCGTTATACTTCCGGATGGCAATCAAGCGAACACAATCTATACTACTTTGTAAATATAAAAGGGAAGAAATTGACGCCACTCAGCTCTTTGCTATTGTTTTTAGACAGCCTTTTTTATGAGTAGTTCTCACTAAATTGTATAGATAGTTCGAAGATGACGTCACTCAGGCCTTTGTTATTGTTTTTGCCATCCGCGTTTGTGAGTTGTTCTCACTAAACTGTATTTACCAGACTATAAAAGTTCATGGTTACACAGAGTTTGTGTGTTGGTCCGTTATACTTCCGGATGGCAATGTTGTAAACTCCTTGGCCAAGCGCATTCTATCTATAAATAAATTGTTTCAATCGGACTATAGATAGTATGCAGATGACGTCACTCAGGCCTTTGTTATTGTTTTTGCCATCCGCGTTTGTGAGTTGTTCTCACTAAACTGTATTAACCAGACTATAAAAGTTCATGGTTACACAGAGTTTGTTTGTTGGTCCGTTATATTTCCGGATGGCAATGTTGTGAACTCCTTGGCCAAGCGCATTCTATCTATAACAAGTAAAGAGCGGCGGGGGCTTCCTGAAGCCTGGGGTCACACAAATACTTAGGAAAGAGTGATATTGGAAATCTTCACATTGGAACAAAACATTTTTTTCCCATCCGAAGCCTTTTCATCAGGAAGGTTACACATAGTTGTGTGTGTATGTTGGTATGTTATACCGACTGGCGGATGGTGTGAGTAATTTATCTATATAAATAAACATATAAAATTCCCTTTATTCATCCCCAAAGGGGAAAATGTATTTTTAGGGGTCTATTCCAAATGAAAACTGGAATAACCCAGTCGTCAGCCGCAATGCAGCGCCGCAAAGTGATCTAGATAGAGCGAGGTGACTTGCTCAATGTCACACGGCGCGGCGGGTAGACGAACCGTCGCCATCGTAAAGTTAAAGCCTGATACTGGCCAAAAAATGACGTCAAAATGCCAGTCTTTTGCCACAAAAGAAAACAAATCGTGAGTTGTATTCAATAGTTCAACCAATGAAATAACTTGTTTCCTTGAGCTCTACTAACGACAACTCACCAGACGTTACACAAACCTAAAAAATGACGTCAAACTGCCAGTCCTAGAGGGTTCTAGTGTCAGGCTACTACGGACGAACTCGGTACTTTTCGGGGACGAAGCAAAAGACCGTACCGCTGAGCCACGCTGCGAGAATTTTCTCGATCATGATGACTCCGTGACATAGACGAATGTCATGACGGCGATAAGGAAGAAGAATAATAAAATAATAATAAGAATATATCCAAAAGCAAGAGCGTGGAAAAATCGCCCAGATATATATATATATATATATATATATATATATATATATATATATATATATATATATATATATATATATATATTTATATATATATATTTATATATATATATATATATATATATATATATATATATATATATATATATATATATATTTATATATATATATATTGATATATATATATAACAATTTTAACATCATTGATCATCGCTAAGGGCCCTACATAACTTCATTTCCAATCTTCACCTCCTTCAATCGATCACAAAACGTGTTGTTTGGTTTGTTGCTTTGTTTTGTATGTTTGTTTGGGTTTTTTAGGGGGGGGGGGGGGGTGTTTTTTTTTTTTTTTTGTTTTTTTTTTGTTTTTTTTTGTTTGGAGGGGGGGTTGTTGTTATTGTTGTTGTTATCCCCCCCTTTTTTTTTTTTTCTTTCTTTTATTTTTGATATAATATTATGACAAATGTTGACGCCAGATGGAAACAAGTCAGTCGCGAGCGAGGCATGTTCTGTCAACGGAAACTCACAAGATTTTCTTCGAGTGAAATGTTGCGTGTGATGCAAGCAAGCATTTTCTGTTTTGGCAACAGCACAATTTTGGCCACACAGAGAGAGAATCGGGTTACTATCATTTATTGGTTTCTATTTTTTTTTTATTTTCAAGAATAAATTTGTCCTAGTTTAGTCGATTTTTTTTTACATTTATCAAAACCAATGAGCTTTTTAGGGGGTGGGGGTGGGGGGGGGGTGGTGGGAATTGTGTCAAAGTTTTAGTAGTGTATGGCTACGTGAAGTTCTATTTGGCCACTTTTGAAGTCAAAATTGATCACAATGAACGTTGGCCATCTGGCAGCCTTGAACAAGAGGTGTGATTGGGTTTTAGATAGTGGCATATAGAGCAATTTGTGTCGTCAAATAGCACGGCCTCCAATGTCGACGAATGTGTACGTATTTAAAAATTGCTTTAGCTTAATTTGAGGTTATTATTGTTTGGTTTTTGTTTTTTGTTTTTGTTTTGGGAGGGGGTGGGGGGGGGGGGTAAGGCTTCTCACAGCCTTATCTTGTCTCTTATACCCGATTTTCCTGTGCATTTACACAAAGGCGAGTTCACACTATCAATAAATAGGAGTCTCAGATTCCTTCATTGATAATATAAAAACATTTCGTACGACCAGCTTCCCTTAATTTATCGCCGTCGTCTCTTTCGGAGGATCGTCACGTTATCGTCGTGCAGGAGCTTGAGTACCTTAATGATCCTGAAGGTAATGCCAGCCTAGATACAAGAATGCTAGAACAGCTGATGGTGGAAATGTCAGACTAAGAACGATCCAACCCAGCGTCGTCCAGACAAGGTCTGTCTTCTCTTGGACCCACATCTCCACAATAGCCATACACATCATTTGTGCGGCTATGTGGTCTTGTGGTATGACACTCGCTTTCGGACCGGAAGGTCCTGGGTTCGAGCCTCGCTCGGCGCATAGTTGAATCCTTGGAAAAGACTCCTTACTCACATTCTCTCATCGTACTCAGGTGTAAAATGAGTACCTTGCCGTTAACAGCATTGTCTCTGTCCGAGAAAAAAAAATGAAACATCGCCTAATAGGCGCGTCCCGTCCTAAATGTTAAATGCTGCTGTTGGCCAGGGACCCCTTGTAAAGCGCTTTGAGTACATTTAGTGGATATTAAGCTATATAAAAGCTCAAAGCTCAAAGGTCAATTTATCACCGTGTCACTGTGCCCACTAATAGCAAATGGTAACAACTTTTTTTTGTTAAATCGCTTTCTGATTTGTTATCCATAGACACGTGTATCTACTTGTTTTGCTATAAAACACGAGAACGTTTAAAACAAGACAGACACGTTTTCGGGGTAAATAAAAAGATCTAGACTAAATTAAATATTAAAACGCTTCGATAAAATAAAGGCGCGGGGTGTGTGGGGGGGGGGGGGGGGGGGGGGGGGCACATTTCAAAAGCGACAAAATGCCGGAGGGGAAAGATTTTCATTCCAATTTTTGAGATTTTCCAGGAGGACGCGTGTAGAATAACCTCATTAGCGATAAACCCGTTCGGAGGCGACAATTCTTCGATAAATGGAGTCCAGACCCTGGAATGTACGTCATTTTACAAGAGATAGATAGATAGGGAGAGGGATATATATATATATATATATATATATATATATATATATATATATATATATATATATATATATATTAAGATCGCGCATCTTCTATTCACTTCGTGTTATTTCTTGTGATTCCTGATGATAGACATAATTAGAAATCTATATGAAATTGGACGATGGCGTGAAAGAAAATAAGGCGAAAAAAAAGAAGTTTGTGTTGATATCGCAACGCCCTTCTCTTCTGTTTTAAATTTGTTAAATCGGATCCTCTCTCTTACTGTCAATCTCGATTTTTCTGTTTGTTTCCTTTCATTCTTCGTCTATTTTTTTATTTTTATTTTTGGTCATTAATGCAGTAAAAGACAAGCTTTCATTTTCCGCAAGATTTAACCGAGAAAGAAACAGCGGTTAGACAGGGAGTGTCCAAGTTTCGAGATTTGGAGAAAGTAGCGTTTGGGGAAACTCATCCACTCTTGCTTAACGGAGAGCGCTGAATGGGTTTATAAAGATCGAGTGACTCATTTTTTTTTCTTTTCAAAATACCGTTGGGTATTTGTAACGTTCCAGTTAACAGTAACATATAAAATTGATTAGCCAGATAAAATTGTATGACAGATGCCAAGAAGGTTTAACCAAAATTATCTTTTTTAAATAAAATAATTATCTAATTTTTATTTTTGTAATAATAATTATTTAAAAATTAAACAAAATTAGGAGTATATAATTCAATTTTACGACATTCAGCACACTAACTGATAGGGAAGATCGGTGGGTTAATCAACTGTGTCACTCTCACCCAAGCTTTTCTAGGTGGTCTTGAAGCACGACCATGCCTTGAAGTCACAACGCCACCTACTGTATTATGTACGAGCGTTCGGGCCAGCCAACAATAGCGAGTTAACGAATACACCCAACCTACAGTAGCGATCGACAAACGATGCGGAAGAAAAAACAAAGATCTGTCCTAAGATTCTGAGGACAGATCAGATCTTCCGTTTCCTTTCACGCCGTTCGTCGTCGACCGCTGTAGGTTTGCAACGTAATCGTTAACTTCCTAATTAGGCTAATCAATCGTTCGATGGTATGTCCCTAGAAAGAGCAATAGGATTCAATAGTCTGATGCCACGTCCACCCAGCAACGAGCAGCTTGGTTCTAAACAAAGAAAATCTGTACTTTATATTCTTCATGCTGGCTAGAACTTTTTCACATTGCATGTGATCAGAATGTATAAAAGTCAAAACATGATCAGATTTATAATGTTTTTCTCCTCTGGATACACTTTTATGCTCGTTGGAGAAGTATTTCATAAGGGTGTCCGTCGTTGTTCCGATAGTTTAGAACCAGTTACTAAGTTACTATGCGTCATTACGAGGGAAGTGACGTAACGTCTGCTGAAGCCTATTTGCAGAAGTTATTTTCTCTTCATATAAGAGATGTAGACTTATACGTTGAATTTGGAGGGTCCCCAAGTGCAAAGCAGCGCAGGCTTCGTCCATTTGTCCAAAAATTTACTGCTGCCAAAACAGACTCATGCTTTGTAACACGTGTTTTGGTTAATATGCACTGTTAAATCCAAAGAGATTATTTTTTAAATGTAAAGCGCCCGGAGTATGGTAGGTGTGGGAATGGGGTTTATCAATGTAGTCTTTCTTTCTTTATTTTCTTCTTGAGGTTCCCCATGTGCAAAGCTTTGTCCATTTGTCCAAAAAAAATTACTTTGCCAAAACAGACCGTGCCTTGTAATACGTGTTTTTTTTTCACTGTGCACTGTTCCATCACAAAGAGATTTATAAGATGTAAAGCGCCCCGAGCATGGTGGGTGTTTGTGTGGATAGGCTTTATTAATGTAGTCTTTATTTATTTTCTTTTTGAAATCACGACTCATCAAGTTCATCAAACAGTTGCATCTCTATTTCAAAATACGTCTCTATGAAGAAGTGTGGGATGGAACCATTTTACTTAAGAGAAAAATGAGAAAAAACAAGTAAGAGGAGGAGGAGGAGGCGGAGGAAGAGGAGGAGGAGGAAGGAGGAGGAGAGGAAGAGGAAGAGAAGGTTGATGAAGAGGAAGAGTAAGAGAATGTGGGAGACGAGTAGGAGGAAAAGAAGAAGGAGGAGAGAGAAAAAGAGGAGCAGAGGAGAAGAAGACAAGTATGGTCATCTTTTACCACTCGATGTACACAATATAGAAATCTGGCTCCAAATTATAAGGGAAACATGAAACAATGTGGAGCCCATTAATTTGGGCAATGACGAAAGTAAATAATCTCAAGTTATTAATAAAACTAATTGACATGCAGCTAAATAATATGTCCTGGTTTAACTCTGCCCTTGCCGGCCATTTTCCGCATATTCCCCAAAACTTCAGATCCAACCCATACAAAAATATATTTATTTCACTCAAACACAAAAGCTGTTTGTTCTTGCAATCCTTTTTTTATTTGTTTGCTAAACGAGCTCTTCAACACAGTGTTAATATACTATAGCAAACATTTTTGTTCAAATATTATGATATACAAAAGAACTTAGAATGACAAAAATGGTGGCTGCATTGTAACGAATGTGAATGTGACGATTTTCCTATGGGTGGTAAGGAGGAGGGTTAAGACGTGGTCATAAAGGGAAGTACACTTTGGAATCATCAAAGTCTGCCAATTCTATTCACCATCGTAGTCACAGCTCGTTGTGGAATGGCAGACAAATAAGACTCTTGTCTCTGTCTACGATCTCCTCAAAACCTGTAACCAGACCTGCCAAGTACAACGAAACAATCGTAGAGATACGAATTATTTTGGCTTCAGCTATAAATCTGCAATCGCCTCTTTGACTCAATAAATCTTGTTGAAAGGGAAAAATTAGTTCCTCAGATCCTATATTCAGGACCTTGAAGCATTTGTGGATCATGGGGAAGAAAATTATTGATTTGTAAATCTCTTTATAATGATTTTTTCATTTTTTTTTCTCCCTTGGACACTACGAATTTTGTTTTCAATTTCAAGTATGCAGCTCTGCTTTAACGCAACTTTCTGGCATGGCCTACATTTTTTATTTTTCGCAGCAGTTGTTTGTACTTAACACTTGGGTCAATTTTAACACCAAAGTCAGTTATAGTAATGGGTATTTGATCACTGGAAATGTCTAAACGATGTAGACAACCAAGGAACCGGATAATTTCAACTGTGTGTCGTTGGTGTTTCTTTGGTTTTGTTGTTTGCTTGATTTTTAGTTGCTTGATTGTCCGTGGTATGTAAATGGTCTCTCGCCGGATAATGCCAAGATGACTACTGAGCAAAGCTGATGTCCAAACGTTATGGCTTTTCTAGTCAGATAGCAAGGCCAATCTACTAACGGAAATGTGAAACTGGAAAGGATTCGAATAGAAAAAGTACCCCCCCCCCAAACACACACTCACACACACACACACACATACACACACAAAAGACAATTAGGGTGCAAATCCTTCATCAACAAAACAGTAAATGGAGGAACGTTGAAGACAACAGTCGAATAGCAAGGTCAACCAATCTACTAACGGAAAGGTGAAACGGGAAAGGATTCGAATAGAAAAAGTACACCCCCCCCCCCCACACACACACACACACACAAGAAAATTGGGGTGTAAATCGCATTGTTTTTTTAATTAAAAAAAAAAAAGATTACATTATTATTCGTCGGACAAAGACAACGACGCTGTGAACGGCCAGGTACTCATTTTACACTTGAGTACGGCGAGACAATGTGAGTAAAGAGCTTTTTTTT
Organism: Berghia stephanieae; assembly: GCF_034508935.2. Lineage (NCBI taxonomy): Eukaryota > Metazoa > Mollusca > Gastropoda > Nudibranchia > Aeolidiidae > Berghia > Berghia stephanieae. The sequence continues at coordinate 6,176,176 of NC_088365.1, forward strand.
CCAAGGACTCAACTATGCTCCCACTCGGGATTCGAACCCATGACCTTCCGTTTCGAAGGCCATTGCCATACCACAAGGTCAACATAGCCGCAGAAAGACTGTTGGTCGAATCAACGAGGATAGTAACAGCGTCACGCTGGACCAGCGAGGATTGGACTTATTATCCGGAGAGGCATCAAAGGTCGAGCTGGGCGTTTATGGGTCTCTATCTGATCAGCTAAGGTATTCAGATGATACGGTTCTACTGGCAGAATCTGAACATGAACTACAAGAATTACTGGATGTTGTAGTCAGGAGTAGTGAAAATATGGGACTGGAACTGAATATATCTAAAACAGAATGTATGACGGTATCTAAAAATAATAACCCACCAGCCTGTGTAATAACAAGCAGAGGACAAACAATACAACAAGTTGAATGTTTCAAATATTTAGGCTTCAATGTAACATCCAATGGAAAATCAGATTGTGAAATAAAGAAAAGAATAGGTATGGCGAAGAATGCATTCAACCAGCTGCATACAATTATGAAAAACAGGAATATTAGCATGAAAACAAAAATCAAAGTCCTGGATTGCTATGTACTGTCTGTGCTGCTATATGGTTGTGAGAGCTGGACCATAAACAAGACCATGGTTAAAAGACTGGAGGCAGTGGAAATGTGGTTTTACAGAAGAATGATGAGGGTGTCATGGATGGAAAGGAAAAGAAATGAAGAAATTTTAGAAATGGCAAACAGAAAAAGATCACTGATAACAAAAATCATCAAACGCCAAATGGAATTTTTAGGACACATTATCCGCCACCCTGGTTTGGAAATACTCGCCTTGACTGGAAAGATGAATGGAAAAAGAATAAGAGGAAGACAAAGAATAACGTATTTGAAAGGGATAAGAACTTGGACAGATGAAGCTGAGAAAGGTGGCGCTGCTTTAATAGAATTGGCAAGAGATAGATCAGCTTGGCGGAAGATGACCTCCGACGTCTGCTTCAGATATGGAACTACATGAGATGAGAACTGATCAGAAGCAAATGTAAAAATCGAATATGTATCGAGTAGCTAATACTAATACGAGTTTGAAACGAGCTGATTGGAGTTGATTTTAGCGCTTTCTACGTGTGAAAAGTTATCAGTAAAAACTCGTAATATCCGCTGGCACATCATTAAATTGCACACCTCGCAATAGGATTCAATAGTCTGATGTCACGTCCGCCCAGCAACGAGCAGCTTGGTTCTAAACAAAGAAAATCGTTTTTTTTTTTATTCTTAATGCTGGCTAGAACTTTTTCACATGACATGTGATCAGAATGTATAAAAGTCAAAACATGGTCAGATTTATAATATTTTTTCTCCTCTGGATACAGTTTATGCTCGTCGGAGAAGTATTTCAAAAGGCCGTCCGCCATTGTTCCGATAGTCTAGAACCAGTTCCTTAGTTACTATGCGTCATTACGAGGGAAGTGACGTCACCTCTGTTGAAGCCTATTATAATAAAACATGTCACAGTATATAAAGAGAGTGCAGCGTTATAATATTCATAGTTAGGCCAGCCAACGCCATGATACTGGCGACAAGCGTTGCGCCATGTTGTATGCGCTCAGGGGGGTCTGAAATTATTCATTACTTGGTGGTGTCACTATTCCTTCTGGCAGATTGTTACATCCCTTCGTGGTTCGGTTCGTGTTGACTATACCATCATACTCTGGAAGACATGTATCCATTAAACAAACATTTTGGACAGAAGACTAGTCTTTCAAATATCGATTGATTAACTCTCTCCTAACCAGCTATTTTCAGAATTTGACCCGAAACTTCACACTCACCCAACACAAAAATAGATTTTTCAGACAGATTAGTAACGAGTATATTCTATATTTTGGTTTTAAAAAATGAGCTCTGTTCTTTGTTTATGTGTTGTTCTTTTGTTTTGTTTTCTGTTTTTAAATAATCTATATCCATTACCCTCAATAAACGGCTATTGGTCTTATGGTATGACACTCGCTTTCGGATCGGAAGATTCCTGGGTTCGAGCCCCGCTCGGCGCATAGTTGAGTCCTTGGAGAAGGATCTTTTCTCACATTCTCTCACCGTACTCGGTGTAAAATGAGTGCCTGGCCGTAACAGCGTTGTCTCTGTCCGAAATGTTAAATGTTGCTGATGGCCAGGGACCCCTTATAAAGCGCTTTGAGCACGTTTAGTGTATATTGCGCTATATAAAAAGCTCGTTAAAAAAACAAACCATATGAGGCTATGCCAAAAGGCGGTTCAGTTTCTGTGACGGAAGTTCGTCATAAAAACACCTCAATATGAAGTCATTGGGGGGGGGGGGGGGGGGAGAGACTAAAAATAAAGGTTTGCTTTCATCAACTTCTCTGGGTTAAATAATGAAAAACAAACCAAAAGACTCACGATCTAGCATCGGAATTATAATAGTTATAGCTATAAATAGCATTAGCTAAAACCACAAATGGTTGAAAAAGTGTGGGCAAAGTTGATATTCTGTCAACACTTGTCTCCTGTTCTATCGCAGATAGATCGCAAGTTTGTGTTTATTTATTTATTTATTTTATTTTACGTTATCTGACTGTTAAAAACTGATCGATACGATCCCCCCCCCCCCCTTAGTTTTTCAAAATAACACATTGTTGGACTATTTTCTTTGCGGCGAACGGCACGAGAACGGCATTTTGGTCGTATCGGATGTATTAAATTATAAAGTCAATATTTTCAGCATACAGATCACTCCCCGGACCTAACACGGGTAAACAGTAGCTCAAGGAAGTGAGAAAGCATCTCTTTTATTTGCCAATGTAATCAAAACGCGCTCCTATTCGTGTGTGACGCAGTTTTACGCTTTCACCCTCTCCTTACCGATCATTTTCAGTGTTTTTCCCAAAAATGGCAGGGTAACCCAGCCAAAAAAATGGATTTAAAATAAACTCAAACAATTTCTCTACAAAACAACTTTATGTTCTTATTAATTAAACTAAAGATCACTGTGATGTACAAAATATATCTGAATATGAAAAAAATGTATATGGTGTCGTTACAATTGTGACGATTTTGCTGCAGGTGGTAAGGCGAGGGTTGAAAAAATATTTTTAATTAAAAAAAAAATGATGAGTAAATATTTTTAATGCGATATTATAAACATGAGAGGGGATCCGCTCAAACAAAAGGACAATAGAATATAATAATGGGATATAAATAATATAACAAAACGTTATTCCCTATTACTTTCTTGCACGTCATCGTCCAGCGTTCGGTGAAAGAAATTGTGATACTAAAAGCTTCTAGAAGCTGTGGACTGTAGAAACTATCGCTTCACACATACACACACACATACACACACACACCAACATACACACAATATATATGTATAATACACACACACAAACACAAACACACACACACACAAAACACGAACAGTTTCGGGTTCAAAACACTTCTTCAGCCAATAAAAAAAAAGAAAAAAAACCCTATTAAAAAAACATAAATACATCACTATAAATGAGACAGACGGGAGAGAGCTATTATTAGATTGGCACGTCCTCTCTGCAAGAAATACTGATTTTGAAATCCTGATTCTGTTTTATTCTTTTGTTTTTTGTGAAGATGTTATATAGATAGTCGAAGTTGACGAAACTCAGAAATTTGTTATTGTTTTTTGCCATCCGCATTTATGAGTAATTCTCACTAAATTGTATTTACCAGACTATAAACGAACAAGATTACACATAGTTTTGCGTTTTGGTCCGTTATATTTCCGGATGGCAATGTTGTGAGTTTCTTATCCAAGCGCACACTATCTATAAACGCATGTTTGTTTAGTTGTTAGTCTTTTTAATGTTTTTTTTTTTTTCAATATAACGTTTCATGCACATTTCCGTACAGTCAAAATCATGTGTCGGCCTTACATCTCAGTGACTCTTATTTGGGATTACTGCGATTTATTTACCAAGTGATCTCTTGTGATATTTTTTTTTCCTTCTTATTTAATCCGTATGATAATTTATTCCGCCTTATGTCACCTCGAATAAGAATGCCATTCATCTCCCCCCAGAAAATGCAGTCGGATGGAAAAAGACAAAAAAGATATAATAAATTGGGCTGCATGATCTTCTCGTGAGTGTTGGAGAGAGGATGAGTATTTTACGGTGAGTTTTGCTTATTCGGATACTGCCTTTATTTTTGGTACCGTTGTGGGGGTAAGTTTTGTCTTCCCTTGTAAACTTTGCGTTGATGGGCGCGCGTGCGTGAGTGTATATTATGCGTGCGTGTGTGAGTTAGTGTGTGTGAGCGTCTCGGCACGTTGGGGAGAGGGAGAGGGAGAGGGAGAGAGAGAGGGGGAGAGAGAGAGAGAGAGAGAGGGAGGGAGAGATAGAAAGAGAGAGAGACACAGAGAGAGAGAGAGAGAGGGGGAGAGATAGAAAGAGAGACAGAGAGAGAGAGAGAGAGAGAGAGAGAGAGAGAGAGAGAGAGAGAGAGAGAGAGCGAAAACTCGAAGTATGAGTCTGTATGCGCGCGTTAGAAAGACGATGTGTGAAAAAGTGTGTATGCATGAGTGGTGTGTGAGTCTGTGTGTCTGCGTGGTTGTGTGTATGGATGTTGTATGTATGATTGATTGCTGGAGTCTATTTCGTTTTGATGGCAACGATTATATTTGCCAATATCCACGACACATGCACGTGCCCTTTCCGTATTTTATTGAGCAGGTTCGAAAACGTTTACATGGCCTGAGTTTACTTTATCACAAGACGTATTGAGTCTTAGTCACATTGTTTGTTTGTTTATCTATCAATCCATCCACCAGTCAATCACTCCACTCATACATCCATCAACACATCCATCCATCCATCCATCTATCAATCCATCCACCAGTCAATCACTCCATTCATCCATCCATCAGCACATCCATCCATCCATCTATCAATCCATCCACCAGTCAATCACTCCATTCATCCATCCATCAGCACATCCATCCATCCATCCATCTATCAATCCATCCACCAGTCAATCACTCCATTCATCCATCCATCAGCACATCCATCCATCCATCCATCCATCATTTCATATTTCTATATATTTACCTACTGACCTACTGACCTATCGTTCGATCTATATACCCGTATCGAGTTATCTATCTACTTATTTACCTATCTATCTATCTATCTATCTATCTATCTATCTATCTATCTATCTATCTATCTATCTATCTATCTATCTATCTATCTATATCTACTTATCTATCTATTTATCTATCTATCTACTTATCCATCCATCCATCCATCTATCTATCTATCTATCTATCTATCTATCTATCTATCTATCTATCTATCTATCTATCTATCTATCTATCTATCTAGCTATCTATCTATCTATCTATCTACCAATCTCTTATCCGACATATTTATTTATTCCCACATTCACTCATTAACGTATGTATTCGTTAATTAATTCCTTTATTACTTGGTTTATTCTTTCATCACTCTTGATACAGAACCGCTTCGTATCGCAGTCTTAAGTTTTAAAAACACCCAACAGCAACAACAAAGTACTTTAATAACGGTGTCATTTCGAAACTAACCACGATTACTACTCCCACATCATATTATCACCACCAACACCCACACTCACAATTCCCATCACAAGGCCAATGCTTCGTTGACGTAACATCGATATAAAATCGCCATCGTCCCCCTTCCTTCGAGACGGAGACAAATTATTGTTACTACGAGCTGTTGTACTCATCATAAACGCTTTATAGATAGAAGAAACGAAATTGGCCGTCTGTCTACCCCAGCCCACGGGCATCAGTGCTGGTACAATTTTCACGTCAACGAAGCTGCTGCGACCTGCTCGATTATCGTAATAGGCCTTAACCTTATTGCCATTCTTTATCGTCCTTGAAATTTTCAAAGAGGAATAGTAAGCAAATGATTGATTGTTTTTTAAGGGTTTTACGGCGCTTGCAACACATTAAGGTTATATCAGAGCCAGTAAAAAGGAAGAAAATGGGATAGTAAAAAGTTTTAGATTTACAATTAAAGCACCAAAGAAGAGGTAAGACAAAGGGGAATTGGTTCAAATAGGAAACAGATGCAGATTCCAAGAGCACACTATCAAAGTACTTAGTTTGAGATCACATAAAAAGTCTCACCCAGACACAAGCACAGGTCCCAACTAAGAGGAATACACTCAAAGAGAGAGAGAGAGAGAGAGAGAGAGAGAGAGAGAGAGAGAGAGAGAGAGAGAGAGAGGAGCGAGCGATGAATTGTAAAACAAAAAAAAAAAAAAACAAAAAAAACCCCCACAAATATATAAGTAAATAAATAAATAAATAAATAAATAAATAAATAAATAAATAAATAAATAAATAAATAAATAAAAATATTTAAAAAAAATAAATTTAAAAACAATATAACAGATTTAAATTTTGTTTTTAAATGAAAGCATAAATAATTAAACACGGAACGTTTTTGGGCCCACGACCATTCTTCAGTCGACAACAGAAACACTTCAGGTAACATCCGGACAGACGGGGGAAAATTAGTCTCATCTCTTTCAGACAAAAACGATGACACCATCAAATGGCCTCTTTCTAGTTCTAGTTGTGTTCGTTGACTGAAAAAAATAGATATTGATCCCGAAAAATTATTCCATAATTAAAAAAACAATTCTCTCTCTCTCTCTCTCTCTCTCTCTCTCTCTCTCTCTCTCTCTCTCTCTCTCTCTCTCTCTCTCTCTCTCTCTCTCTCTCTCTCTCTCTCTCTCAAGAAATGGTATTTGATTAGAATGACCAAAGAGCTTTTCCAAATAGGTCTTCGAGCTACCTTTACATTTTTACCATTTAAAAAAACTCTAATACTCATTTGAGTATATTAAATCTAATCAAATTGAGCTTTTTTATAGGGCAGTGTCCACTAAATGTGCTGAAAGCGCTTTACAAGTCTGTGGTCTCTGACCAAGAGCAACACGTAACATGTAGAACAAACATGATGCCTGTTAGGCGATATTCCATTTTTTTCAAAGACAACGCTGTTGACGGCCAGGTACTCATTTTACACCTGAGTACGGTGAGAGAATGTGAGTAAAGAGCCTTTCCCAAGCACTCAACTATACGCCGAGCGAGGCTCGAACCCAGGACCTTCAAATCCGAAAGCCAGTGTCATACCACTAGACCACATAGCCGTATAATATGTTGGTAGGAGTTAATGACCCCATTTCCGAAAGAAGAAAAAAAAGCAAAAAACGTTTGTGACTCGAGACACGTCTGTGCGATTAACGTCTTTGGGTTATCTCCCTTTGTTCTGTCTGGTCGGGCGTGAAGACCCCCGGCCTACTCAGGAGCCATTTTCAACATTCTCTTTTGGCTACTTTTTAGGTGATTAGATTTAGTTCTATCTCGCCGATGCTTTGGTTCCTGGCCAAAACTCAATTGACGCAAGTTGGGATTTAGAATCGCCAATGAGCTGTATTTTTTTTTTCTTTTCTTTTCTTTTTTTTTTCTCGTTTGCATCGGAGAAACAAATGTGTTTTTAAAACGGAGGACTATTATAGGTATGGAACGAGAGAAGATTGCTGGTTAGATATTTTAAGTTTATGGTATTGCTTTTGCAAGAAGAAAAAAAAGGGGCTCGAGGGACGAGATACGGACAGAAACTGGGATGAAAGCGGGAAGGGGGTGGGGAGGGGGGGGGGGGGTAACTGAGTACTGAGTGATGGTTTTTTAAACAAGAGTACTTAGACTGATAGATGCATTATGTTCAAAAATTTCGGATATGTTGGTACAGGAAAGGAGGTAAACTAGAAAGAAAAACAATTTTGGTAAATAGCTTGATACATAGATAGACAGCGATATATATATATATATATATATATATATATATATATATATATATATATATATAAAAGAGAGAGAGAGAGAGAGAGAGAGAGCGAGAGAGAGAGAGACACAGAGAGAGAGAGAGAGAGAGAGAGAGAGAGAGAGAGAGAGAGAGAATTATTGTTTACTTCTACAGTACTGTTTCAGGACACGATGGCCATCAACGGGACATGTGTGTCATCGTTATTGTTGTTTATGATTGTGTGTTGCTTCATACTTCCTGGGATGTTTTGGTGTCCATAACAATCTTGTCACCGAGTAAGAAACAACACACAATCATAAACAACAATAACGATAACACACACTTCCCGTAGATTGCCCCAGTGGCATTAGGATGTCCATAAAGTCTGGGTACATGGTAAGAGAACAAATTCCTCTTTTAAAAACGAATCTTATTCAATTGGGATGTAAATGAATCGTACTTTAACAACACGTGACCTCTGAAACTATTTTTCAGCCAAATTTCCACAATCGATAGCATAAATTAAAAATTAAAAATACATAGTGAAATACTACATGTACCCAGACTTTAGGGACACCCTGTATATCTAATTCTATATTTATATATATTTACCGCTCTTTTACCATTAAAGTCGAGCACTTTTATTTCGTGGTTTCTACTTGATACCGTTATATATATATATATATATATATATATATATATATATATATATATATATATATATATATATATATATATATATATATATATATATAATTATTTTTTCACACCACGTTTTTAAAATTTGAGGTGACCTCAAATCAACCTCACTGATGACTCCAGGAACTCTGGACGAAACAATGTTGTAGGCGAATATGTAAAAATTAAAATAAAACGAGGTGATAACAAATAATTAATAATTCGCTCCAAGAATTTGTATCGAGCACTACGTCGTTCCAGCTAACTCCCCTCAATCATATACATATATATATATATATATATATATATATATATATATATATATATATATATATATATATATATATATATATATATGGATATATAAAAAAGTGCAGAAAAACAACTAACTGGCTATTCTGGTGGCGCATTCAACATGAAAAGGTTATGATAGCTTAATGTGATATTCACATAGAATAAGATTATCCAACTATAGATAGAACGAAGACGGCGTCACTCTGGTCTTTGTTATTGTTTTTTTGCCATCCACGATTATGAGTAATTCTCACTTAACTGTAATGACCAGTCTATAAATTTCAAGGTTACACATAGTTTTGTGTGTTGGTCCGTTATACATCCGGACGGCAATGGTGTGAGCTTCTTATCCAACCGCATACTATCTATAATACTCATCGAAACGTTCAAAAATAAGGGGGGGGGGGGACATTACAAAACAAAGGAGCACATGCAACATTTGTGAATTGGTGTGTGTGTGTGTGTGTGTGTGTGTGTGTGTGTGTGGGGGGTGATAGAGAGTATGTATTGGAACAGAAGAATAAATGAGAACTGTACACAGTATTTAGTGTCTCCATATTGAGGTCGGTAACCAATCAATGAATACGACCGAGTTTCCTTCTCATCCGAACTCCCAAACACAAGACGAGAAAAATGAGAATGTCAGTCTTAAGCCAGCGGTGTATTTATCTGTATATCGGTTAATGTTGCTGCTGCTTCTGCTGTTTACGCTTTGAACCAATTAACTCCCGACCTATGATAAAAGCAAGTTTTTTTTTTTTTGTTTTTGTTGTTTTAAATAGACCCATAGATAACCCCGCCTCTCGGACAGTCGTCATAATGTAAACAATGGTAGTGATTAGTGATTGGTTAACATTGAAAACTACACAGGTTTGACCATCGATGGTATGTGTCTAAGTAAAATACCCACAGTTCTACCGCTTGATCAATCGAACCGACACAAAAAACTTTATGTCTACTTAAACGTTTATAGTTTGATCGAGAAAATCGTGTGGTAACTAGTCACCCATTTGGCGGTAGAAAAACAGCAACAATGATCAGAGAGAGGTCGATTTCATTCATGTTATTGTTTATAAACAACCAAATATGATTGTCCGAACACGTGTGAAGGTGTGTCACAAATTCCATGTTTTGATTGGTAAAAAAGCTCCTGGTTAATTAGTCAGAAAACTCGCCCTCCGTATAAATAAAAATAAACTAAAATGAAATTCCCTTTATTCATCCATCCCATAGGGGAAATTTGTCTCTCGGGTATATTATGCCAAGGGAAGACTGGAATAACCCAGGCGCCGCAAATTGAGCTAGGCAGGGCAAGGTGACTTGCTCAAAGCAGGCCACACAACGCAGCAACGGGGTGGGTGGGGGGGGGGTCGAACTCGGTACCTTTCGGGTATGAAGCAAAGACCGCAGAGCCACGCTGCCTCCCAATTTAAATGACCCTCATCTTGGCAAAAACTCTCAAACTTGGGACTCTAACGAAGACTTCGTGAGGCCCCAGGTTTTAAAGAGTTTTTGCCAAGATAAAGATCTGAACAACTTTAAATGAAATGTGCCAGACAAATGAGCGAGTTCCTCAAAGCTCGTAAGACAAAACCAAAAAAAAACAAAAAAAAAACAAACTACAAAGTCAGTCTGAAGACAATTGTGTTTTTAAAAAAATAAAATTTTGGTGAATGACGCTGCGGTTGCTGTTGTTCCGTCCACTCCTAACTACTGTCTTTATTCTCAAGTTTCTTGTTGATCTATTGTAATGCAAATATACACGTGTGAGTACGCTGTATACTTTGCTTTGTTTGTCTCTGATAGGTAGATAGATAGATAGATAGATAGATAGATAGATAGATAGATAGATAGATAGATAGATAGATAGATGGATAGATAGATAGATAGATAGAGAGATAGATAGATAGATAGATAGATAGATAGATAGATAGATAGATAGATAGATAGATAGATAGATAGATAGATAGATAGATAGATAGATAGATAGATAGATAGATAGATAGATAGATAGATAGATAGATAGACAGATAGATAGATAGATAGATAGATAGATACTGCTTTCACTTTCACTTCCTGATGAGAGCGAATGCTCGAGACAATATTGTTGAAGTTCAACATAATTATACTTGAAATATTTTATAAATAGCTCCTTTTATCAAAAAGTTGAGCACTATTATTCCATGGTTTTTGTTTTTATAATGTATAGATAGAGAAAGATAGATAGATAGATAGATAGATAGATAGATAGATAGATAGATAGATAGATAGATAGATAGATAGATAGATAGATAGATAGATAGAAGGGGAGAGAGAGACAGAGGGAGATAAAGAATAAGGGAAAGAGGTAAAGAGATAGTAAGAGAGGGGGGGGGGGGGAGTAAGTAAAACCAAACAAATAAAATAAAAATTTAAAAAAATAGATAGAAAGAATGAAAGACGCGAGTAATGAACGCATAACCAGATCTAACTCTCCATAACCAGAGAGCTGCAACAATGCCGAAAAGAAAAACATAAAAATATGCATATTAAAACATCAACCCAGAGACAAGGCGCGTAACCCGTCGGAAAAGCCCATACCAGGGGAGGGAAATGGGGCATGAAGCAAAATGGACGAGGAGAAAGGGACAGAACGTTTATTTTATCACACTCTACGAGGTCATATTTTATCGCCTAGAGAAACGACAGGGGCAGTAAAACATCATACCAAAAATAAAAATAAAAACAACTCTGGATCATAAATAACTCGAAATATAAACAGATATTTGCATAATATGCAAAGTAGTATATGGACGGGAGAAAGGGGGCCGGGGGGGGGGGGGGGTTAGAACTAATCTGTTCGACTCTGAGTAGAGCCTCGAATAAACTTTTGAAAGGGAGGTAAGCAAGATAGAAAGTGAGGTGAGTAAAATGAAAATTTAAAAAAAATGAGAACAATTATGTACATTTGCATTTTTATTTGTTAAAAAAAAAAAAAAAAAACGATAGCAGGAAAGTTTTTAACCACCCCGCCCCACCCCACCCCCTACCCCCTTATCCAGCACTATAACTCCACCCCAACCCGGTCTTCTATTGTTTTGTTTTTCTTTCGGGAGTGCGCGAACATCAATCTATCTCTTAGACAGCAAATGTGTATTTAATTTGTGTTGAGGTAGAATATATTATTATTATTATGTCTTTCCCTCAGTTTTATTTGAGTTCTGTCCTTGTGGCTTATGAGCATCGACAAACTGACATGAGAACTACTCGGAAGTTGAATCCGAATTGAGGCTGTGACATAACAGTGTTGCCAGGTTGGCGGATTTTCCGCCAAATTAGCGGATTTTTAACATGGCGTGGCGGGGAAAATGGCTTGGGGGATGGCGGATTCTTTTTTTTTTTTTGGCGGATTTTTGATGATGTGTATACCCTTCAAAAAAGTAAAAGTATAGCAATAAAGTCTAATTATTTCTTCTCCCCCCCCCCCCCACCCCACTCCCCCTTCCAGTGACTTTTAGGAGGCCCTATTGTGAGTGTACTGTTGGCCTGGATCTATATTACACAACCTAATTCAGATTAACCGAAGATGAAAACAATATCCGACAGTCTAACTCCCGCTCAAACAAAATCGAAACTCCGAATCTTCATGCCTTTAAAAAGGAAACAGTTGTAAATAAGTGAATAGCGTTTAGTAACATAATTTACATTCTGAGACAATACACTATTGTTGATTATAAAGTGTTTTAAATCAAATAGCTGATTTTTTTGGCGGATTTTCGGCAAATTTCGCAGGTGAAGTAGGATAAAGTTGGCGGGATTTTTGCAAAGGTACCTGGCAACACTGTTTTTGTTGTTTTTTGTTGTTTTTTGTTGTTGCTGTTTTGATGGGCTTTTTTTGGTGACCACCTGATATATTTATCAAAATTAATCTATCCTGGAACGTTCCGTATTCAGATTTGTTAAATATATTAATCTTTCTTCATTTTTTGTAAACCAGTCCACAGTCTCTCATAGTCTGACATTATGGAGCAAAGGTTAAGATGGCTGCGTCTAGAAGCCTACAAGAAATCTAGAAAAAAAAAAGCAAGTCAAAGGGGGAAGAGAGAGACGCGAGGGTGGGGGGGGGGGGGGGTGGGGGGGGGGGCGCTCAAGTACAACAGAAGTATAAGTAAATTAAAGAATAATCTATTCTTCTATGAAATCAGAGGTCACTTAAACGATTCAAGAGGGGAAGAGAGGGACTGGGGGGGGGGGAGAGAGAGAGAGAGAGAGAGAGAGAGAGAGAGAGAGAGAGAGAGAGAGAGAGAGAGAGAGAGAGAGAGAGAGAGAGAAGCGGAAGTAGATTCAAGAATAATCTAGTTTTCTATGAAAACAGTCAGAGGTCACGTAAACGTCCCAACCATAGGCATGCGTATGATCCTTGCTAAGGCATCCAAATGGTAAAAATATGCATAATAATACAGAACTAATTTCTACAGATATGATTTACAGGGTTAATGTCCCACGAAAGAGAAGCCTCCATCAGACTGCATCTCATTAAGTAAGAGGGTCCTACTGGGTGCTAGCAGAATTCGGGCATCAATGAAATAAAAGAAAGAAATCGATCAACACAAAAAAAAAAAAAAAATCGAGTCCATAAGGACGAAGTAAAAACAATGGGAGTGGAGCATAGAGGAGTAAACCGAGATTATTATTATTATACCCCTTTTGGGGAAAATCGCCGATTTTACTCATGCGTGAAAGCAAAAAAAATATTGCGTGCCATCACATTAAGAAAGAAAAAAAAACCCCGTAAAAGTTCAAGGTCTTTTTTCCCCTCA
>NC_088365.1:6209793-6214793 GCF_034508935.2 Berghia stephanieae
CAACACACAAAACTCTGTGTAACCATGAACGTTTATAGTCTGGTTAGTACAGTTTAGTGAGAACAACTCACAAACGCGGATGGCAAAAACAATAACAAAGGCCTGAGTGACGTCATCTGCATACTATCTATAAAAGTTCATGGTTACACATTGTTTTGTGTGTTGGTTCCTTATACTTCCGGATGGCAATATTGTGAACTTCTTAGACAAGCGCATACTATCTATAAGGGAAAAGAGAAAAATATTGGCGTTATTGTGTGTCAAATATTACTTAGGTCTATCTACACCAGTGTCAAATATTACTTATCTCCACCATGATGAGGTATTATAATAGGATTCAATAGTCGTAACGTCACTTCCTTCCTAATGACGCATTGTAACTTAGTAACACTGGCTCTAAACTATCGGAACAATGGCGGACGTCCGTATGAAATATTTCTCCGGCGAGCATAAAAACGTTTCCAGAGAAAAAAACCACATAAATTTGATCATGTTTTGACTTTGACACATTCTGATCAAAAGGCATATAAAAAGGGAATGAAAAGTTCTAGCCAGCATGAAGAATAAAAAGTAATGATTTTCTTTGTTTAGAACCAAGATGGCCGCCGTTGCCGGGCTGCGTGACATCAGACTACTGAATCCAATTATTAGCACTGGACAGAAACAAAACAAAAACGTGAGACAACGCATTTCAAATCATAATAATATATTATAGCAAACTGATATAGGAATATTATGGCCAGGGCATTCCTGGGTCGTCGCGCTCAGACCATCCCACAACCACAACCACGACTACGACCACAGCCACAAACACAGCAGCAACAACAACAACAATCAGAAAACAGCAATAATAACTGCACGGTGGGGTTTGTCTCTTTGATCTACGACGGAAACAGCTCAATACAGAATGATGGGTGAGTAGAATCCAAGCTGTTGTCAAGCTACAATGAGTTTGGTTGATGGACGGATGGGTAAAAAACATAGCTTTTTTTTTTTTTGTTCTTCTCCAGAGCTTAACGTAAGCCAAATTAATGAACTTTCTTGATCCTAAGCAGTGATAATAATAATAAATTCATGACCACATTCATGGTAAGTACCACACTGCAGATAATGTGCTTAGATCGTTGATGGATAGCTCATACGGTAACTCACGCTCTCCCCGGCCAGGCGGAGTTGTCGTACCAGTAAGGTCGCGGGTTCGAACCTATATCGCCGTCGCGATTTTTTTATTCTCTATTGTCTTCTGGCACTTTCCTACTCACTTCATTTCTGGAATGTGCTTACTTACTTACTTACTTACTTACTTACTTACCTACTTACTTACTTACTTACTTACCTACTTACTTACTTACTTACTCACTTTCTTATCCGAACCAGCGACCACCTGAGCTCTAGCCCTTCGGTCTTGTGCCATGCCGTAGAAGTTAGACGCTTTTTTGGTAGCTATTCCAGGTGACTATACAGTGTGTTACTGATGCTTGGATTTAGTGGGAGCAGAAGGTGCTTAAAATGGCCTACATAATAAAAAAAAAGTTCTCACATTTTCTTTTTCGAAATATCCAACGCTACGATAGATTGTTTTGATCGGTTTGATCACTGTTATTTATTACGACATTAACTGATGGGCACTGATGGGTGGGTGTGTGGGCTGACAAAACGTTAACACTCATTACTCAAATCAACATGCCGGCGTTAGCTGATGTTACAAATAAGAAAGACGCCCACATAATATAATAGTAATAGGTCTAAACCTTTGAATTGTGTGCGTATTGACCTAGAGGGCCACCTGATTGTGGTGGGCATCAATTGGAAGTCTCCCCCCCCCCTTCTCTCTCTCTCTCTCTCTCTCTCTCTCTCTCTCTCTCTCTCTCTCTCTCTCTCTCTCTCTCTCTCTCTCTATCTATCTATCTATCTATCTCTCACGGCTCATTCAATAATATATCTTTCTCTCTATCTGTTTATCTATATAACATATATATGCCTGCCTATCCATCAATCTATTCATCCTATATATTTATCATATACATATATGTGCATTATATATATATATATATATATATATATATATATATATATATAGTCACATACACACATGCACACACACACACACACAAACACACGCGTGCGTAAAATTGCTCGCATTGTTGTTATAAAGTTTGTTGAGTACATTCCCACTAATGAGGTGATTACGTTTAGTCAGATAACATCATTTACTTTGATGTCCAATGTTTTTTAACACGGCCTCTTCATCAGTCCATATGTGACCCATCGTATCAAAACGATATTATGTCGGGATGAACCAGATGTTTAAAAAATCCAAAATTAATGCTAAATTGGTCAACAATATGAATTATTGGTATTTCTATGAAAAATCATATTTATTCTCCTCAATAAAACATATAAAGTCTGATATTTCAGGTTATAAGTTCAATTTTCATCGTCTTAATCATCCCGCCATAATAGCGTTTTGAGACGAGGGGTATCATATGAGAAAGAAAAACGAATAAATAAAAGATTTTAAAACAATCTCTCCATCACCAATCGGTCCCAATGCTCCATCCACATCTGTCCATCACCAATCGGTCCCAATGCTACACCCACATCTCTCCATCACCAATCGGTCCCAATGCTCCATCCACAATCTCTCCATCACCAATCGGTCCCAATGCTCCATCCACATCCCTCCATCACCAATCGGTCCCAATGCTCCATCCACAATCTGTCCATCACCAATCGGTCCCAATGCTCCATCCACATCTCTCCATCACCAATCGGTCCCAATGCTCCATCCACAATCTGTCCATCACCAATCGGTCCCAATGCTCCATCCACATCTCTCCATCACCAATCGGTCCCAATGCTCCATCCACATCTCTCCATCACCAATCGGTCCCAATGCTCCATCCACATCTCTCCATCACCAATCGGTCCCAATGCTCCATCCACATCTCTCCATCACCAATCGGTCCCAATGCTCCATCCACATCTCTCCATCACCAATCGGTCCCAATGCTCCATCCACAATCTGTCCATCACCAATCGGTCCCAATGCTCCATCCACATCTCTCCATCACCAATCGGTCCCAATGCTCCATCCACATCCCTCCATCACCAATCGGTCCCAATGCTCCATCCACATCTCTCCATCACCAATCGGTCCCAATGCCTCCCATCTCCACATCTCCATGCTCCATCACACCATCCAGGTCCAATGCTCCATCCACATCTCTCCATCACCAATCGGTCCCAATGCTCCATCCAATCTCTCCATCACCAATCGGTCTCCCAATTCCCATCCACATCTCTTCATCACCAATCGGTCCCAATGCTCCATCCACAATCTCTCCATCACCAATCGGTCCCAATGCTCCATCCACAATCTCTCCATCACCAATCGGTCCCAATGCTCCATCCACAATCTCTTCATCACCAATCGGTCCCAATGCTCCATCCACATCTCTCCATCACCAATCGGTCCCAATGCTCCATCCACATCTCTCCATCACCAATCGGTCCCAATGCTCCATCCACATCTCTCCATCACCAATCGGTCCCAATGCTCCATCCACATCTCTCCATCACCAATCGGTCCCAATGCTCCATCCACATCTCTCCATCACCAATCGGTCCCAATGCTCCATCCACATCTCTCCATCACCAATCGGTCCCAATGCTCCATCCACATCTCTCCATCACCAATCGTCCCAATGCTCCATCCACATCTCTCCATCACCAATCGGTCCCAATGCTCCATCCACATCCCTCCATCACCAATCGGTCCAATGCTCCATCCACATCTCTCCATCACCAATCGGTCCCAATGCTCCATCCACATCCCTCCATCACCAATCGATCCCAATGCTCCATCCACATCTCTCCATCACCAATCGGTCCCAATGCTCCATCCACATCCCTCCCATTCCACCATCCATTCCTCCCAATGCAGCTCATCCACATCTCTCATCACCAATCGGTCCCAATGCTCCATCCACATCTCTCCATCCCAATCGGTCCCAATGCTCCATCCACATCTCTCCATCACCAATCGGTCCAATGCTCCATCCACATCTCTCCATCACCAATCGGTCCCAATGCTCCATCCACATCTCTCCATCACCAATCGGTCCCAATGCTCCATCCACATCTCTCATCACCAATCGGTCCCCAAAGCTCCATCCACATCTTCCATCACCAATCGGTCCCAATGCTCCATCCACATCTCTCCATCACCAATCGGTCCCAATGCTCCATCCACATCTTCCATCACCAATCGGTCCCAATGCTCCATCCACATCTCTCCATCACCAATCGGTCCCAATGCTCCATCCACAATCTCTCCATCACCAATCGGTCCCAATGCTCCATCCACAATCTCTTCATCACCAATCGGTCCCAATGTCCATCCACAATCTGTCCATCACCAATCGGTCCCAATGCTCCATCCACATCTCTCATCACCAATCGTCCCAATCTCCATCCAATCCTCCATCCCCAATCGGTCCAATGCTCCATCCACATCTCCATCCCAATCGTCCCAATGCTCCATCCACATCTCTCCATCCAATCGTCCCAGCCCATGCCAACCTCCACATCTCTCCCACCAATCGTCCCAATCTCTCCATCCCATCGTCCTCCATCCCATCGTCCATCCCATCGATCCCAATCTCCATCCACAATCCCATCCCAATCGTCCCATGCTCCTCCACATCCTCCACCAATGTCCCAATCTCCACACCTCTCCATCACCAATCGGTCCCAATCCATCCAATCTCTCCATCACATCGGTCCCAATGCTCCATCCACATCTCTCCCATCACCAATCTCCCAATGCTCCCAATCCCATCCCATCTCCCAACTCCCAATCCATCCCATACTTCCATCACCAATCGGTCCCAATCCCATCCATCTCATCCACCCAATGCGTCCCACACTCCCATCCAATCGTCTCCATCACCAATCGTCCCAATCACCCATCTCCATCACAATCGTCCCAATGCTCC
>NC_088365.1:6219793-6342293 GCF_034508935.2 Berghia stephanieae
GCCTCAAAATGGTATTATGTCGGGATGATTAAGATGCTGACAATTGAACTTATAACCAGAAATATCAGACTTGGGTTGAGTCTATATGTTTTAGTGAGGAGAATTTTTCATGGAACCAATACCAATAAATCATATTGGTGACCAATTTAGCATTGATTTTAGATTTTTTCAACATCTGGTTCATCCCGATATAATACCGTTTTGATACAATGGGTCGCATATTCCAACATGCTCCAGTGCGTGACAAAGGCAAGCTAAATGTAAATGAGGCAATGAAGAGACATCGATTTTGTGACGTAGGACGCAAAACCTCGAGGTGCCTAAATGATCCAAGAAGATGGAGAAGAGAAAAATAAAGTGACTCATTTCATAAGAGCGGGGCAACACGAAAAAAACAACGTTTCGGCCCATGGTCTTCGTCGGGAGACAAACAAAACACAAAAACATAAGGTTACAAACAAACAAAAAAATCGAATGTGGAAACAATGTATGGAGAGGGCGTTGCATGCAGGTGCAAAAGGTGGCGAGAGAGAAGGGAGATAAATGGGAGAAGGAGAGAGAAAGAGAGAGAGAGAGAGAGAGAGAGAGATGGGGGGGGGGAGTGAGAGAGAGAGACAGTGTGTGTGTGTGTGTGTGGGGAGGGGAGTGAGAGAGAGAGACAGTGTGTGTGTGTGTGGGGGGGGGAGTGAGAGAGAGACAGTGTGTGTGTGTGGGGGGTGGGGGGGGAGTGAGAGAGAGAGACAGTGTGTGTGTGTGTGTGTGGGTGGGGGGGTGGGGGGGGGAGTGAGAGAGAGACAGTGTGTGTGTGTGGGGGGGGGGGGGGGGTGGAGAGAGAGAGACAGTGTGTGTGTGGGGGGGGGGGGTGGGGGGGTGAGAGAGAGAGAGACAGTGTGTGTGTGGGGGGGGAGTGAGAGAGAGACAGTGTGTGTGTGTGGGGGGGTGGGGGGAGGAGGAGACAGTGTGTGTGTGGGGGGAGTGAGAGAGAGACAGTGTGTGTGTGTGGGGGGGGGGGGTGGGGGGGAGGGAGAGAGAGGGTGTGTGTGTTGGGGGGGGGGGTGGGAGAGAAGAGACAGTGTGTGTGTGTGTGTGGGGGGGGGGGGGAGTGAGAGAGAGGAGCAGTGTGTGTGTGTGGGGGGGGGGGGGGAGTGAGAGAGAGACAGTGTGTGTGTGTGTGGGTGGGGGGGTGGGAGGGAGAGGAGTGGGGGGGGGGAGGAGAGAGAGACAGTGGTGTGTGGTGGGGGGGGGGAGTGGAGAGAGAGACAGTGGTGTGTGTGTGTGTGGGGGGGGGTGGGGGGGAGAGAGAGATGGGGAGAGAGAGACAGTGTGTGTGTGTGGGGGGGGGAGGTGAGAGAGAGGAAGTGTGTGTGTGTGTGTGTGGGGGGGGGGGGGGGGAGAGAGAGAGAGAGACAGTGTGTGTGGGGGGTGGGGGGGGGAGGAGAGAGAGTGTGTGTGAGTGGGAGGGAGGAGTGGTGTGTGTGGGGGGGGGGGGGGAGGGTGGGGGAGTGAGAGAGAGACAGTGTGTGTGTGTGGGGGGGGGGAGTGAGAGAGAGAGACAGTGTGTGTGTGTGGTGTGGGGGGGGGGGGGGGGAGGGAGAGAGAGACAGTGTGTGTGTGTGGGGGGGGGGGGAGTGAGAGAGAGGACAGTGTGTGTGTGTGTGTGTGGGGGGGGAGTGGGTGGGGGGGGGGGGGGTGTGGGGGGGAGGTGAGAGAGAGACAGTGTGTGTGTGGGGGGGGGGGGGAGTGAGAGAGAGACAGTGTGTGTGTTGTGGGGGGGGGTGGGGGGGGGGAAGTGAGAGAGAGAGACAGTGTGTGTGTGTGGGGGGGGGGGAGGAGCGTGTGTGTGTGGGGGGGGGGTGGGGGGGGAGGAGTGAGAGAGAGACGTGTGTGTGTGTGTGGTGGGGGGGGGGAGTGAGAGAGAGGACAGTGTGTGTGTGTGTGTGGGGGGGTGGGGGGGGGAGAGAGGAGAGACAGTGTGTGTGTGGGGGGGGGGAGGAGAGAGAGACGAGTGTGGTGTGGTGGGGGGTGGGAGGGAGTGAGAGAGAGACAGTGTGTGTGTGTGTGGGGGGGGGAGTGAGAGAGGGGGGTGTGTGGGGTGGTGTGGAGGGTGGGGGGGGGGGGGGGAGTGGGAAGTGTGGTGTGTGTGGGGGGGGGGGGGTGGGGGGGAGAGAGAGAGACAGTGTGTGTGTGGGGGGGGGGGGGAGTGAGAGGGTGAGTGTGTGTGGGTGGGGGGGGGGGGGTGGGGGGGGAGAGAGAGACAGTGGTGTGTGTGTGGGGGGGGGGGGAGTGAGAGGAGAGACGTGTGTGTGTGGTGTGTGTGGTGTGTGGGGGGGGGGAGTGAGAGAGAGACAGTGTGTGTGTGTGGGTGGGGGGGGGGGGGTGGGGGGGGGAGTGAGAGAGAGACAGTGTGTGTGTGGGGGGGGAGTGAGGAGAGAGAGAAGTGTGTGTGTGTGTGTGTGGGGGGGGGTGGGGGGGAGTGAGAGAGAGAGACAGTGTGTGTGTGGGGGGGGGGGAGTGAGAGAGAGACAGTGTGTGTGTGTGTGTGGGGGGGGGTGGGGGGGGGGAGAGAGAGAGACAGTGTGGTGTGTGGGGGGGGGGGGGAGTGAGGAGAGAGGACAGTGTGTGTGTGTGTGGGGGGGTGTGGGGGGGGGGGGGAGTGAGAGAGAGGAGACAGTGTGTGTGTGGGGGGGGGGAGTGAGAGAGAGACAGTGTGTGTGTGTGTGTGTGGGGGGGGGGGGGGGGGGGGGTGAGGAGAGAGGAGACAGGTGTGTGTGGGGGGGGGGGGTGGGAGGAGAGAGAGACAGTGTGTGTGTGTGTGTGTGGGGGGGAGGGTGGGGGGGGGGGGGGGGGGCAGTGGGTGAGGGTGTGGGGGGGGGGGAGTGAGAGAGAGACAGTGTGTGTGTGTGTGTGTGTGTGGGGGGGGGGGGAGAGAGAGAGGACAGTGTGGTGTGTGATGGTGACGTGTGTGTGTGTGTGTGTGGGGGGGGGGGGGGGGGTGTGGGGGGAGGTGGGAGGAGGAGCAGTGTGTGTGTGTGGGGGGGGAGTGGGAGTGAGAGAGAGACAGTGTGTGTGTGTGTGTGTGTGTGTGGGGGGGGGGGGGGGGTGGAGAGAGGAGGAGGGCAGTGTGTGTGGGGGGGGGGGGAGTGAGAGAGAGAGACAGTGTGTGGTGGTGTGTGAGGGGGGGGGGTGGGGGGGGGGAGTGGGAGAGAGAGACAGTGTGTGTGGGGGGTGGGGGAGTGAGAGAGAGAGACAGTGTGTGTGTGTGTGGGGGGGGGGGAAATGACCAGCCTTCATCAGACGAGAAGAAAATGACTTCTGAAAGTGTCGACCAAAAACACCAAAATTGTGACCCATCGTCTCAAAACGGTATTATGTCGCGACGAACCAAATCACGAAAAACGGAATTTAATGTTAAAGTGGTCAAAAACATAAATTGTTGGCATTAGCAACCTAAAATATGGTATCCATTCTATTCAATAAATCATACAAATTCAACACAAGTCTGATATTTCTGGCTATAAATTCAATTTTCAACATCTTAACCATCCCGACTTAATACCGTTTTGAGGGTCACACATGTATTCTGTATATAATCCCGAATACTGCGTGTATTCATACGCCAGACAGATAAACCAAATTACTATGTATATCATTATCATTGTTGTGGTGAGATAAATCTTAAACCACCACGCCTAGTCCTCCGTGACGTCATCATCAATGATAAACAAATATATAACTCGAGTTCGGTTATCAAACTCACTTTTCATAAAGTAAAGGTACACTACACAAAACGTATTGGAAGTGCATCTAGATATATAGAAAAATCCCTTTTAAAAAAAAACACATCTATCCATTTTACTTGATTCTGGAACCTTCTTGACATCATCACACTGGGCAGAAATCCGAACTATAACGATGTCTTTTGTCTATCTTTTTCATATTCTATTGTCTCGTTTGGTGTTAGATTGTCCGTGATGTTTGTATCCCCCCCCCCCCCCCCCGTCCTAAAAAATTAATTCATTCATTCATTCTTTTTTTAAAAAACAAGAAAATTTCGATCATCAGGTCTATTGAATGCACATCAAAATGTAAAATGTAATCTTTCCGTACATAATTGTATTTGTATGTACTATGCACAATATAAACAAAGAAACGCCATTTTATTTCATCCTTGTGTAATCCAACCATGTCTTTTATTATTCTCTCCAATCAGGTCAGCAACAACCGCTCAGCCTTTGAGTTGATGGCCGAGCTGGGCTCCGAGAGCAACGCCCACGGTCTGGCTAAGATCGTCATGTCCAGGGACACGAAACGGAAAGTCATCTGGGCACTGCTGGTCATCGTCGGTTTCACGGCCGCCACGCTTCAACTATCCCTGCTGGTCAGAAAATACTTGGAGTTCCAAGTCGTCGAGTTGTCGGAGATCAAGGACAGCATGCCCGTGGAATATCCCTCCGTCACCATCTGCAACATCGAGCCTATCTCCTTGGGCAAGATACGCAGGTCTTACTACAGTCACGAGAAGGAGAATTTGCAAAAGTGGCTCCACTTTGTGCACTGGTTTAAATTTAAGCAGCATTCGTTCATGAATAGCATCAGGGCGTTTTACGAAAACCTAGGCGATGACGCCAAGAAAATCTCTCACAATTTGGAAGACCTTCTAATCTGGTGCCGGTTTAACGGAGAGCCGTGCCAATCGGATAATTTCACGACGTTTTTCGACGGGAATTATTTCAATTGTTTTACTTTCAATGGCGGATTACTACGCGACCAGCTGGAAATGCACGGAACGGGACCCGAAAATGGATTATCTCTCATCGTTTCCATTGAAAAGGACGACCCGCTTCCCGCTACATACGGCGTTTACAACTTCGACAACAATATCCTACACAGTGCCGGGATTCGCGTCGTGGTCCACGCTCCAGGCTCTATGCCTAGCCCCGTTGATCACGGCTTTGATATCCCCCCTGGATACTCGTCCTCAGTGGGTTTAAAAGCCATCATCAACACTCGTCTATCCAGACCTTACGGCAACTGCACTAGAGATCTACTCCAGGGAATTCAAACCTACAGAAACACATACTTCGCCTGTCTGCAGATCTGCAAGCAAAAAATCATCATCGAGAGATGCAAGTGTAAATCGTCGGCGTTGCCAGATTTGCCAAACTATAACGTCACTTTCTGCGGAGTTATCCAAAACTGGAAGGAGATATTAAGGAACGATTCTGGGAAATGGTTCCGTAATGACTTGGTCCCCCTACCTAACCTGTCGTGCGAGGACGATGCCCAGAAGGATTTCAACACCAACAGGTCTTACGAAGCGAATTGTGGGTGTTTTCAGCCTTGTAGTGAGACATCCTACCTCAAATCGGTGTCTCTATCCTATTATCCTTTGGAGTTTTATCAACTCAGCGCCTTGGAGGTATTACTTTAACAAATCATGCTTGTCTGTCTTCAAAAGCGTGGCCCCCTCCTTCTCCACTTGTCGATCTATCTACCAACTTAACTATTTGTCTGACTCCATCCATCCATCCATCCATCCATCCATCTATCTATCTATATATATATCTATCTATCTATCTATCTATCTATCTATCTATTTATCTATATATCTATCTATCTATCTATCTATCTATCTATCTATCTATCTATCTATCTATCTATCTATCTATCTATCTATCTATCTATCTATCTATCTATCTATCTATCTATCTATCTATCTATCTATCGATCAATTTATCTATCTATCTATGTTCATTTTATCTATATATCTTAGCTCCGCTGTCTATTTGCCTGTCTTCACATATATATTAATGTATCTATCTATTGTTCAGCTACAAAGACTACCAGAAAAAATAAATGATATTTCAATGTGAAGTGCTTGAGGTAATGGCGGCTCGTCACACAGCAATCGTACTTCACATGTATCATAAAATATTTTATGTGATCCACAGCCTAAAAACGGTATTAGGTTAGGGTGAACACTACATTTTCCACTCAACTTTAAGCTTAATAGGCTTCAACAGTCGTGACGTCACTTCCCTCGTAATGACTCATAGTAACTTAGCAACTGGATCTAATCTATCAGAACAACGGCGGACGCCCTGATGAAATACTTCTCCGACGAGCATAAAAGTGTATCCAGAGGAGAAAATCAATATGAATCTGATCACGTTTTGACTGTTATACATTCTGATCACACGACATGTGAAAAAGTTCTTACCAGTATGAAGACTAAAAAGTACCAATTTTCTTTGTTTAGAACCAAGCTGCTGGTTGCTGGGCGGACGTGACATCAGACTATTGAATCCAATTCATATTGAAATGTAAACGTGCAAATAACACATACACCCAAACGTGCACACACACGTATATATACTTAAAAGTGAGCACGGCATCTCTTTACAATTCACCATTCTTTCGTTATGTCATTATAAAGGCCCTATTGTATCCTCTTCAATATCATACTATCCTCTTTTCCCTACTAAGATTTAAGGATTTAGAAACACCTTCTGGGTAAGAAGCAAAGACCATGCTGTGCAACGCTACCCACAAGATAATGCAAGACAAACACAATGGCATCTGCAAAAAGTAAACAGTTTTAAAAGAGTCAACTTATGCTTACGACCAACGTTTCTTGTTGGTCTCCAAACTATTACCATACCATACCGCTGTGCAACGCTACCCACAAGATAATGCAAGACAAACACAATGGCATCTGCAAAAAGTAAACAGTTTTAAAAGAGTCAACTTATGCTTACGACCAACGTTTCTTGTTGGTCTCCAAACTTATATTATTTATCTAAGTGTGTTCCATTGATACTGGATACAGTCAACCTTGCTGCTTGCTTAACCTTCTCCTTACCAACCACAGGAAAATCGTCACATTTGTTACGATGCAACCGTCACTTTTCTTATCCAGATTTCATTTCTTTTTGCTATACCTATAAAAACATGACATTCTGTGATAGAGCTCATATTGTCGAACAAATTAGAATGTACTTCATGCTTTTCTGTTTGAGTAAGAACTGTCTGTTTTTTTTGTGTTGAGAAGGTGTGAAGTTTTGGGGAAAATTCTGAAAATGGCTGGTAAGGAGAGGGTTAACTCACTCAATCCTAGAGATTTTTGCTACATTGCAAAACTGGAAAATAATGTATAAAAAATGAGCATGAACATAGATAGTTTAATTCAACTATCATTAACATGCAAAAACTAAAAACATTAGCTTTGTTATATAATTTGTCTCAGAAAAATGTAATAAATAGGCATGGGGTAAAAGAAACCCGTGTAAACAACGGATAAAGTCGGTGTTAGGGTTGAATAAGTTAAAGTCAACATCTCTTGTCAGTCCCGGTTTTCTATTATTGATCTAAATGATAATGGATTCGTAAAGTTATGGCCTGATACTGACCAAAAAATGACGTCAAAATGCCAGTCTTTTGCCACAAAAGAAAACAAATCGTGAGTTGTATTCAATAATTCAACCAATGAAATAACTTGTTTCCATGAGCTCTACTAACGACAACTCACTAAGCGGTGTAAAAACCAAATAATGACGTCAAACTGCCAGTCCTTTTGGATTTCAGTATCAGGCTATAACATAACGATGGCTACGATAGAGCCAACCTTGCTTACAGTCAACCAATCTCTCTGGTCCGGTGGTGTTAGCTTTAACGTTAACTGGATTCCACTGTAAAATCATAGTATATGTGACCCTTCGCCTCAAAACGGTAATAAGTCGGGATGGTTAAGATATTTAAAATTGAATTTATAGCCAGAAATATCAGACTTGTGTTGAGTTTGTATGGTTTATTGAGGAGAATGGATACCATATTTAGGGTGATAATGCCAACAATTTAAGTTTTTGACCACTTTAACATTAAATTCCGTTTTTAGGCGTTTGGTTCGTTCCGACATAATACCTTTTTGTGACGATGGGTCACATATGATCAGCACACCCATTGCATTTATCACTAACAAAACCACCCCCCCCGACTCGAATCTATTCCAGCACATATACAAGCAGAAGCAAAACCATGAAGAGACTCATTTTCTAGAAGTCGCCTACAGAATATTGAAGAAGCTTGCGACGCCGCAGCAGACGAAGATCGCCCGTAACGACAGCCGGATGGATGACCTCATCTCGGACAGTCTGAACCTGTTCTCAAACGATAAGGAAATGACGAAGAAAGTGTCGGATCTCATCAGACAGAATTTATTGAGGCTAAATATATACTTGGAGGTAAGTGAAGTTTGTGCCACTATAGATAGTTCGAAGATGACGTCACTCAGGTCTTTGTTATTGTTTTTTGCCATCCGCGTTTATGAGTAATGCTCACTGAACTGTATTAACCTGACTATAAAAGTTCATGGATACACACAGTTTTATGCGTTGGTCAGTTATACTTCCGGATGGCAATGTTATGAGGTTCTTAGCCAAGGGCATATAATCTACGTTTTTTGTTGTTTTGTTGAGCTTTTTTTTTTGGAGCTTTTATATAGCGCAATATCCACTGAACGTGACCAAAGCGCTTTACAAGGGATCCCTGATCAACAGCAACACGTAACATGTAGAACGAGACATGACGCCTGTTAGCCGATATCAAAATTTTCCAGACAGATACACGCTGTTAACGACCAGGTACTCATTTTACCTTTTCCAAGGACTCAACTATGCGCCAAGCGAGGCGCGAACCCAGGACCTTCCGATCCGAAAGCGAGGGTCAGACCACATAGCCGCATAGTTCCATATACCCCTGTCCACCCAACATTGATTGGGTAGCTGGGTCTGTTAAATCTGGCGGAAGTATTTTGCGATAGACTAGCTATCCAAAGGGTAGCAAGCAATTGGTATTGTCCATTTCACGCTATAGAAACCGGCATAAACTCCCGCTTGATGGGCCTAATGGCTCTAAAGGACTACTTTCTTTAGTGTTGGGAGTACTGGTGTGGCAAACGTCACAAAATAACGACATATTGCCAAAGGCTCATAATATCAGAAAAGTAAGTAGAGCAGGCACTCATGGTGATAACAACAAGAAATGAAGTGAGTAGGAAAGTGCCAGAAGAATAAAAATTTCGCGGAGGCGATGGGGGCTCGAACCAGCGACCTTACTAGTACGACAACTCCGCCTGGCCGGAGCGTGACTCTACCGTATGAAATATCCACGATCCCAAAACAAGATCGTATCGGACATAGTCTTATTAGAGCCTTCTCTTCTTAATATCCACTGATGAATCCAGTGATCGTTAATTTTCTTCTTTTTTTTCATCCCCAGGATCTCACTGTGGTGGAATACAAACAACTTCCGGCGTACGGTCTAGCGGACCTGTTCGCCGACATCGGCGGAACGCTGGGTCTCTGGATGGGGATCTCCGTCCTCACCATCATGGAGCTCGTAGAGCTCATCATTCGTCTCGTGGTGCTCATGTTCAACGCCGAGAAAGAAGCACCCGGCGTACCCGGAAGCAGCAGTAACCACAGCAACAATAGCCAGCTGCAGCCATTGGCCAATGGTGACGTCGATCACCATAGCAACGTCTTCGACTCCACCAATTTCGACGATTTGGCTCCGTCGGATTTTGACTTTCGACGCGGAGTGGAATCGCCGGTATGACAACGCGGAGTGGAATCGCCGGTATGACAACGCGGAGTGGAATCGCCGGTATGACAACGCGGAGTGGAATCGCCTGTATGACAACGCGGAGTGGAATCGCCTGTATGACAACGCGGAGTGGAATCGCCGGTATGACAACGCGGAGTGGAATCGCCTGTATGACAACGCGGAGTGGAATCGCCGGTATGACAACGCGGAGTGGAATCGCCTGTATGACAACGCGGAGTGGAATCGCCTGTATGACAACGCGGAGTGGAATCGCCGGTATGACAACGCGGAGTGGAATCGCCTGTATGACAACGCGGAGTGGAATCGCCGGTATGACAACGCGGAGTGGAATCGCCTGTATGACAACGCGGAGTGGAATCGCCTGTATGACAACGCGGAGTGGAATCGCCGGTATGACAACTGCCAAAGGGTTGCAGCATTGTAATAATATTCAACAAAATATCGCGTCGTGTGTTTGTACCCTTATAAAATATTATTGTATCTTGCTGTCTTGAATAGGAAGAATTTATGAACAGAGAAAGAAAAAAATGAAAGGGTGTGTGTGTGTGTGAGTGTGTGTGTTTGTGTGTAAGAGCGCAAAATAGAGAGAGAAGGGATAAAGATAGGGAGGTAGAGAGATGGAAACGGAAGGAAAGAAAGAGAAAGAGAGAAGGGGAGAGAGAGAGAGAGAGAGAGAGAGAGAGAGAGAGAGAGAGAGAGAACACTATAATATGGAAAATAGAACAAATGTGTCGAAATGCGTCCTTCCTTATACGATTTGAATGACTAAAATGTGTGTGATTGAAATGAAATGCCACACAAAAATACATCTTGTAAATATTAGAAGGTTTTAGTACGATTGTCTGAAAGAACGTGAAGACAGACAGCAATATTATATTAACAATTATAGTGTCTCGATAATTTAATGATTAAGTCTGTGTGATAAGAGGTAAATAATGATATCGAAGAATTGGACAAGTTTATTAGTTTTGTTTTGTTTCTTGTTTTTTGTTGTTTTTTGGGGGGTTTTTTTGGTGTGTGTGCTTTTTTTTTTGGTGTGTGTGTGTTTGTATTTTGTTTTTGTTTTTGGCGGGGGGGGGGGGGGGGGGGGGGACTTGCTGTTTGGGTTTTTTTTTCAAAATCAAGAATTCAACTGAAATCGGACTCTCCCTCAAAAAACTCTTCATACATTAGACAAAGAATGAGAAACGGTAAATCCAGATAATCTTTAAAGGAAAATATTTCCTATTCCACTGACGAGTGGTTTTCCAAAACTCTCTAAGGAGACTGACTCCGATGACCCGGCACTGCCGTCCTCTGCCGTTTTCCGGATAAAGATGTCGGGCAAGGACAAAATACTAGGAATAAAGAGAAGAGCTGCTAGACCTATCCATACCAAGCTCGAAAAAAAGACAGAGGACGCCTTCAAATTATTTCTGTATTGGGTTAGGGGAGGCGGTGTCTTTTTTATTTTAAATTAAACACCCTGGTGATTTTAACGAAAAATCAAATTACTCCTATCAAAAACAAACGCCTTCATTTTTAGCACGTAGGTTGAGTGTCAACTTTCCAGTTAGCGAGTATGACAATGAGGAGGGAGTACTTGCATGGGAAACCAATCTTCAAATTATTTCTTTATTGGGTTTGGGGAGGGGGGGGGGTGGTCTGTTTGTTTTTGATTGTAATTATAATTGTAATAATGTCTTCTTACATTTTTCCACAAACAGAATCGGATAAAAGCTAATATGTTCGACAACCCTCCCCTCACCCCCACCCCAAAAATTAAAAAAAAAAAAAATTAGATTTGATTTTAGTCTTTTTTGTGTCGTGTGACTCAAATTTGATTTTAGTTTTTTTCGTGTCGTGTGACTCAAATTTGATTTTAGTCTTTTTTGTGTCGTGTGACTCAAATTTGATTTTAGTCTTTTTTGTATCGTGTTACTCAAAAATGACGTTATGACGCAGATTAAGTTCATTATGACCGTAATGGCTCACGCAATACAAGAGGCTATCTTTTACTTTTATAAAATACTATACGAGTACATAAATAATTATATCATTTATGTATGATCTTGTACAATGTTTTATGTTGTCATGGTATATAATAACGATGTTTAATATTATGTCATAACGTGGATTGTACAAAGACTACCCGACTCAAATTAATGTTTCATGTAATACATGAATATATATTAAAATATACATTATTTGTGATTTCATGCAAAACGTATTATATTATTATTGAGAAGTTCGGTAAATCATAAATATCAAACACCTATTATTAATATTATTATTATTATTATTATTATTATTATTATTATTATTATTATTATTATTATTATTATTATTATTATTATTATTATCATTATTATTATTTATTATTATTATTATTATTATTATTATTATTATTATTATTATTATTATTATTATTATCATTATTATTATTATTAATAATAATAATATTATTATTATTATTATTAATAATAATATTATTATAATTGTCATTATTATTATCATTAATATTATTATTATTATTACCATCATCATCATCATCATCATCATCATCATCATCATCATTATTATTATTATTATCAATATAATCATCATCATCATCATCATTATGATTATTAATATTATTATTATTATCATCATTATTATCATTATTATTATCATCATTATTATCATTATATCATCATCATCATCATCATCCGGCTTCGCCGGTCCCTGACTCGAGTTACTCAGGTGTATAATGAGTACCCGGCTGATAACAGCGCTGACAACTAAAAAGAAAAATAACAATTAAAAAATCCCAAAACAAATCAAATTAAACAAAACAAAACAAAAATATCAAACCAAAAAACAAACAAAACCATAATACGAGTATAACATAAAATCCTTACAGATGTCCCATCAGTGCGACATGTTGTTAATCGTTAATTTGACTTGAGACCGCTTGTAAAGCGCTTTGAGCATGTTTTCGTGGATAATACGCACTTGAGACCGCTTGTAAAGCGGTTTGAACATGTTTTTGTGGATAATACGCACTTGAGACCTTGAACATGTTTTTGTGGATAATACGCACTTGAGACCGCTTGTAAAGCGCTTTGAGCATGTTTTCGTGGATATAACGTCAAAGCTTTTATTTTATTTCTTATTTATTTTTTTTTTTTTTTTTTTGGGGGGGGGGGGGAGGGGGTATTTTGTTTTGTTATTTGTTCGTCTGGTTGTTGTTGTTTCTTTCCCCCTTTTCTTTTCTTTCTTTCTTGTTTTCATTTTTTTTTTTCGTTTGACTTTGTTTTATGTCATTTCTGTATAAAGGCTGCAAAATCAATATATACTCAATTACTTATTTTTAAAAATATTATAATATGATCATGTTAATGCCTATTTCACTAATCCATCATCAACGGGCTCTGAAAAACGCCTACGCTAACCCTCTCCTTACCGACCATCAGAAAATCGTCACATTCGTCACGATACAACCAACAATATTCTCTTTCTGACTTCGTTTACACATCACAAAAGTTAAAGAAAATTTAATGTTAGAGCTACTATAAAAACTTGACACTGTGTTGTAGATGGAGCTCATTTTGCTGAACAATATTACGTATAGAATGTACGCGTTGAATTCTGGTTGAGTAAGAACATTCTATTTTTTTGTTTTGTGTTGGGTGGGTGCAAAGATTCGGGGAAAATTCTGAAAATGCCTGGTGAGGAGAGAGTGAACTCATGACCTGACAATGAGATGACGTCACAATGCAAGGCGATGAACACCAAAATAAAGTGAATAGTGAGTTGTCAGTAAGTAGACAGTGATCAAGTTTAGAAATTATCACATTTGATTGCGATAAAGATAGTATGCGCATGGCTAAGAAGCTCACAACATTGCCATCCGGAAGTATAACGGACGAACACACAAAACTATGCGTAACCTTAAAGTGTTATAGTCTGATAAGTACAGTTAAGTGAGAATTACTCATAAACGCAGATGGCCAAAAATCAATAACAAAGACCTAAGTGAGGTCATCTTCGTTCTATCTATATAAAAAAGCTCAAGTTCACTTTCTTTTGATGATCGTTGGTTGCCTCATATAGTGAGGTCCTCTTTTGGGCAGTGATAGGCTATGAGTTTAGCCCTCTTCTTACCAACCATCGGAAAATCGTCACATTCGTTACGATCCAACCAGCACTTTTTATCATTCAGATTTCTTTTGTAAATCACACAATTTAAAGAAAAATGTTTTATTATAGCTATAAAAACGTGAAACTGTGTTGAAGAGTTCATTTTTCTGATCAATAATATTATGC
Organism: Berghia stephanieae; assembly: GCF_034508935.2. Classification (NCBI taxonomy): domain Eukaryota; kingdom Metazoa; phylum Mollusca; class Gastropoda; order Nudibranchia; family Aeolidiidae; genus Berghia; species Berghia stephanieae. The sequence goes on from NC_088365.1 coordinate 6,233,705, forward strand.
ATAGAATGTATTTGTTGCTTTTATGTTTGAGTAAGAAAAATATATTTTTGTGTTAGGTGGCTGTGAAATTTTGGAGGAAAATTCTGAAAATGGCTGGTAAGAAAGGGTCAAGAAGATTACGCTCAGAGCCTTTACCAATAATATTTAAAATCCTGACGATTGTAACCTTACTCATAAATTTAACGCCTTTGATATGATATACCATTGCAATAAAAACAGTCATTGAGTCATAAAATAACCCTCTTTCTGTCTTCATTTAATTTAAATCTTTTTGTTTTTCTTTACGATAACTAGACTATGTTACTTGTGTGCATCTTGTGTGAGTGTGTCTATGTCTATATTGTATTGTTATAAGTGTGTAACCAAATGACAAATTGCCACTTTTTTGGGGGACAATAAAGATATATTATTATTATAACTAGGTGAGAAGTCGCCAGGCTTCTCCACCAGTAAGAGGAGACACTGGGTGGTAGCAAATCGGCTTCGGTCGAGAACCTGCCTAACGGCAAAATGGCTTCATCGGTGGGGACGTTTCGCCTTTCACAACATGTACCCGATGTGGGATAAAACCCGCATCCGCAGAGCATCTAGTTGAACGGTGTGTTGTGACGAAGCTTCCGGGCGGGTTTGCGACGGTGTAGGAATGCGGTAAAGAATTTCTGATTGGGTCGATTGTCATAACATAGTAGTGTGAGCACCATTAGAAGCTGCTGCCTTCGGACTGGAAGGTCCAGGGTTCGAGTCTTGCTGAGTGGTGCATAGTGGAATCTTTGGAAACTGATCTTTCCTCACACTCACATTCTCTCAACGTACTCAGGTGTATAAAGAGTACCCTGGCCGTTAACAGCCTTGTCTCTGTTGGGAAAAAAATTGTAACAGGTATCATGTCTCGTCCTACATGTTGAGTGTTGCTGTTGGCTAAGGACGTTTAATAAAGCATTTCGAGCACATTTAGTGGATATATCCATTAACTTCTCAGAAACTTTTAATTGTAAAACTTCAAAGAGTATATAGTTAAAAAATATTTTGATAATTATGATGACGGTGATATAATAATAATAATAATAATAATAATAATAATAATAATAATAATAATAATAATAATAATAATAATAATAATATAATAATAATAAATAATAACAATAATATATAATAATAATAATAATAATAATAATAATAATAATAATAATAATAATAATAATAATAATAATAATATTCAAAACCACGATAAGCTAGGAATCGTATAAATCAATCCCACGCATACACACATATTAGTAAAAAAACAAAAACTCTCTATCTCTCTCTCTCACACACTCTCTCTCTCTCTCTCTCTCTCTCTCTCTCTCTCTCTCTCTCACACACACAAACACACACACACACACAAATAGACACACACAAGAATTTATTATGCTTCTTAAAACATAAAATGAAAGGGAAAAAAAAAAATACACGAGAAAAGCACAGACGATGTTTATACCCCCCAAAAAAGGGGAAAAAACTTGAATAATTTTATACTTTTCTCCATTTAAGTGGGTTTTATCCCCTTTCAATGAAGCAAATGTGGCCCTTGTGTAAAGAATCATGAATCAAGAAACATTGTGTAAAGTGATCGCATTGAGACAATTAAATACGATACAAAGTCCAGTTTCATGGGCTTTATTGATGCTACGCGCTTAGCTAATTTACTCACAACATCTACCAGCCGGATATCCCGTGCCAACACACAAAACGATGTGTAACCTTAAACGTTTATAAAACGATTAATAAAATTTAGTGAGAACTACTCGTAATCATAGAAATGGCTGGCTACAAAACAATAACAAAGAGCTGAGTGGTGTCAATTTTGTTCCTTCCATAAATCCGAGAAGATTTTTATTTTGTTTTGTTGTTTTTCTTTTTTGTTTTTTTTTTTGTCAAACAGTATTACATTGTTAGGTCATTTAATCACCAGTGAAAAAAAAGGGGGTGGTGGGGTGGGGGAGGGGGTAAGATGAAAGGGTGAACAGAAACAAACAACAACAAGCGTTCATTTTTAAAACAATGGGAACAGATTAGTTTTCTTCCCGTTATCGCACTAGGTAAAGTGTGTTGGTTTTTTTTGTTTTGTGGGTTTTTCAACAGGTTTTTTTAAAAAGGCTTTTAAGGGGCTTGCAACACGATTAGGTCATATCAGCAGCAGTTAAAAGGAAGAAAATGGGATACACAAAAAATTCTAGAATTAGAATTAAAGCACCCAAGACAAATGTAAGACAAAAAGGGGAATTGGTTCATAGAGAACAGATGTAGATTCCAAGAGCACACTATCACACTGCACTTTGTTTGAGATCACCCAAATTTCTCATCCAGACACCAATACATAACAATGTGAAATTGAATGTAAGCTTCAATTTAATTTGATATACGAAAACAGATAAAATGGACATTTCAGGTTTCCTTTTTATCCTCTTTTGTTGTTGATAAAGGGGAAACCCGAAACATCCATTATCTGTTTTCGTATATCAAATTGGAGCTTACATTCAATGTCACATTGTAATTTATTTCTTTGAGCTTCTTTGAGCTATTTCTAAAAATTGGGGAGAAGGAGGGACAAGGGAGAAATGTTTGTTTGTTTCTAGCACCAATAATTAAAAGAGTAGATTTAGAGCAAGGGGAGGAGAGAGAGAGGGGGAGAGAAAGGGGTCGGGGGAGAGAGAAAAAAAAAGGGGGGAGAGAGAGAGGGGGTAAGAGAGAGAGAGAGAGAGAGAGAGAGAGAGAGAGAGAGAGAGAGAGAGAGAGAGAGAGAGAGAGAGAGAGAGAGAGAGAGAGAGAGAGAGAGAGAGAGAGAGAGAGAGAGAGAGAGAGAGAGAGAATCAGAGTCGACAAACAAAACACATTGTGAAATTCTAAATACAATATTATAAGATAATAACTCAAAAGTACAGGCAGAGCACAAGTTTCTACCTTTTCGGTACGAAGCAAAGACTGTACCACTGAGCCACGCTGTCCAAGTAAGGAAGTTAATTGTAAGAGAAATAAGAGAGTAGGATGATAGACTTGTCTGTAATTCAAAGATACATCATCTGTGTAATTTTATTGGAAAAAGTTCCTCTTATAAACATATTTTTACGAGCTGTTCCAAGACAGAGCATTGAATGGAAAATGCCAAATCATGATTTTAGAGAATATATTTACACCAAAATATTCCAATTGATATCCATCTTGTTTTGAAAATAGGCAACAAATGGCATTTTTTCTTTCACCTGACAAACCCCCCCCCCCCCCACCCATAATGTTAAACTAAAACACTAGGAGATTAGAAGCTTTGTCCCTGCTTTTGAATTTCACTTTTAAAACAAGGGTAACGGTAGATACAATTATCTCCCCTAAGACAGAAGTTTGTTTGGTTAGGTTTATTTTTCTGGGGTTTTTCTTTTTTTTTCCCGGACCTTACAAGTTGATAAAAATGAGAATTACTCACGTGTTGTTGGATGCCGCCAGCTTGTTCAATTCTCCAATAGTTCCTAATACAAATTCCTCCAAAGATCTGGCATAAGAATCGCTGTAATAAAATGTTTTTTAGAAGAATTGAAAACATCTTACAGGCATAATGTTTCATTCTACATGTTATGTCTTGCTGTTGGTCAGGGACACTTTGTAAAGCACTTTGAGCACATTTAAAGGATATTGCGCTATATAAAAGCTCAATATTACTTTTTAAAAAAGTAAAAATAAGCAGTCCTTCCGAGCCTACAGGTCAATGGAGTCAGAGTTTATCCCAGGTGTAGTTGAGAATTTGTCCTGACCCTGTCCATCCAGCAGTGATTGGGTAGCCGAGTCGATTTGATCTGGTGGACAGTATCCAAAGGAAAGCACGCAAATGCTAATGTCCGTTTCATGCTATAAAAACAGGGATAAAATCCGGTTCCTGGGCCTAATAGCTGGGAAAGAGTACACAAGCATATTGACGAGTATTGAAGAAATGTGCCATATGAATATATATATATATATATATATATATATATATATATATATATATATATATATATATATATATATATATATATATATATATATAAAATTGGGATCAACAATGCCAATACCACATTATCTCATTTTTATTAATATACACTTAATCAAATCAATTCCTTATAAGATTTGCAATTACAAATGTCAAGAAATAAAAAAATAAATAGCAAAGGGAATAAATATATATAGATCTATATATATTTATTCCCTTTGTTTTTCTTGACATTTGTAATTGCAAATCATATAAGGAATTGATTTAATTAAGTGTATACTAAATTCAAATGATCTTAACAACGCCACTACCGCAATATCTCATTCGTCTGTAGTGTTTCATTCATCCTCTTTTGTTGATAAAGGAGAAACCTGAAACGTCCATTTTATCTGGTTTCATATATCAAATTGAAGCTTACATTCAATTTCACATTGTTATTTATGACAAGAGAGAGAAAGGGAAAAATTATTGTTTGAAACTAGATTTGACACTTAAAATGAAACAACTAAGATTCTGACTTCTCTCTCCATCACCTTAACTACGCCCCTACCACATTATCTCATTCATCTGTGGTGTTTCATTCATCCTGTTTTGTTGATAAAGGGGAAACCCAAAACGTTCATTTGAAATGTTTTTTGTAATTAAATTGAAGCTTACATTCCATTTCACATTATTATTTATTTCTTCGAGCTTCGAGCAGCAACATTTACATCTCCATATACCCCAATTTTAGAAAACTATACAGCACAACAGAACAACTGAAAAATAAAGAATAATTTTACAATTATGTGGTAATGGATCAAAGAGTACGAAATAAAAAAGGCCTCTAACTTAGAAACAAAAACAACTACAACAGCAACAACTACAACAGCAACAACTACATCAGCAACAACTACAACAGCAACAATTGTATCAGCAACAACAATCAGGGAACAAGAAAATCTAAAAAGTAGTCCTTCAGAGCCCTTAGGCCCATTGAGTAGGAGTGTATCCCAATTTCTGTAGCTTGAAATGGAAAATAGCAATTTCTTGCCATTGTTTGGTTAGGACACTAGGCCATCATAAAGTAATTTCCTCCAGATCTAACAGAACCAGCTACCCAATCACTGATCGTGTTTGGTTAGGACACTGGTCCATCGTAAAGTACTTTCCACCAGATCTAACAGACCCAGCTACCCAATCACTGATCGTGTTTGGTTAGGACACTTGTCCATCGTAAAGTACTTTCCACCAGATCTGACAGACCCAGCTACCCAATCACTGATGGTGTTTGGTTAGGACACTAATCCATCGTAAAGTACTTTTCACCAGATCCAACAGACCCAGCTACCCGATCACTGATGGTGGACAAGGGAATCGTAAAAAAAAATATCTTTTCTTCACCAAGGATCAATCCCAGTCCCATAGCATGTGAAGTGAGTGCCCTGCCAATTGAGTGATAAGAACCCCAATCAGAGAACAATGATGCTTTAAAAAAAAAATAAAAAATTAAAAAGTTTTTAAAGATTACTTTTTGATAACTGTAAGACATATGATCCTGCCAACATTGTTGACAATCTCGCCCTCTTCAATACTGCTCGCTTGTTGCGATGTGGGTTGGCATAAACACTCAACAGCTGTTGACAAACCGTGACGAAGGGAGTAATCCTGAGGTTCCTGCTTCACCTTTGGAGGGCCAAGCTGAGCAAATTTTGACATTGATATCTGGAGAGAAAAAAAGTCAGTAAATAAATAAATGGCAAATAACGAAATCTCCTTCATTCAACCCCCAAAGGGAAATTTAACTTAAGGGTCTACTCCATAGGAAAACTGGAAAAACCAAGACATTAGCTGCAATGCAGCACTGCAAAGTGAGCGAGTTCGATGTGACTTGCTCAAGGCCAAAAAGTGTGTGTGGCAGGTAAACTCGGTTCTTGTTTGGTACAAAGCAAAGAACATATTGCTGAACCACGCTACCCCACAAACAATAATAATAATAATAATAATGATAATAATAATAATAATAATAATAATAATAATAATAATAATAATAATAATAATAATAATAATAATAATAATAATAATAATAATAATAATAATATCAACTTGTTGGTCAGCCTACTGCACCTCTGCATTTATCATGGTAGCTGCAAACACACAGAAAGCAATAAGTCGTAGAGAACAGAGTCTGTCATGCCTTCAAGACTACATGAATCCTAAACATGCACACACAGCACAGAAATCCCAATATACTCATGTCTAATACTGACCTGCATTTAAATGTGAATTTAAAAATAAAAGGTGGATTTGAAAAAAAAAAAAATCCATAGTTTTATAAGAGACTTAAAGATCAAATTCATGAAACATAAAGCTGAAAATGTAACTATCAGGTACACGGCTATGTGGTCTAGTGGTATGACACTCGCTTTCGGATCGGAAGGTCCGGTGTTCGAGCCTCGCACTCGGCGCATAGTTGAGTCCTTGGAAAAGGCTCTTTACTCACTTTCTCTCACCGTGCTCAGGTGTAAAATGAGTACTTGGCCGTTAACAGCGTTGTCTTTGTCCGAAAAATTGTAATATCGCCGAACAGGCGGCATGTCCCGTCCTACATGTTAAATGTTGCTGTTGACTAGGGACCCCTTGTAAAACACTTTGAGCACGTTTAGTGGATATTGTGCTATATAAAGCTCAATTTTAGTTTATTATTATTATTTTTACACAAATTCCCATTAAAGAATATTGATCATAATGAAGAAATATTTTTTTTAAACTATTGTCTCCCCATAAAAATTACACCCGTCTGTTTTCAAGAGAAGGATGCTATCAAGGGTTCATGTGAAATCAAATTGAATTATTATAATAAGCTCTTATCAGGATGAGAAAGAAAACCAGATGGAAAAGGGCAGGGAAGAGTAGAGATAGAAAGAGTTCAATATCAACTAGGGCACCCAGCGTACTCATAGAGTATAAGATACTCACATTGTTTAGCTCTGTGCAGTTCCAGTCATTGAACACATTGCCCTCGACAACAACTCTGATCTGTCAATGCAGAGATGAATAAAACAAAATGTAAAGTAATCTTTGACTCCAACCACAGCCAATATTTCAGACCAAAAGATGTCACTGCAAATCATCTGTTTGTTTTTTTCTTACAATCAATTAAAAAAACAAATAAAGAAATGTTATCTAATAATAACTAGCTGATACTTACCTCAACAGTAAATATCATCATGTAATCTAAAACTCATACGACTCTTTTCAAATTTCAACAAGATTTTTAATAAAGGGGAAACATGAAATGTCATTATCCTTCCATGTTTTGTTATAAACTGAAACTACAATTCACATTCTTCATTGCTTGTCTTTTCGTTTGTTTTGTTTTGTTCCAATGGGTTGTTCTTTCTCAAAACGTAAATATAATAATGCTATGTCTGAGGAAAAATACATTTTAAAGAATTAATTTTAAAAATTAAAGCTAGCAGCAGAAAAAGAAGGAAGATCTTTTTCTTGCGTTCTTTCTTCATTTTTTTATTTTATTTATTGTTTTTTATCTATATTTTTTTTGGGTAAAGACTACTCATATTGATATTAATTATATGAACAAACTAGCCCTACATTCTTATTCGCCCACCTGTTTACCCTTGGGGTAGATATCAGACACCACACGTAAATATTCCATGAGACCCTCCACATTACAGGTCCACATTGACTTGCAAATCGGGGCTGCTGGAATAAAGCCTGACCCCTTTGAACGATGGACATCATACTCAATAGGTTGATTGCAGGACTGGGCAAAGTATGCACTGTGGTCCAAGACAAAGACCGTCTTGTGGTTCAAGGGAAATGTTGGTGAAGACGCCATATTTCACATGCAAGAGAAGACTGTAGAAAATGAAAAATTATACTTTATTACAGGATAAGTATAGTTTCAATAAACTCACATTTTTTTCAGAATCATCCAGTGGTGCGAGTTAAATTTGCTAATCCCACATTTTTAAAAAATCACTTTTCTTTATTTTTCTTTGTTTTAAAACAAGAGTTTCAGTACTCTTTCAGGATATCGTCTACCACAGTCAATCCTCTCTAAAAATGACTATACTTACTGTAATAGTTAAAAGAATTGTGAAACATTGCCCTAATTCGATATCATCTCAGGGTGAAACTTACAAGCCAGAAAGCTATTTTAACGTTAAAATTTATCAGATCTTTAAATTCTACAAATTAAGGAGTTATGCTCACTCTCCTCAATAGAACACATATATATCACCTAAGATTTATATTTCTGACTATAAATTCATGTTTAAAAATTTAAATCACCCGAACATAATAATAATACTGTTTTGAAACAGAAGGTCATAATTACAACTCTGCATTGTACATTCCATCTTCCTCGACTGTCCATTGGTCTTAGGCTTTGTTTGAGTCATGCTGTGGGTTAGGGTTAGGGTTAGGGTTAGGGTTAGGGTTAGGGTTAGGGTTAGGGTTAGGGTTAGGCTTGCTGTGGGTGGCACGTCCTTAGGAAAGGCTTTTTACTCTCATTCTCTTGCTGTAATCACGTGTGAAATGAGTACCAGCCTGGTAATTGTATTGTCTACGTATAGAATAGTGATTGTGCCTTTCAGGTGTCTTGCTGTAATCACGTGTGAAATGAGTACCAGCCTGGTAATTGTATTGTCTACGTATAGAATAGTGATTGTGCCTTTCAGGTGTCTTGCTGTAATCACGTGTGAAATGAGTACCAGCCTGGTAATTGTATTGTCTACGTATAGAATAGTGATTGTGCCTTTCAGGTGTCTTGCTGTAATCACGTGTGAAATGAGTACCAGCCTGGTAATTGTATTGTCTACGTATAGAATAGTGATTGTGCCTTTCAGGTGTCTCGCTGTAATCACGTGTGAAATGAGTACCAGCCTGGTAATTGTATTGTCTACGTATAGAATAGTGATTGTGCCTTTCAGGTGTCTTGCTGTAATCACGTGTGAAATGAGTACCAGCCTGGTAATTGTATTGTCTACGTATAGAATAGTGATTGTGCCTTTCAGGTGTCTTGCTGTAATCACGTGTGAAATGAGTACCAGCCTGGTAATTGTATTGTCTACGTATAGAATAGTGATTGTGCCTTTCAGGTGTCTTGCTGTAATCACGTGTGAAATGAGTACCAGCCTGGTAATTGTATTGTCTACGTATAGAATAGTGATTGTGCCTTTCAGGTGTCTTGCTGTAATCACGTGTGAAATGAGTACCAGCCTGGTAATTGTATTGTCTACGTATAGAATTGTGATTGTGCCTTTCAGGTGTCTTGCTGTAATCACGTGTGAAATGAGTACCAGCCTGGTAATTGTATTGTCTACGTATAGAATAGTGATTGTGCCTTTCAGGTGTCTTGCTGTAATCACGTGTGAAATGAGTACCAGCCTGGTAATTGTATTGTCTACGTATAGAATTGTGATTGTGCCTTTCAGGTGTCTTGCTGTAATCACATGTGAAATGAGTACCAGCCTGGTAATTGTATTGTCTACGTATAGAATTGTGATAGTGCCTTTCAGGTGTCATGTTTTATCCTTTTAACCCCGTCATTGCCGAAGGCCAAAGGCCAAAACGTTAAAAAAATTAATAAAAAAATTGAGCTTTATATAGCGCAATATCCACTAAATATGCTCAAAGCGCTTTACAAGGGGTCCCTGGTCAACAGTAACATTTAACATGTAGTACGGGACATGACGCCTGTTAGGCGATATTACAATTTTTCGGACAATGACAACGCTGTTAACGGCCAGGTACTCATTTTACACCTGAGTACGGTGAGAGAATGTGAGTAAAGAGCCTTTTCCAAGGACAAATATGCGCCGAGCGTGAGGCTCGAACCCAGGACCTTCCGATCCGATCCACTAGACCACATAGCCGCACAGCTGTGTAGCTGTGTATTGTTCCACATAATGAGCCATTTTACTCTCATTTATATCATTTTGACTGGCTCACTTAAGCAATTTTAGCTTTTATGACTTGTTGAGTATTGCTGTTGGCTTGAAACCCATTGTAAAGTACTTTGAGCATGTTTAGTAGACATCATCGTACTAAGTTCAAGTTTTTTTTAAAAAAAGATGGTATCAGTACTAATATCAAAGGGAGTGTCAGATATTCCAAACAAAATCACTTCTAGATATCTCCTATATAAGTGTTAACTAATATATATCACATTTGTATTGCAATTTACTTGTAAATGTAAACCCACCTCCTCTACGGCCTATGAGTGAATAAAACATTTGTCTACTTACTTCTTCATTAATTTTTATTAACAGTAATTATATTACTCACTGCTGCTTCAATCCTGACCATATATCTACTTGTCCATTAATTTATATCAACAGTAATTACTCGCTGTTTCAATCCCACTAAGTCAAAACGAAGCAGAAAAGAGCAGATATTCAGATTCAGAATTTCTACTATCACCAACAGTACAGCATTCCTTTAGAAATTAAACGGTCCGAAATTAAATGCAATTTACAACTGTGAAATGATAGCTGATCGAGTGACAAGTAAAGTATTAATGACCATGATGATGATAAATAAACACAGTTTCTTGAGTCTATCTTACTACTTTGGAGGCAGAGGATCTTCTAATTGACTAATTGAGAGAGAGAGAGAGGCCAGTTGAATGACTGTTGAATTTATAGTCAGAAATATAAATCTTAGTTGAAGATGGTGAAGTTTATGTGTTCCGAGGAGAGTGAGCATAATTCCTCAATTAGTAGAATATCATATGTTGAAAGCCCTCACCAGAATCGGGACAAACTAGACTAGACAGCTAAACAAGTCAGTCACCACAGCCACAGTTCTAGTACAGATAAGCTGAGACTCACTCAGACTCAGTCAGGCTGTCACCAACTAAATTCGCGGAACCTCTCTCTCTCACTCTTTCTTTTTTACCTCTCTCTCTCTCTCTCTCTCTCTCTCTCTCTCTCTCTCTCTCTCTCTCTCTCTCTCTCTCTCTCTCTCTCTCTCTCTCTCTCTCTCTCTCTCTCTCTTCACTTCAGCTTCAGTCTCCTTGTATTTGGATTGTTAATGATCCAATACTATTGACCAAACCCATTCCTCCATTCATTGTCATAACCGGCCTCATTATAAACTCACTGAATATTGTTGATCAGTGTAGTGGTTTCCAAATTCTTTAATGTACTTCTCTTTTTTCCTACATCTGCTGAATAAAATGTTTCTCTGGCGTGTTTTACACGATCTCGAATAAGCCCTGACAATAAGCCGAGCCGGTTCCAGTTCGTTTTATTTTGAATTTCAGGATGGGGGCTGACATGTTGTAGATCCGCATATAGTTGTTCGTGTTTCCTTACTAAATTATCCTCATGATTTAATAATGTAATAAAGTCTTTATACCCAAATATACATATGATTCTCATTTCAATTTAGATATTATTGCAGATAAAATATTTAGTACAATTTATTTTAGAAGTACCGCACATAATCCCATAGCAATGATTACAAGCTTCAAAATGGCGACTCAGGAACCTACTATGCCAACTGCTTCAGTGCTGAGAAGTGACGAGGCAACAGAATATTTGAACAAACATCGTGTATTAGAGCTCTTCAATAATTTGACAGCTCAACTCATATATACGAGGCCCGGTATGTTTAATTTGGTGTGATCCACATGAAATAAACAGCGAGACATATATATATATATCCTCTTTACTCTTTAATTTGAACCCTGTGCCTGTGACTGTGACTGTGGTTACTGTTTGTTTACCATTACTTTAGAATTATTGTTACCAACCTTTACACGATTATTATGATCACTCCTGAAGTGCAGGTTGAGTATGGAATTTTGTCGTCCTATTTTCACTCAATAGTAAAGGGTGTGTGTTTTTCCTATTTTAAGTTGTTTCCCTTTGCTCGAGGAGCTTTCGGAAGGCCTCCCGGATCCTATCCAAAGGGTTCGTCAAAGAAACGGGGATTAATTCCGACTCTATGGGCCTTATGGTTCTGAAAGACTTCTCTACTCAGATCTTAAAGGGCAAATATATAAGGCCGGCTCTATACTCTATTTCTCCGAACGCTCAGGAAAATAAACATGAAAGTATGAGAACAAGATAGCAGAGGAAACGAAAGAAAATCCTAAAGTATTCTGGAGTTATGTAAACAGTAAAATGAAGACAAGACAGGGAACCTGTGACATAAAAAAAGAAGATGGCACTTGGGCATCTGAAGATGAAGACAAGGCAGAGGTGCTAAATCTCTTCTTTGCAAGTGTCTTTACAGTGGAGAACCAGAAAAACTTGCCAGATATTGCTAAAACAAGTAATATAGATACTACACAATGGCCGATTACTGAAGAGAGAGTAATGAAGAGACTACAAAACCTAAAGGAGAGTAAATCACCTGGACCTGACAAACTTCATCCTTACATCCTAAAAAACTTAGCAGAGCAGCTAGTAGAACCCCTAACCAAGATATTTAACCAGTCGATGAAAGAAGGAAGACTACCAAGGGAATGGAAAGAAGCTAACATCACAGCCATATTCAAGAAGGGAGACAGAAAAAATCCAGAAAACTACAGACCAGTGAGCCTGACATCTGTCGTCTGCAAGCTCATGGAACAGCTGATTAGAGAAGAAATGGTTGATCATATGACCAAGAACAAACTATTCAGCAAAGATCAACATGGTTTCATGGCGGGAAGGTCTACAGTAACAAACCTACTTGAAACAATGGATGACTGGACGAGAGACCTGGAATTAGGCAACAATTTAGATGTCATATACCTCGACTTCAGAAAGGCATTTGACAAAGTTCCACACTGGCGCCTAATCAGGAAATTGGAACAGTATCAAATTAATGATCAGACAGTCAAATGGGTCCGAGATTTCCTCAAAGATAGAAGACAAAAAGTGATAGTGAATGGAACAGCATCAACAGAGAGACTGGTAACAAGTGGAGTTCCACAAGGAAGTGTACTGGGACCAGTTCTCTTCCTGATTTATATCAATGACTTGCCAGACAATCTATCATCTAAATGTAAAATCTTTGCCGATGATACTAAGCTCTATGGAGTAGCTAATACAGAAGAAGAAAGAAACACCTTACAACAAGATTTGAAAAAGCTTGAAGAATGGTCCGAAATATGGCAGATGGAGTTCAATGTAGATAAATGTGCAGTTCTTCACCTAGGAAAAAACAACAGAGAAGCAAACTATATAATGAAAGAAAAACCCCTGCAGAAATCCAATGGGGAAAAAGACCTAGGAGTATTTATTGATAGGAAGCTAAACTTCAAGAAGCAAATTAAAGATGTTCAATCTAAGGCTAGTAAAACACTCGGAATAGTGAAAAGAAATTTCAAGAATCTGAAAACAAAACACATGACTACCATCTACAAGACTATGGTTAGATCAAAGCTGGAATATGCTAACTGCATATGGTATCCGAAGTTTGAGGGAGACAAAGACTGTTTGGAAAGAGTGCAAAGGAGAGCAACAAAACTTATCACACACCTGAAAGACAAAACATACTGTGAGAGATTGAAAGAATTAAATCTCCCGACCTTAGATTACAGGAGAAGAAGGGGAGATATGATCCAAACATATAAAATAGTAAAGGGAATAGACAGGGTAGAGGCAGGATTCCTTAAACCAAACAAGAACATTCAGACACGAGGAAACAGCAAGAAACTGAAAAAAGAACGTTTTAAAACAAATGAAAGAAGGAACTTTTTTTCATCTAGAATTGTAAATAACTGGAATAAACTACAAGAAACCACAGTATCAGCAAAAAATTTGAATAAATTCAAAGCAGAGTTGGAGATAAGCAACACCCTAGGAAACAAGTTCAATTATAAAAATTGGTCCAATCATTAATAGATGAGGAGGAGCGAAGGAGACTACACCAAGTCTAAAAGCTCTATACAGAGGTATCCAGGTATCCAGGTATGAACTCTATTTCTCCGAATTGCCTCCAGTAGCTGATGGCTTACGGACGCGATGTCAATGCAAAGTAAATGCTCAAACAGAGTGACAGGGAATTCTCACATACCATCAAGCTAGTGTTTTTATGCACATTGTTTACAAAGACAGATTTTATCAAAAACTGCTATCACGAATACTCCATTGCGCATTCACTTTTGCACTTTGCGCTGCACGATCAAAGAGAGAACAGAAGTAAACCTAAATAACAAAGCCAAAGTTTCAAGACGGGAACATAGGTTGAAAGACGGGATAGCACAAACTCAAGATAGAAGTCTCACAGAAAGTTGGGAACAAAAGACAAAGTGCCCAAGCACTGGCAAAAGAAAAACCCCAAAAATGCATCACTTTCATCATTCACACAGACACTCTCGAAAATAACCATAAAAATTCTTGAGAACGGAAATCGTTCGGAGAAATAGAGATCAAGTCTATTTTCCCGAGCATTCGGGGAAATAGTCACTTCAAATATATACTTGGTATAAAGTTGGATATATACTAAATTTGGAAGGACTTCCATATACAGAAACCACACAGGGAAGACCCGTGATAATACATCAAATGTCATAGGTTACATATAATACATAGATATTTATTAAACAATAATATACATGGGATATTATTAGAGGCATTCATAGATATATGACACATAAGTATTCTAGGATTCAAATTTGAAAAAATCGGGGATTGTATAATATATTATATTGTACTCACTATTTCAATGTGTAATAATTTTGGCATTTAAGTCTTTTTCCATGAGAGATGCTTTGAAAGACCTTTTAGTAAATGTTTCAAATTATAAATTAAATGCAAAGGTTTTAAAAAAATATGAGCCTATAATATGGATTACTTCCCTTGTTCTGAGATTTTCACCTAAAGTCCCAAAAATCTGGCCATAAAGACAGTTTAATACTAATAATATTTCAGCTACTTTTAATTGCTCTTTTTATGCAATAAAGATAATATCTGGGATATGTAAAGCTACAGCAAATATTTCAAAGATCACCACGTAGCTGTATCTTGATTGCAAATCTAAATCCATAACATTATTGAAAACAAGCCGTTTTTTTTCTGGTCTAATATAGATAAATTTGTTTTTTACTTTGGATAATTAACACTTTAACTCCAATGAGCAAATCAGTATATAATTTGCTATTATTCATGGATGTGGAATTTCAGCCCTAGATTTACTTATTTCTTACTTAAAATCCTCTTTAGATAATCCTAAAGCATTTCTCATCGAGACCCTTGACAAACTCCAAAAGTCGCGATCATCTAAGTTGAACTACCCATGTTTATTTGATGACTCCAACATTCAGTCTGTTTACGGCATGTTGGACCCGACAGGAAGAGGGTATATTACAGTCAAACAGTACCAGGAAGGTAAGCAAACAAATCAAAACTGATTCGGTAGTGTGAAAGCCTTTAAAACGGCTAAACCAAAAAGAAAAAATTAAACAAAAGGTAAACGAAAAGATAATAATCTATATTGTGTCATTTTTTTTTTCTCTTTGTGACAAAGTTTGTCTTTTGACAAACCAAAATCACTGATCCACAAATTATCCTTTGACTGAAAAGAACAAAAGATTCTGAATTCACTTCCTATGGCCTGTAAGTTTATAATGGTGAGATAATGATTACTTTCCTGTAATCTCAACGATCAATCAACAATGAAGAACAAAACCAGGATCTGTCCTTGGATGTCACCACACAACGTCGGGTGCTGGAGTTGTTAACGTACACTTGAGATTTGAGTTGGGTTTTTTTTTAATTGAGCTTTTATATAACGCAATATCCACTAAACGTGCTCAAAGTGCTTTACAAGAGGTCCCCGATCAACAGCAACACATAACATATAGAACGAGACATGACATTTGTTAGGTGAAATTACATTTTTTTTTCGACAGAGAAAGCCTTGTTAACGGCCAGGTACTCATTTTACATCTGAGTACAGTGAGAGAATGTGAGTAAAGAGCCTCGAACCCCAGACCTTCCGATCTGAGACGAGTGTCATATCACTAGACCACATATCCACACTGCTACTACTACACTTAACATGTAGGCTCTCAAACACGATGTGGAGCAACACTCGATGATCCAAATTGTTAACTCACCATTGACGATTAAACGGGCAATAATCAAACTTACCCATTGTGGCCTAAGGGAGAAAACTCAGTTTTTGTAAAATGACTATTGTAGAACTCATGAAATAGCAAAATTGACAGGTTGCCAGGGGAAGGATTTTTTTTTTTTCTTCTTTATTTGTACACATTCATTAGGGACTGATTCCATTATCCGGATGTCTCTGTTATCCAGACTAAATGTTGGGAACCGAGGGGTGTTCGGATTGGAAAGACATGACTGTATATGATAATTAAATTGACACAAAGAGCTCTTTCTCTCAGTTTGAAGCAAGGTACAAGTTCTGATTTGAGAAAGAATACATAAGTCAAGGGGTAAGAATGGCTGATAGGGTAGGGAAGCCAATACCCGTTATCAACTAATTTTGTTGTTGTCAAAAATCACTTTTCTTTTCTTTAACATTCAATTTTTTTAGATATTGTATCAGATTGAAAAAAAAAAAAAACAGGGAATTTTTCAAATCAACAACAAAAAAACCAACCAAGAGAAACCCCAACAAACAAAGATTATAATTCTACATTTTGATTTCACAGCCATGAAAACCCTTGGATGCAAAGATTATGACCCAAATCCCCATGGATCAGACATTGACAGGATAAATCTGGACATCTTCTCCAGGGAAGCGTAAGTTTGGATTTTTTGGGGGTTTTTTCTTTGTTTTTTGTTTTGCTTTGTTTTTCTTCTTTTTTTTTCTTTTTTTTGGAAGGGGGGGGGGGGGGGGGGGGGGGGGAGAGAGAGAGAGGAGGGTTGTCTTTTAGAATCTAACTTTGCATCGTATACCAATTTATAATTTTTGACTTATTATATAGGTGAGTTTCCTAAAATAATGATGGTCTAGAGGGTTGATTGCAACAGATATCATTGAGAAATCCATTTTACCTAGTTTTACTTTTAAAGGCGGTATGCTGCAATAACTATGCAGAGTTTTTACAGGGAAACGCTGAGAGAGAGAGAGAAAATATGTTAGGAGTGAAATATCTGTTCAATGTTACAGTTATCATTTAACGTTATAACAAGTGTAACTAAATGACAAATTGCCATATTTATGGACAATAAAGATCTATTATTATTATTATTATTTATTATTATTATTATTATTATTATTATTATTATTATTATTATTATTATTATTATTATTATTATTATTATTATTATTATTACTATTATTATTATAGTGATGCCCCCTGACTGCTAGACTCCCAACCTTGTGTATCACAAATTTAACGATGAATAAAAAGGATTAAATTCACAATGATTATATTCTTCATACAGGCCATTTAAATACGGTTCCAATCAAGGCAGTAAACAGCAGTTTTACTGTATATATTTAGAATAAACCCCATATGGGTTTTCCGATACAGAAGTTGGAAGAGCACAAGCAAAGAGACTGCTCTCAGTTTCTGGTGCAGTCAAGGCTTTTTTTTTTCTGATTCTGAGAAGTAAATGGATGGTCAGGTCTAAAAAGATCTGGTTAAAAATAGTAGCAGCCTGTCAAAAGGCTGGCAGGCAATTGTTACTTTCTTTTATGTTACAGAAACTGAATATCTGCAGGCTCTGTCTGACTTATTACGTCTTCTTGGTAGCTGAATTTAAATTTGACTGGTTTGTTCCAACTTTGTGGTCTTGTGGTAATGACACTCGCCTTTTGACTTGTAGATCCCTGGTTTAAGTCCAGTTCTGGCAGCGCAAAGATGAGTCCTTAGAAAAGACTTTTTACTCATATTCTCTCACCGTACTCGGGTATAAAATGAGTATCTGGTCAGTATCACCATGGTCTCTGTCCAAAAATATTGTAATATTACCTTACAGGCATCATGTCTCGGCCAACTTGTCTCTGTTGGCTAAAGATGCCTTGTAAAGTGCTTTAACCACATTGAGTGAGTGGATATTGCCATCCTTGTAAGGGAGTGTAAACGTTTGTGATTGTGATGTGTATTTTATTTTACATTTGCTGTGTCATGTGCCCAGAGCCCTCAATCCAGCGAGGGGTTAGGCGCAGTTAGAAGTGTTTAGCATTATTGTTATTATTATAATTGCTCTTCATAAGAGATAGAGAGAGAGAGAGAGAGAGAGAGAGAGAGAGAGAGAGAGAGAGAGAGAGAGAGAGAGAGAGAGAGAGAGAGAGAGAGAAAATAAGTAGGAGTGAAATATCTGTTCAGTGTTACAGTTATCGTTTAACGTTATAACAAGTGTAACTAAATGACAAATTGCCATATTTATGGACAATCAAGATCTATTATTATTATTATTATTATTATTATTATTATTATTATTGTTATTATTATTATTATTATAAAAGCTCAAAAGACTGAATCAGGTTTGACCGTGCATGGTCCATTATAAAACTAGCCATGATGGGATAATGGAAGTCAAACTGGGATATGATTGTCAATCAAAGAAACAGCCATCAATGATATTGAGATAGACGCCACAAGAGCTTTTTTAAAATTTTCATTGTCCTCTTTTGCTTATTGATATAAATACCAAATTGATGACAGACAATCGATGCCCATATCATATATAGGTTAAAACGAACTGGTCACCTATCACATTACTACGTCTTCTTGGTAGCTGAATTCAAACCTGACGGGTTTGTCCAACTTTGTGGTCTCGTGGTATGACACGTTTCTTTGGACTTGTAGATCCCTGGTTTAAGTCCAGTTCTGGCAGCGCAAAGATGAGTCCTTAGGATATTGCTTTGCAAACAGTAAAAGTAGCCTACAGGTCAATTCACATCTAATTACAGATGCAGGGCTCAGTTTACATTACTGGATTTAACCGTAGCCTTCGTTAACTTATTATAGCCCGACACGAGGACTTATATTAATGTGACGTCATTTTAAGTTAGTGCAGCACCTAGTGAGTTGTTTTCAGTAGTGCTCAAGAAAACAACTGATCGCATTGGTTGAACTAAAGAATACAACTCACTTCCATAGTGGGCAGGGAGGTAGACACTGTCTTCTATCCCCTTATATATGTTTTCTGTATTGTCTTGGAATGAGATTACATACATTGGTTTTGTCCTGGACCTGGCCGGAGTCCTAGCTCAGAGGGAAACAGTCAAATGCATAGTTGTTTTGGGAGATGATTTTTTTTCCCTTGTAAATCATCTCTCTGTTATGTATTATTATGTATAATGTAAGCATTTGAGTGTATTCCTCTTTGTTGGATTTTGTGCTTGTGTCCAGATGAGACTTATAGGTGATCTCAAACTAAGTACATTGGTGGTGTGCTCTTGGAATCTACATCTGATCCCTATTTGTTCCCAGTTCCCCTTTGTCTTACTTTCTCTTGGGTGCTTTAATTGTAATTCTAGAACTTTTTACTATCCCATTTTCTTCCTTTTTACTGGCGCTGATATAACCTAAATGTGTTGCAAGCGCCGTAAAACCTTTAAAAACAAAACAAACAATACAACTCACAATTTGCTTTCTTTTGGTGGTCTGGCCTTATATTTTGATATCATTTTTTTTGTCAGTGTCAGGCTATGATTTTACAAAGGCTACAATTTAACTCTTGTCACATTCAACATGAATAAAATCAAATGTGTTCAATTTCATTCATGTTGAATGTCATGTCAATCGAGATCAAAACTACATTTCTACAGTCTCTCTTTAATCTCCTCCTCCCCCCAATCCTCCATTCTCCTCTTCCAACAGGAAACAAGGTCTAGCCAATGCCTCTGCTACTTTCCATGAAGTCTGATGGGCATCTCTGTCTTATTTCATTACATTGTAAATAATACAGCCGTTATTTTCGATCATTTTACATTTTATAATTTTTTAAAGTAAGCATATTTTTATTTTGTTTACTACCATTCTAAATAAATCATTTTCATCAATTCCATAAATTTTGTTTTTGTGATTTAGCTTTAGATTGAAATGAAAGTAGATATACCGTACCATTTAATCAATACTGTCAATTGGTGTGGGACTCCATCATATCAAATTGTGGAGTATCAGATAAAGATATGAACAAGTGTGTATGAAAGATGCCAGACAAAGCAAGAAAGAAAAATTGAAGAAAAAAAAGCATCCCAAAAAAGTCAGTCGACCTCAGACCTTGTGATCACCGGTCAGACGTGCTACCATTAATGTACAACTCGTGTACACCAGATGTAAAGCATCTAACTAAATGGAATATATTATATCCAAATGTTGGACCTTGTGATCACTGGTCAGACGTGCTACCATTAATGTACAACTCGTGTACACCAGATGTAAAGCATCTAACTAAATGGAATATATTATATCCAAATGTTGGGATAGATGCGTAGTATAAATTTTTGTCATTATTAATGATGAACCCACCACCCCAGAATAGAAGATCTACTAAGGCACAAAAGAAGTATAACAATGGGTGGCAACAACAACAAAACAGAAAGACAGGTAATCAATATTAAAATATTTTAGTCTTGTTTGTCAAACATAACTTTATTCATTACAATCATGGATAGAGCATATTAAGTGAATAATAAAAAAAATAAAAAACACAATTAAAAAATATTACTTGACAATTTATTTAAAACATTTGTTCATTAGATGAGATAAGAAAAGCACCATACAAATTTTGAGTTTCAGAAACAATGAAAATTTCCTGTAACAATGGCAATATCAACAAAGGAACCTGTACCATGACAAAAGATTGCTGCAACAATACCAGATCTGGACATCAGGAAATAGATGAAGACAATACCTGACTCAAGAACACGTAGGAAACAACATAATCTTTCTTCGACTCATTTTAAAAATAAATTTAAATGGTTGTTCACTTTTGATTCGAGTGCTACAATATGTAAACATGATCTAGTAAATTACAAATATGATGTCTTGTTTTGTTCTTTAGGATTTTACGGCGCTTGCTACACATTTAGGTCATTTCAGCGCCAGTAAAAAGGAAGAAAATGGGAAAGTTTTACAATTGAAAGCACACAAGAAAAAGTAAGACAAAGGGGAAGGGTTTTTTTTTGTTTGTTTGTTGCTTTAGGTCTCTTCCAACACAAATGAGGTTATACGAGAGACCGCTGAAACAAAAAAAACAAGCAATCTAACAAAAATAAGGGAGAAGGGTTCAAATGGGGAACAGATGTAGATTCCAAGATGACACCAACAACGTACTTTGTCTGAGATCACCCAAAAGTCTTATCCAGACACAAGCACAGTTCCCAATAAGAGAAATACACTCAAATGTTACAATCAACTATATATCTTTTTTTTTAAAAATGCAACAGTACATAACAGATTAACAAGGAAAATAAATATCTCCCAAAACTATAACTATACATTTGACTGTTTCCCTCCCAGTCAAGGACTCTGGCCAGGGCGTAGGACAAAACCAAGCAATCCCATTCCAAGACAAAGACAGAAAGCAACTCTGAAAACTGATATACGGGATAGAAGACATAACCTCCTGCCCACCATGGGAGGTCAAAGAGCAAACTATCAATGTACATTGAGATCACCTAAAAGTCCCATCCAGACAGGATCCCACCAAGAGAAATACATTCAAATCATGACATTCATAACAAAAAAAAATATTACAGAACATAACAGAGAGATGATTTACAAGGAAAAGATAATCATCTCCCAAAACTATTATTATACATTTGACAGCTTTCCTCTCAGTCAAGGACTTTGGCGAGGGCCAGAATGTCTCATTCCAAGACAAAGACATATTATAGCAACTTGGAAAACAGATATAGGGGAACAGAAGACACAGCAATGGTCCTCTAGCCCACCATGGGAAAGGCTTGGATTTCCACCAAAGACAATTATTTTAGTGCATATGGATTCTAAACCACATACAGCATACATTGTCATATCCCAAATATAATGTTTCAGTCCAAAAATAAAACGCATTTTCATTATCTTTAACAAAATTACTTCAATTTCCAATCCTTTTTTTTCTTCTAATAGTTTATATAACATGATATAGAAAACTTGGCAAGCAAATAAAAAAAACAAATCTTTTTCCAAAGAATAGATTGCCTCTAAGAGAACACCATTCATAATAATATCATTGGCAATCAAAGGAGTAAAGATAATCAGAGAATCAAACATCTCCATCAATGCCAAAATAGTCTTCCTTTCAGATGCCAAACAAGTAAGACACTTTAAACAACCCAATGCAAACAGACCTGAACCATGTAAGTGCAGAGTTAAGGAAACTGAATCAAAGGGCAAAAGAAGTGATAATAAATATTTCAATGAATTCCTGGTAAGTGCGGCATCAGAGAAAACGAAATAGATACAATGGCCAAACTGGGATCTGAGGATGAAAACTTTTATGAAGTTCGTGAAATCAAGTCAATCATCATGTCCCAAGCAAAAGCCAACCAGTACATACACACATCCGAGCATCAATAAAAGTGATCCGATCAAACTTTTAAAATGTTTTTAAGGGTTTTACGGTGCTTGCAACACATTTAGGTTATATCAGCGCCAGTAAAAAGGAAGAAAATGGGATAGTAAAAAGTTCTAGAATTACAATTAAAGCATCCAAGAAATAGTAAGACAAAGGGGAACTGGGAACAAATAGGGATCAGATGTAGATTCCAAGAGCATACCATCAATGTACTTCGTTTGAGATCACCAATAAGTCTCATCCGGACACAAGCACGGCCCCCACTAAGAGGAACACACTCAAATGCTGACATTATAAATTATAACAAATATAATAATACATAACAGAGAGATGATTTACAAGGAAAAAAAATCATCTCCAATACAATAACTATGCATTTGACTGTTTCCCTCCCAGCCAGGACCCCGACCAGGGCCAGGACAAAACCAAGCAATCCCATTCTAAGACAAAGACAGAATGCAAGTTGGAAAACAGATATAGGGGGATAGAAGACACAATAAGTAAAACAGTCTTCAGACTGCAATCCTGAAACACCACAAGCACAAGATTTTCAAAATAGGAGGAACAGGCATGTGTGACTGTGGTAAATGAGAAGACGCCCATCATATGCTCCAAAGTATGCAACGGCAAGAGAGGATTTTTAGCCTGGTAGCATATCTCTGCAGACCAATGTGTATGGGCTCCCCTGACAGAGCTGAGGAAGACACCGGCGTTGCTTCACCAACTAGATACTCATGAAGACAACATGAAGGGGAACGAAGACGAAGAAGATAATAAATCAGTGTTAATGATAATTATCATAATAATGGAACTGTCAAATGTTTTCTTTGACAAAATATGATTGCAACAGAAAAGGTCCATGAAGCACACTCTTACTTTTGTTTTTTTATGAGAACAAAGCTCCCAAAAAATTCTAAGCAAAATACAAATGAATCATAATTTAGATTAGCATTCAATAGGGTAATCAAGTGCTTTGTGTTTGACTATCACGTAATTGGGGTCTTTCTTGTATTAATATAATAATAATAATAATCATAATAATAATAATAATAATAACAATGAATAAAGAACGATCACATTATATAAACCCAAACAAAAAGAACAAACATAGAATTTCTGTATGATATCTCGCCAACTTGACCAGAAAAAATTAATCATAATATAGCAATATCATTATCATATAAATTGATCAACATTACTTTGTTGTTGTTTATTCAATTCATTGACTTATCATTTTTAATTTTGTAACCTTTTCAACAAATATCTAGTTCATAATAGTTCATTTTAACTCATTGTAGTAAAATTCACTTTTAATACCAGTTACTTCTCTTATAGAACATTATAACATCAGTAGTAAAAATCACATTAAATCTTTACCGGGTGGAAAGTTCAATTTAACTTGAACATGGCATCGCATCTATCCATTTTCACACTGACAATAGAAAGAGCAATGAGACTCAGGCTTCAAATGAAGCCACAATATTCACAGTTACAAAACTGTCTTGGTGAAACCGTAAAGCCAGCAGTTTTATCCTGATAAATGACAGGAGAACTTATAATTTGAAAGAAAATCCAATGTATCTGCAATTTTTTAAAGAAAAAGTTAGGCAGCAACAACAACAAAAATTCTTAAAACAAAAATCACATCATTGTGTTAATTCTCCGATTACTTTGGGAACCTACAGCTGAAGTGTAAGGAACGATTTCATTTCTGATAACGCACAGTGAAAGAATAGGCCAATTGTTAATCCACATAACCGTACATTAATCCAAAACAAAAAAAAAGTCCTGGTTAGTTACCTTGGACATGAAAACAGAAAGATTTAATCACTACATATAAACATTTTATGGGGCATCAAAATTGGCTATTCCAGAGATTAGGAAGTTTACTAAAATTTTTAAAGAAAATTGGAGTTCTGAAAGCTCAGTTGGTAAAACATTGAATTGGATGCAGTTGAGTTGTGTTGGGGTTTTTTTTCTCTGATCCATCCATCTTCTGAGAAGCTGGGTTTGTTAGACTTTTAAAAAAAGATTTTTTTAAAATCGAGCTATTATATAGCGCAATATCCACTAAACATGCTCAAAGTGCTTTACAATGGGTCCTGACCAACAGCAACATTTAACATGTAGGACGGGACATGACGCCTGTTAGACGATATTACAATTTTTTTGGACAGAGACAATGCTGTTAATGGCCAGGTACTCGTTTCACACCTCAGTACGATGAGAGAATGTGAGTAAAGAGCCTTCTCCAAGGACTCAACTATGCGCCGAGACTCAACTATGCGCCGAGCAAGGCTCGAACCCAGCACCTTCTGATTCAAAAGCGAGTGTCATACCACAAGACCACATAGCCGCACAAAGACTTGGTGGAAAGAAGTTTGTGGTAGACTGGCCTCCTATCCAAAGGATAACAAACATTAGTTACCGCTATTAAACTCAAGCTCCATAGGCCTTTTGGTCCTGGATTTCTTTTCTGGAAAAATATTGTTATTGCAAACTCATAAATAGGCATTTTACCAAATCTAAAGTTTTCAAAAGCATTTTAAAGTGAAAACATTAGTCAAAAACGACAGTAATAATGCACTTTCGAGTTATTCCGGATTTTATCCTCAAATTTCTAATTCTTAAAAGTAAATATTGGGATTCATTGCTCAGTGCCTGTGACAGCTCTGTACAGATGGTCTTGCTAGAGTGTAATGATTATCTCACAAAATTTCATGGTTGAGAAGATTTTTCAAGAATGAATTGGGTGCCGTGTGAATTTGAAATCAAGTTTTCCAACACAAGCATTGATATTATTAAGTTAATATATATTTAAAAAAAAAAAAATAGGTATATAAAGCGGTCAACAATATGATATAACAACATAAACATTTCCAATTTCCACTAGACCTCCAGCTTGCTAGGAATTCTGGGTATGTTGGTGTCTGCGTTGGACTCCATGTTGCAATAGATGAGATAGACCAAGACCACCACAGCTGCCAATGCAGACAACTTGACCCACAACGGCAATCCTCCACTGCTCTGAGTCTGCACTGTCCCAGCGCTACAGAATGAGATGTAATGAAAAAAAAGTCATTATTACCACAAACCAATGCACATCATCATGGTCAGTTTGTATCATGTCTGACTGGTGCCAATGATTTTCAAAATGGCGGCCGCTAGATAAAGCCTTGTCATTTTTTGCATTCGCAATTGTATCTTCTCAGTTTTAATTCCGCAATGAACTTTTTAAAATGTTAATTCTTTGAATCTTCAACTATTTTATGACCAAAGATGCAAATTTACAACCTTTACAACCAGACATCAAATTTACGAATTTACGACCTTGATGAACACCCTGTTGTAGAGTATTGGTTGTTGAGTAACAGTTGGTGTTAGTGATCATTTTGACATGAAGGTGGTGGTCATTGTACGGAAGGTAATGAAGATGACCTGGTAGTGGTTGTATTAGTGGTGGTAGTGATTGCTGTATTCATGTTGGTCGTGGTGATGATAATCTTGTAGCTGCAGTAGAGGTTAATAGTGATAATGATGCGATGATGGCTGTAGTAGTGATAACGGTGGTGATGATGTGGTAGTGTCGCACCAGTGGTGGTGTTGGTGATGTGGTAGTGTCGCACCAGTGGTGGTGGTGATGATGTGGTAGTGTCGCACCAGTGGTGGTGGTGATGATGTGGTAGTGTCGCACCAGTGGTGGTGGTGATGATGTGGTAGTGTCGCACCAGTGGTGGTGTTGGTGATGAATATGAATTGGTGGTGGTTGTGGGAGTCATTGGAGTGATGATGTCGGGGTGGTAGCAATGATAATGGGGTGGTGGTTGTAGTAGTGGTAGTAGTGGTGTTGTGGTGGTTGTAGTAGTGGTGGTATTGATGATGATATAGTCTATCTCACTGTCACTTTGATTTTTTGATTTCTTGTCTACTGAAATAACAAGAGTGTCCCGTCTCTCTATCCTCAAATCAGAGGAGGTGCAGTCCATTGCAGTATACAGGGGTGGGAATGACTGGTCACTAAAAAGGAGGACATTTTTCAGCGCTTAGATCAAGAACCATCCATGCAAAAATAACCTATAAATTCAAATTTCATTAAAATTTACTATGATGCAATCCAAAATTTGTCTCGCAGCAATTTCTGACACCACTCGGAGGAATTTCAAAAACTGAAAGTGTAATTATAACATGGTGGTTGTAGTAATGGTAGTGGTAGGGATGATGATGTGGTGGTGGTTGTAGGGATGATGATGTGGTGATGGTTGTAGTAGTAGTAGTAATAGTAGCCACATCTCCCGTATTCACAGATTCACTTATGCCCACATCCCAATGTTTCAAGTTGATGCTGTAAATTTCAGAAACAATTCCGAATAATTTCAATGCTTAAACAGGAATTTCTGCAAACAAAATATAATCTATTGAGATCTATAATCATCCCAATACCCCTTGTTCCAAATCAAGTTAAGTTCCAAAACCAATTTCATTATGACGTATAAAATATTAAAATGAATGGTAGGGGTGGTGGTATGTAACAATGATATGATGGTGGCTGTTGTACTGTTAAATTATGACACAGGACATGATGACATTTATTTTTCCGTGAATCCACAAAACGGCCTGATGTTTATGAGCAGAGAGTTTCTGAAATGACGAAATCAGAGGAAAATTTTCTGAGAAATTACAAAACATTCCAGAATTTTTGCGGATCATTATCCTCAATAAAAACCAGAACTTACCTTGGTTTTGGTACGGGTCTATCTACCATGGGGTCGTAAGAACGTGTAGTTTTTCTGGCTGAGTTAAGGGAAGGTCGACTATCAATATGAGGAGAGTAGATATCACCGGGGTCTCTCCTTTGTCTGGTATAAGTCGGCTCTGGTGTCCTATGTCTGGGTCATCAAATACAAAATTATGAGATTTAGGAACTAAGGTACATAGAGATATATATTAGCAAGGGGCATCTGAAAAAAATCATTACAATTTCATAGTTTGAAAAGAACAAACACTAGAATGAAAAGGTATATAATTCACTGGTAAATAACCCGCTTCGTTGAAGTAATAATATACTTTCAATACAAATTAAATGAAGAGAAATGAACATCTGCGTCACAGGGAGTATTAAAAATTATATAAACTATTGTACCTACTGATTGAGATGGTTAACCAATCAGTGAACAAGACCCAAAAAAAATACATTCCAAAAAAAAAAAGGCTCTTGATCTTAACATTCCTTATGAGTCAGTAAGAAGAATATTAAGGGATGAAATTAAGCTGACCCCTTTCAAAATTCAAGTTTTTTACAACATCTGCTCTTAAATCTACAGTTATAGCTCATGTATGTTTTGCAAAATAAATCCGAATTGATGCTCTTTTCAATCATACCCATTAAAAAAAAATATTATTATATATTTTCTGATATTAGCCCTTCTTCAGTTGTCTGTTTTAAGGGTAGCCTGGTACATGGTGAATACACCATTAAAGTCTAAAAAAGTGGTTACTTGATACAGTATCATTATCATTGTGATAATTGCCATCATAAATATATTTATTATCACTATTAACTATTATTGTTACCATGATCAAATACGACAATCCAAATAGATATCTGAGTGTTTTTTCGGATAAAGGTTTGGCTTTTGATGTTCCAGCAAGTGTGTTGCTTCATATAGTTCTTTTTTATTTTAACCTCAGGAATGAAAGATATCCAATGTTTGTCGTCATTTTGCCAGTTCGGGTTTATCTTCATCATATACATACAACAATAGACATTGCCAAAAGGATATTGAATTTTAAAAAAACAAAAAAACTAACTAAATAAATAAATAAAACAATACATAAATAAATAAATTAATTAAAAAAAAAATTTTAACAAACAAAAAATTAATTTAATATGACTTAATAACCCTGGTACAATCTTAGATAGTAATCATTGCTATCTTCATAGATTTCCTAGTTATTCACTTTCAATAATTTTGTTTATTATGGATCTGACAATTTTTTAACACCATTTTATGGAAAATGATAATGAAAGACTTACATCACATTGGAAGGCGGTGGCTGATAAGTCTGTTGGGGTTCAGCTGCTTGGGGCTTGAACTGGACTTCTGGAGGAGTTGAAGAAGGGACTAAATTAAACAAAGATGTCGCCTAATAAAATATCATTTGGACGAAAATAGATTTGAAGAGCATTTTTCTAATTCAATCTAATCCAAAAACAACTCTAATTGGGAAAATGAATTAACTTACATAGAAAAAAAATCACAGAGATTTGTTTTACATCACACCTAAAATTACTGGTCTTGTAATTCACATGAAGGAATTGGAAATCTGCTATAGATGGACAAATTGTAATGGAGTCTCAGGAGAAATATCAGACCTTGCATCCAGTTGTTCTAGGAAGTCTCAGGTTAAACAGTCATTGTTTGTTTGTTTTTAAGGGTTTTACGTCGCTTGCAACACATTAAGGTCATACCAGCGCCAGTAAAAAGGAAGAAAATGGGATAGTAAAAAGTTCTAGAACTACAATTAAAGCACCCAAGTATCTGCCCATCTGGCAAACTCAAGCCGAAATGCAAAAATACATATACAATATGATAGATTTGTAACATTATATAATAAACTTCTTTTGTAAATACTTAATGAATCGTCCTTTCCCGAAAATAATTTTAAAAGCTCACAATATTAATCATACCGTTATCTACATCGAAGAGATGATAATTTTTTAGCACAAAGGCAAGTATTTGTTTTTACTTTACAAAGCAGACACTACAATACCTACAACCTGGTGGTTACGCAGTTTATAAATTAGACTCAAGAATATCTAACAACTTGCAAATCATAGTCTGTCCAAAGAAAAGGAAAATAGCAAATTAAAAAACCACCATTGCTTATTGAGTAATATTTTATCTTTCTTATGACAAAATGACTTCTAAAAACAAAACATGAAGATAGAAGAGTAGTTGGGATATAAATATGAGAAAGGGAGAGAGGCAGAGAGAGAGAGAGAGAGAAAGAGAGAGAGAGAGAGAGAGAGAGAGAGAGAGAGAGAGAGAGAGAGAGAGAGAGAGAGAGAGAGAGAGAGAGAGAGAGAGAGAGAGAGAGAGAGAGAGAGAGAGTTGTGAATTGATTTTCTATTTTTTTCCAATCCCTACCTTTGACACAAGACATGATGGTGATTTTTTCATCGATCCGATTTACCCCGTGAAGCCACCTGAATGCTTTTCATAGAAAAATGTTTGACACTGTAAAAACAGTGGAACATTTCAAAGAAAATACCAAAAGTCGTAAAACACTATGTATCAAATTGTCATCTTTTTGTTTTTCATATATTCTTTTTTTTTTTAAATTGCTGCTTTTAAAGTGGTGAATCTGAAATCATGTATTAACTAGGAAAGTATGAAACACGCATTAATTAAAGGCATTAACTTGAATTGTGCAGAAAATTATCTTCAGATTGATGTAGAATCTGCGAGCTTTTCCCCTTCCACACTATCCATGCATGTAACTTTTGTGAAGGAAAACTCCACCTCAGATTAGAAATTAGAAATTAGGACCTTATAATGACACTAATAAATTAAAAACTAAAATATCTGTGTTTAACTTTTAATCAGATTGAGCAAATCATTTGAAGGAATGTAAGGAAGCGAGTATTGTTGCTACAGCTCTTACACAAATACTAGTAATATAATTATCAATTATGCCACTTTGCAACGGCACCATTACATCCTGGTATAGAATACATCAAACAGGATTTATGATGTCAACAGTAAACACCCATGTTGTCCAAAGTGAGCTAATTGGGGGTTAATAATCTTGCCTAAAGAAAAAAAGTGCCTGAAGCGGGCTTGAACCAGGACCTTGCAGATCACAGTGCATCCACTAAGACTATCAGTTATTATGTCAGAAAGAAGTGGTCGCCCTTTCTCTATTTCAACGAAAACAGAGAGACACTGAAAATCTTTTCTGCCGTCCAGTATTAGGCTTTATAACAACAAGCAATAATCATTTTATATAATTATTTCGCATTTTTACTTTCAAAAAATGTAAATATTAATTTATCAATTTATTTGTTTTGCAATCTTTTCAATTTTCAATTTATAGTGACAGTTTTATCTTTTATCTATTTTACAGTGTTGAAATTATTCATATTATAAAGCGCAGTTCTGGTTATGGAGCTGCTCCTTTTTTATATATACATCCTATTTCCATTGTATTTTTATCTTATTGTGTAAGTTATAACACGTCTGAAAAAAAATTTCCTTTTTGGGATGCAATAAAATATTATTATTACCATTATTGCCTTAACTTGGCCCCCCCCATAAAATATAGTAATATAAAAATAATATGTGCACATGTATACCAAAATAAAAAGCCAACCATCGCATGAATAACTCACAGAGGAATATAGCTATTTTCTCAAAAAATTGGTCTCTCCACCGATAGAACCCCTAAGCTTCATGCTCTAGGATAAAATACAAGTAAGACTCCTGTATGCCCTACTTGATGTAACTACCACTGCAACTACAGACCTGTCGCTGTATATAGTTAACTTAAAAATCAACAATTTACCCTCACAAAGATTAAATAACTCGTCAAGTCAAAATAATTAAAATTATGTCGTCTGGCATCAACGTTCATTTTCAATAAGTTTAATGACTTCCGAGATGAAATTAGAGTCAAAATTTCGTAATTCTAGGAACTTTTTGTAATAGTAGGCAGGTCTGCAACTACAACAACCACATGTGTTTCTACAAAACTACAACCACCACTTCCTACCATCATCCTCGT
Source organism: Berghia stephanieae (assembly GCF_034508935.2). NCBI lineage: Eukaryota > Metazoa > Mollusca > Gastropoda > Nudibranchia > Aeolidiidae > Berghia > Berghia stephanieae. The sequence continues at coordinate 6,264,941 of NC_088365.1, forward strand.
CATTAGTTGCTGGTTCATATTTGGTGGTGAATGCCATTGTTGTTCCCGTCTTCAATTTGTGAAGTTTTCTCTCATAGGTTTTCCTCGTTGACACTGGAATAAGAAAAAGAAAAAAAGATGACTCTAATAGTGTCTGCATCGCATAAAAACTCATTTTTCAAAGTTAAACACCAAAAAAATATACTAACAGTTCAAATATAAAAAAAAACAAAAAAAAAACAACAAAAAAAAACGATCATGATTACAGAGATAAAGAGAATCAAAAGCTTGATAGGTTTTTTAGTCAGCTAAAAACTTATTCATAAGAAGCTTAGAAGTGTACAAACTACAGTCTTGAAATATATATTTTATACAAAATTTGGCTAAGACCTCAGAAACTTTCTCACCCAAGAAGCGGATTAACAGATGGTGACCATGGAATAGTAGTATAAATATAAAACAAATACAAATAGTAATAATACAATAACAATAATAATAATAATAATAATAATAATAATAATAATAATAATAACAACAATAATAATCAATATGCAAATGCATGCACATGCATATAATATACATATTAATTCAAACTAGGGCTCATAGGGATAACATATTTCACTTTGCAAAATTGATATATAATGTCGCAATGGGTTCTTAACTTTATATTTATACATTTTTATGTATGACACATCTGTAAAAGAATTTCCAGTTTTGGATAAATAAAGTACATTATTATTATTATTATTATTATTATTATTATTATTATTATTATTATTATTAATGGTGGCTAGTCGGATTCATGTGCTGGCTATTTTATGTCTCTGGCTCGCAGCGCTTATGGACACAATGTCAATGCGAAAGTAAATGCTCAATAGAGGAGAATGAATCGTCCAGCTAGCGGTTTTTAGGCATTTATTCTTCACAACAACAAATTTTATCTGAGTTATTGGGGGGGGGGGGTGTCTCACTATTGCGAATGCAAACACTGCATCAAAAACGCGCATCGACTTTGCTCCAGGGCTATGCCCTTCACGCTATAGAAGAGAGAACAGAAGTAGACCTAAATAAGAAAACCAGTCCTAACACAGGTAAAAAATGCGCACACTCCTGTGTACAAGAACTGGAGTCAGTGCAGGAGAGGACAGTACAAATGGGAGGATCGAAGTGTAACAGAAAGGTGGAAATATAAAACAGAGCGCCCAACCATCAGCAAAAGAAAATCCAAAATATGAACATACAGATTCATCATACTTGTAAATAACCAAAAAATTTAGATGACGGAAACCTTTCGGAGAAATATAGGTCGCTTATATTCCCGACCCTTGCGAGAAATAGTCACTTCGAATAATAGTAGTGACAAGACTATTGGGTATCCGGCGCACCAAAGGGTAGGGTATCTGAATATTATGTATGTTGAAAAGGATTGGTTGAATCCAAGTTTTGTGTGTACTGTCGTCTATGTATTTACGTCTTTATTGGTGGCTGAAGGGTTTTGAGCCCGAAACATTCCATGTTTGGTATTTTGTTCTTTTTTGAAGCTGTATATTCATTTTTGTTTATTACTTTTTACAGTCCACAGATTCTAGCAGCTTTGTATCACCCAGACCTACAGTGACAGTGATTCTACAGGAATTACGCATTTTGATCTGATAGACAGAACTATGCAAAAGATCAATTCTTATTCAAGAAAGAAGCATTCTAATTCTACTTCAATTTTAACTCCCTGCATCATAAAACTTATGACTCGACAGAATTAATATGTTTTTGTTCAGCTTTCAATATGTATGTAAAGAAAAAGGGATGTGAAAAATATAAAATGTAACATATATAAAATGTAACATATCTAATATGTAATATATATATATATATATATATATATATATATATATATATATATATATATATATATATATATAATTATAATTGAGATAAATCTGAAACATTTGATTTACTGTTGATTGGTCCCACATCCACACCATAGTCCTTCAACATCTGAGAGAGTTCTTGGTCACTCAGGGAACTGTAGTCGATATCCATTATGAACCTCTTATCTGCGCTGACAGAATGATAATGCTGTGAATAGAAAATTCAGAAATATATTATTATATATATAGTTACATCTATTCAGTTGGAACACCTGAGAAAAGTAAGTGTACAAAGACGAAAAAAAATAGGTGGCGTTTTTATACACCTCCGTTGGAGGTGTACAAAAACGCACAGTTTTTATGCACCTCTGTTGGCGGTGATGGTAAAGTTGTTGCTGCATACGTCCATGAGGTTTAAATAGTTTTAGATTGTAGTTTAGCACGCTGCTTAGTGATTACCGATGTACAATGATAATAAATTAAAGAATAATAACAATAATTTTTAAAAAATCAAAAGTAAAAAGAAACATGGCACACAAAAACTGATCTCAAATAAATAAATGATTTTAGAAAATTAAAAGCGAAGTTTTTTAAAAACATGATAAAAAGTTTTTGAAAAAAAAAAAAGAAAGAAAAAAAAAGCAAACAAAAACAAAGTAAATCAAAAAAAAAAAAAGGTCAACATTGGGAATCCAACCCGGTACTTTCAAGGCTAGAGTCTGACAGCTTGTCCACTGCGCTACGGAGCCACCTGACTGTTCATCACATTTAATAAGGTCTTTCTAAAACATTATTTTACCTTCAATGCAACTTCTATTTTCTGGTTTTATATTTCGATTTTTTAAATTATTAATATTTTTATATAAATTTATTAACAAAGACATCCTACAGATGTCACAATATAACTTTCTCCATGTCCAAATGAAGAAACACAATATCGCTAATGAAATTGGGTGGAATGCGCATGCGTGACGGAGGTGTATAAAAACGATCCGTTAAGATACACCGTCAACGGAGGTGCATAAAAACACTACGAAAAAAATATGTCCCAAGGTAACCTGACAGAATAATGAATAATGGATCCGGAATTCCAGATTAGAGAGAAGACACTGTACTGTATGAGTATGAACAAATAAGAAATCAGGGAGACCTAAATCTAAAGAGATTTTTTTTCTGTTTTTTGGGGGTTATTATAGTTGTTTTTTGGGGGTTTTTTTTATGAGGAACAGGAACCGGTGTGCAATACAACAAAAATAAATTTTAAGTTTAAGACAGGAGAGAGAGAGAGAGAGAGAGAGAGAGAGAGAGAGAGAGAGAGAGTGGGTGTGGTCAGAGTGTGAGTGTGAGCGGGAGAGGAGAGGTGGTAGACGTGTAGAGACAGAGAAGTAGAAGTAGAAGAGATGGCAAAGGGTGGAGTGGAGAGCGAGATGGAGATCCTTGGTCCACATCAGATTATTTTCACCTTTGATGTATTGAGAGAGGACTTTTTTGTGATAATGAAATCAATTTACAGTGGGAAAAGTCTTGAGGTTTGTCTCAATAATATGAGGGGGATAATACCATCATGATCATCACTTTTTTCCCCCGAAAAACGAAAGTGAAAGTGAAGATTTGTCGAAAAATAATTGGTAAAAAGTTGGTAATCATTCTTTTGATTTCTCCATGCGATGGATTATCTATCTACTACACTCAGCCATATGTTTACCTTGCTCTTTGATGAAATGAATGTAGACGTATTACAAACGAAAACTAGAGAAGAAATTTAAGTTATGGGTGAGTAATGACTAAAAATTACCAATGGGCTGACTGTAACACTTTTCGGTACTAAATTTTATTTTTTTAATGCAATCAATTTTCTGCAGAAATATTCATTACTCTATTCTTTGTTTAGATGACTTGATTTCGAATCTATATTAAAAAAGTCTCTCTCATCAATGTCCTTTTTAATGTAATTGATAATGACAATTAACTTCTCTAAACTCTTCTTTTTAATAGATTTTTATTTTGTTACTTTTTTATTTCTTATTTATTTATTTTTTGCTGAATTTGTTGCGAATCTGGCAAACTAAAAATTGGGTCCAAGAATTTAGAGCGGAACTGGCGCGAACGTCATTCAAGCAATGGTTCGCAATTTTGGTCTCAATTATTTATGGAACTTCTAGAGCGACCCCAAGGAATTTACCCAATTCGTTTAATTCTATTCTCAGTTAATACAATTATGTAATCAGCCCATAAAGACGCCTATCAAGTTGATTGCTAAGCAATACAGGATGCAGAAGCCGACAAAACACAGGGCCTACACTGGTACTGCAAGAAATGTAATAGGTTTGCCAGTGGATTTATGTCAGGGCTACAGCGCCTATCGGCCAGACAAGACGCCCTAGAAGAAAATTTTGGCGCACTCGAAGCACGAGTTTCAGAGAAACTTAAGGAGGTGGATGAATCAAATGAAGACCTAGGTAAGAAGGTGCAATCCTTGGAGGAGAGAGTAGTCAAACATCCATCTGAATATGTAGAGCTAACAGTCAAAGAGGTGCAGGATAGGCAAGAAAGAAGGCTAAACATTATTTTCTACAATTTGGCCGAAAGCTCTGCCGAGGACCCAAAGCAGGTGAAAAGCGATGACCTCAGGACAGTGAGTGATATACTGGACCAAGTGGGCATTAAAGTTCCCTTTACCAATCCCACTCGCCTAGGAAAGAAGGAATCGACATCGGCAAGACCCCTCAGGATACAAACAACAAGTGAAGAAGATGCCACTAGAATCTTAAGGATCGGGAGGAAACTCAGGGAGATTGAAACTCTCAATACAATCTATGTAAACAAGGACAGAACCCCTTTAGAACGAGAGGAATGGAAGAAACTACTAGTAGAGCGGAAAGAGAAAAACCAAGAATCAAGAGCAGAAGGCAAAGAGGAAAACTGGGTCATCCGCAACAACAGAGTTGTCCAAGGGAAGCCTCAGGATCATCTCTAGCTCAGAAACCACTGGAGAACAGACAAATTGTACATAAACCTAATTTAAATTGTTATTCACCTGTAAATATTGTTAGAATTAACCAAAGTTTTGTTCGAGGTGGGTTAAGGATTTTATTAACTAATGTAGACGTAATAACCACAAAGATGCCCGATTTGCTGCAGCTTATTGAAGATCATGAACCTGACATTGTTGCCTTGACAGAAGTAAAACCGAAGTACAGTAAAACCACCCTCACAGAGGCAGAGATATGTATTGAGGGTTATCACACCCCAATTCATAATTTAGAAATGGATGGGAGAGGAATCTGTATATATTTTTCCACTAAACTTAGCGTGGCGGAATTCAAATGTACAAGTACACAATACTTTTCTGAATGTGTTTGGGCTAACGTTTCTCTTGGAAACAATCATAAACTTCTGTTTGGATGCATATATCGTAGTCCGTCAAGCACCTATGAAAATAATAGAAACCTGGAAAATATGTTACGTGCCATAGTAGATATGATCCCAGAGCGCCTAGTAATTGTTGGGGACTTTAATTATCCCCATATAAACTGGGAGGAATGTGCAGCTACAGTTGAAGGTTCAGACAGTGATTTATTTACAGAATGCCTCATGGACTGTTTCTTAACACAACATATCGAAAGACCAACACGATATAGGGGGGACCAACAACCATCAGTACTAGATTTAGTGTTAACATCCGAGGAGAATGTTGTGAATAACACCCAGTATCTGGCCCCAGTGGGCAGCAGTGATCATTGTACCATCATATTCGATTATACATGTCAAACACAGGCAATTGAAAGTAAAACCGTGAAGTACAAATATGACAAAGGGGACTACAGAGGAATGAGACAATATCTTGGTGGCATAGACTGGGCCCATACACTTAATGAATGCAGTGAGCAAGAGGATTGGGACACTTTCCAGAATATATTAGAATCCGCGATGAAGCAATACATACCTGTGCACAAGGCTAACGACACTAAAAGAAAGAGAAAAAGAAATCTATATATGAACAAAGAAGAGTTTAGACTTATCAAGACTAAAGACAGATCATGGCAAAGATACCTTCAGACCAGAAATAGCCTTGATTACAGGTTGTATTGTGACGCCAGAAATACACTGAGAAGTTACACAAGGAAGCTTAAGAGCGATTTTGAGGAGAGTATTTCAAATGAGATCCAAGAAAACCCAAAAGCCTTTTGGAAATACACCCAATCGAGAACAACAATAAGAAGCGGGGTAGGTGATCTGCGGGACAGTAATGGAGACCTGCAAAACGAGGACATTATAAAAGCAGAAATATTGAACAAATTCTTCTGTGGTGTATTTACACATGAGGACACTAACCATGTGCCAGCATTGGAGACAAGACATTACAGCGAGGCACTTGTCAGTATAGTTATAAAGAAAGAAGACATACTGAAAAATATTATGAAGCTTAACCCAGGCAAATCGGCAGGACCTGATGGACTCCACCCTCGAGTACTAAGGGAAATTGCGAATGAAATTGCCACACCGCTTCAAATCATATTCACAACGTCGTTACACAACGGGAACTTGCCACAACAATGGAAACTTGGACAGGTTACTCCAATATTTAAAAAAGGTGATAGAAACACTCCTGGCAATTATTGACCTGTGAGTCTGACAGCAGTTCCGTGCAAAGTGATGGAGGCAATAATTAAGGAACATGTGATGGAGCATATGGTTACAAACAATCTGTTCTGTGATGAGCAACATGGCTTCGTGCCTCGGAGATCATGCATAACACAACTAATTACCTGCATTGATGAATGGACAGACGCATTGGATAGGGGAGAACCGATGGATGCGGTATACCTCGACTTTAAAAAGGCATTTGACACTGTACCCCATGAAAGGCTCATTCAAAAACTACATAGCTATGGCATCAGAGGAAAGATAAACGAATGGATATCTAACTTCCTGCACGACAGAAAACAGAGAGTCTCACTGAACGGGCACACATCACAGTGGTCGGATGTCACCAGCGGCATTCCACAGGGGAGTGTTCTGGGTCCAGTATTATTCGTGGTATTCATCAATGATCTACCTGATGTTGTAAAAAACGTGATCAGAATATTTGCTGACGATACAAAGTTGTTTGGACCTGTAAGAACAGAAAGTGACCGACATACTATACAAGATGATATCGACAAATTATCAGACTGGTCAGACAAGTGGCTGTTAAAGTTTAATGCAAGCAAATGCAGCGTAATGCATCTTGGTTACAAAAATCCAAAGCACACATACAGAATGAGAGACGATAACGGAGTGTACCAGCAGCTAGGGGAAACAGAAGTAGAAAAGGATTTAGGAGTGCATGTAGACAACAGACTATCCTTCCACCATCATGTCAACTGTGCAATAAATAGAGCAAACAGAACTCTCGGAATTATTAAAAGGACATTCACCAGCAGAAATAATGATATTATTAGGCGGCTCTACACTGCTCTGGTACGACCATCACTTGAATATGGTAATGCACCGAGGATATCACAGCATGTCGGTGACATGGATAAAATTGAAAGGGTACAAAGGAGAGCAACGAAGCTTTGTTCAGATTTGAAGCATCTACCATATGAAGATAGACTGAGGCATCTCAAACTACCATCATTGTACTACAGAAGACAAAGAGGAGACATGATACAAGTATATAAGATAATAAACGAGAAAGATAGAGTAGATAGAGAGCAAATAGTACCAGAGAGCACATTTAATAGAACGAGAGGACATAGCGACAAATTAAAAAAAAGACAGGCCAGATTAAATGTAAGAAAATGCTCCTTTGGACTCAGAGTGACAGATAACTGGAACAGCCTTCCAGAAGATGTAATTAAAGCGAGGACAGTGAATGAGTTCAAAGACAAGTTAGACAAACACTGGCATTACAAGCGTTACCAGCTCCGCCCCAACCATGCAGGTGCGCGTAGATATATCAGAGATAGTGCAGAACGGGTATTACAGGCATAGCCTTCAACCCGAAGAAGATGTATCAAGGTATCAAGGTATCAAGATTGTAATGACAATCACCAAAGTCATCCTTCACAAACACTTCTAATAATATCACTCAATAATTCCGTTACGGTAATACTGACGTACATAATTCGAATAGATTATGAATAACTCCAAAAACCCTTCTACATTGGTGTGGTCGGGCAAGGAAGCCTCCATATTTTTTTTTCCAAACCAGTTTTCTCCTGTGTTATTTATTAATAAATTTATCTATTTATTTTATGGATTTTAAAAAAATTATTTTATAGATTGGCCTGGTTTCAAATGAAGGTCTTCGATTCGGGGTGCGTGCCACATCCGTTTATCGAAACCTCCTTTTCCCTGTAAGCAGGGGCGTTGCTGGCTGTTTATGGCGACATGGATCGAAAACACATTCTCTCACAGTACTCATGTGTAAAATGAGTACCTGACCGGAAACTGTGTTGGAGGAAAATGTTATCTCGCCCAACAGACAGCATGTCTCGTCTCTCATGTTGTTATGAGCCTTTTTTTAAAGTGTCTTGAGCACACTAGGTGGATATTCCGCAATATCAAAGTTCTAGTGGGTTTATTTTTTTAGAATGTGTAGATATTATTGTGTGTAAAAAAAAAAAAAAGGGGGGGGGCATGCGTGGTTTGAATTTTAAAGAGGTGTACTCACGTATATTAGCATTTACGAAGGGCATAATAATATGTAAAAGAGGTCCATTTGTCGACCTTCCTCTAGAGAAAAAATGGTATAGCATTATATAGATCCGGCCCCCATCGGTTCAATAGCACACGCTCCCAAAGTTGTACAGGCAGTTTAGGTATGTCGGCCTCCTTTGCCGGTTTCCTTAGCTTCAGGATGGCAGCTATCTGAACGTGCTTCCACACTAGTGGAAACTTTCCTTTTGCAAAGACGTCAGACATTGCTTTTGCCAACCAGGCCCGTGTCCTGGGGCCCAGATGCGTCACCATATCGGGATATATGCCATCTATCTCTGCTGCTTTTCCGTTCTTCACATCTCTAATGACTGCACCCACTTCTTGGAGACTGAACGTGGATATCCAGTCAGACTCTTCGTCCGCAGGTAATGAGTCCAAAATCGAACGGTTTGTCTTGTGGGCACCGCGCTCGAAAGACCGATTCGGGAACCGTTGGCTTTATATTCTTGGCAATTGTGTCAGCCTCACACTCCGGTGCTGCCTTCGCAAAATTCCGGTCAAGATCTAATTTCTTTATCAGTCGCCAGGCTTGGCGGCTAGAGTGTGTAAAGTCGAGACTTTCCACGGTCTCCTGCCACCGTTGTTTCCTTCCTTCTGCCAGAGACGGGAGTAGTCTATAGGCTATGTCCTGGGACTAGGTATGCCGGCACTCCTCTTACAGATTTTCCGACTCCTCCGTCCAGCAGGTGGTGTAGAATTTTCGTGGAATGGAGCGGTGAGCGCCCTTAACCAACAGCCTGTTAAATTCCGTTATGTTCTCGGGCTTGGGAGGAATAGCAGAGCAGACCAGCTCGATATAGGAAGCAAATTCCTCCCAGTTAGCCTTCCTGATTTCCATCTGCAGAGTAGAGAGACTGCACCCTCGGGATTGTCACCACCGCTGTGACAAGTAACGACCTGTGCTGGCTATGTGGGCAGTTGCCAGGGACTATCCGCTTAATCTGCAACGGTTCCCCGTTCGCTCCCTTTGTCACAAGGTGAGGTCAGGAGTATACTATTAATGGCGGGTGCCCCTAAAGGTACCCTAGGCCGTAGGATTGTTACACTAGGTGGAAATCGTTACAGTCCATCCATGAGTGAAGTTGTCTATCTGCCTCGTTGCAGTCTCGGTGGCCCCACTCATGGTGGGTGGAGGGGGGGGGGGGAGGGGGAGGGGGTGAAGCACATTGCTTATGGCTGTCACAAGTGAAAAATATCGATATGGCAATTTACCAGCCAACGACAACCACTAAGTGTCAACTGGGTTGACACGCTATTATTGGTTGTGCGGCTATGTGGTCTTGTGGTATGACACTCGCTTTCGGATCGGAAGGCCCTGGGTTCGAGCCTCGATCGGCGCATAGTTGAGTCCTTGGAAAAGACCCTTTACTCACATTCTTTCACCGTACTCAGGTGTAAAATGAGTACTTAGCCGTTAACAGCGTTGTATCTATCGGGAACAAATTAATATCGCCTAACAGACGTCATGCCCCATTCTACATGTTAAATGTTGCTGTTGGTCAGGAACCCTATGCAAAGCGCTTTGAGCACATTTAGTGGATATTGCGCTATATAAAATCTCATTAAAAAATTACTTCCGTAGAGAAGGATTCAAATTTCACACCTACATTAGAGCAAACCATTTTCATCTATTAAGTAAGATGATAGAGATTAGACTGTTAAGATGCTGATCTTTTCAACATCAAAGTACTTTTGTAACACGGACACAGTTTTTTGTGCGAAAACCAGAATGGAAAGCTTATATTAATACAAAAGATGAATGCGAGATCTTTAAATAAGATGCTGGTCTACCATCGCAGTAGACTTATATGTATGTATTAAACTTACATATCCAATAACCTTTAGGTTAACAGAAACGGGCACACAAGTTCATTGTAATTCAGGAGTTGAAACAAAGTTGATTTGCATTGAGTTAGAACTCAGCAAAGCCTTAAATTGAAAAAAAAAAAAAAAGAAAATCAAAACAAAAACAAAACAAAAGAAGAACAGCAATGAACAAACCTACAATGTGCACTAAAATGAATGAAATTAAAAACACCTAGTTTTTGAGGAAAACAAAAATTACTCTTAGTTTTATTTCACTTTAAACTGTATCAATGGACACCACACGTTGCATATTAAATGAAGATACCTCTGATGTTATTATGAGGAATAGTCACATTCTCACCCACCCATCTGTATCTGAGCCAACGAAATTAAAGACAGATTACATGTTTATACATATCACTTTTATTGTCATTTCATTTATATTGTTCATGCTGAAAATAACACAAATATAGAGATTTGATGTATCTCTACTACAGGTATGCTTGTATTCTCATCCTGTGAGGAGAGAGAAAGAATGAGAAAATGAGGAAAATTGTTAATTATTAGTGAAACGGTAGGGTCCTATTTAAAAAAAATCTATTATGAAAGCCCCCCCAGCAAAAGCGTTGGTCAAAAAAGGCTCTTCATCTTTAAAAAAAAATTGTAGAGAGAAAAAAAGTTTTGTTTAAACCCTCTCCTTACCACCTAGAGCAAAATCGTCACATTTGTTACGACACAATATACATTTTTCTTATTCAGATTTATTTAGTACATCACAAACTTTGAAGAATGATCTTTGTTTAATTAATAAGAAAATAAAGTTGCTTTGTAGAGAGCTTGTTTGAGTTTAAAAGATCAATTTTTCTGCTGGGTAAGCCTGTCATTTTGGGAAAATACTGAAAATGGTCGGTAAGGAGAGAGTTAAAAACAAATGAATAAATAGATTTTCTCTGCTCTATGACTGCATCAGATTATTTTCAAGGAAATGAAGGAAAATAAATGCATTCAGAATCAATGAAAGGTATGTGACTTTTCTTAAATTGAAATTGTATACTAACTTGACCATGCAAGTTGAAATCAAGTGATTATTTAAGATAACTTCAATTGACTTGATTTATATTGCTAAAAATATAAATATACCTAGATCTCTTGAGATATTATATACCTTGAATATCCGGTACATAAACGCTGAGCCTAACATCCTCAATTCATGTTAAAATCGGCCCGTCGCTCTTCCACTCATTTCCCTCTTTCAGTCTGCTTCCTGTCTACAGTCTCCATGCCTCAAGTTAGATTCTGTTTCTATATTTCTTTCAAAATTTGTTTTTACTATAAATAAAATGATTTTTTATATATCAAAAATACATTTAAAAAAAACAACAACAAATCATTACATTTTCTACAAATGCTAGATTATATTATATATTTTAAATATCAACTGCAATATTTATTACAGGGTCAAAAGACCAATCTATCAAATTTTACTAATATTACAAAGCAGCACTCTTATCCCATTGATAATTGTTAGATATAAAGAAAAGAATAAGATATTTTCTAAGAAAGTTCATCAAATGAAAGGATATAAACAAGAATAAAAGATATTGCATATTTCTTTGTATTCAAAACCAAAGAAGCAGTGTTTTAACATATTTTTCTTGACTCCCCGTTGTAAAAGTGTATGACAAGCACACGGGGAATCTGAATCTATTGTGTAAAGAAACAGAAGCCAATACCAATGACATAAAGAGATAAGTGCCAATATAGGAATATTATAGGCATATTGATAATAATGGTTTTAACTTGTATTAGAGACTTGCACTAGAAAAAAAAACGTGAAATAGAATCTCTAAAATCTACAGCACGCTGCTTTTAAAATAAGGAATCACTTGAAAACAAAATAAGGTTTTGTTCTCTCTGCTTAATCGCCACCCTATAGATTCTAGACCATGGATTAACAGGTCTATTCAGTGAGAGATTTTATAAAGACTATAGAATAAAGAAGAAAAGAAAACAACGAGCAATTCTATAAGCTATAGTAAAGTTGAAAGTTATTTTGATCACCTTGAAGGATATGATGATGAAGATGATGATGATGATGATAATGATAACAACAACAACAATAATAATAATAATGATAATAATGATAATAATAATAATAATAATAATAATAATAATAATAATAATAATAATAATAATGATAATAATAATAATAATAATAATAATAATAATAATAATAATGATAATAATAATAATAATAATAATAATAATAATAATAATAATAATAATAATAATAATAATAATAATAATAATAATAATAATAATAATAATAATAATACTTTTTTCTGAATATAAATTGTTTAGTTGCCATGGTATAGGCAGGGCAAAAATAAAGAGGTGCATGCTTGTTGTAATGTTATTGAGTCTGATAACAATTTTAGATTTAAAAAAATCTTGGCAAGAGGGTCTCCCTAATGCCTTCTCCCTCATGGGCGACGTGACATCAGACTATAGAATCAAATTACGCGATAAATGGTGTTATGTAAGGTCTTCCACAACGTACAATTATATTAAAGAATATTGTAAGGCGGTGTTAGATACCTCGAGAAAAGTGTATGCGTTGCATTGCTGGCACCGATTGTCGCAGAGATTTACCTCTTACTTTGTTAAGTTGATGATCTCTTAACTCTCTCCTTACCAGCCATTATCAGGATTTTCCCCAAAACGTCACACCCAACACTAACACAATATTGGATTTTTATCACCCAAACACTACAGCAGTAAGTTATTGCGATAAATAATTTCTTTAGCAAAACATGCCCTACAACACATTATTCATTTTCTTTAAATTTTTTAATGCAGAAGATACATTTGAAAAAGAAAAATGTTGGTTGTATCGTAACGAATGTGGCGATTTTCCTATAGTTGGTAAGGAGAGCGTTAAACAAATTGTACAGTTACAACATATTTATTTGGCCTTATGTGCAACTGAAACACCAAGAGGATACGTCTGGGTGGGGTTCCTGACCTCCCATACTGGGCAGGGAGGCACTTACTGTGTTTTCTATTCCCCTATATCTGTTTTCCAACATGGTCTCTGTCTTTGTCTTAGAATGGATTGCTTGGTTTGTCCTGACCCTGGCCGGATACCTTAGCTGGGAGGGAAACAGTCAAATGTATAGTTAAAGTTTTTGGAAATGATATTTTTTCCCTTGTAAATCATCTGCCTGTTATGTACTGTTCTTTTAACATATGATTTGTAAACATTTGCGTTTATTCCTCTAAGTGGGATCTTGTGCTGGTGTCTGTGTGAGACTTTTAGGTATTCTCAAACTAAGTACACTGATAGTTTTCACTTGGAATCTACATCTGTTCCCTATTTGTACCATTCCCCTTTGTCTTACTTTTCCCTCAAGTCCTGTTCATGATTTTTAATTCTTCCATCATATAATTTATTTTTCAACTTTTTAAACAGTTTGCGACGTGAACTGAGTACCGCACAAAGATTGTTTGTAATGCTATTTTCATGAAGGTTAAATAGGTACTTTTTGATGACATCATATTATTTGATTTGACACCCTTCTCCCCCCATGTCAACACATCAACATTTAGCAGATCCCCCCCTCCCCTCCCCCCAGCTGATGACCTAATATATGTGAACATTCCCCAAGCCACACATTTTAACTGCAAGTTGTTTTGCCGCTGCCACATGAACCTAGGTCTGACTCCGCGGTTTTTTGCAAAAAATATTTCCAAAATTTCCAAAGAAAATGATGAATTTTGCAGAAGAAAATAAGAAAATTTGGCAATAATTTTGCAAATATTTTGCAGGTTTCTGAATATGTTGTATCATACCTCTAACAAGTAACTACATGCAACCCGTTTCATAAAATATCCCGCGGAATTACGCAATTTCAAACTCAAAATTATGCAAAATTATGGGGCAAAAAATGTCAAATTATGCTGATTTGGAAATAGGCACAAAATTGGGAAAACAATATTAGATCTACAACAAAATATTGCTGTCAATGAAATTGTTATAATAAAAAAGTAAGAAATTCGGAAATGACCTTTATTTAATTTAAATAAAAGGTCATATCCCAATTTAAAAAAAAAGAATCGAAGAATTTGTCAAAAGTTTGCAAAACGTGCAGATTTTGCGGTTGAAAAGCAAATCAGAAAATTTTTCCAAATTTTGAGGCCGCAAGCTGTGCAAAAAAAAAAAAAACAAAAAAAAAAAAAAAAACAAAAAAAAAAAAAAAAAAAAAACCGCGGGCCAGCTAAGTGTGTTATGAGTTTTCATGAGTCTGCTGTTGTCCCATCAAATATGACTTTCCTTCACTCAACCAAGTCCCTTGAAGATGAATCTCAACTGATACCAGCTGCGTTCGGTTACGAAACATTCTTTGCTATTGAGCTGTGTTTGTACATGATTGAAACACGAATCTTCGTTGTTTTCAAATTCCATCAACATCATTGTCTTTTATCATCGAGGCATTTTATTCACCAACTCTTCTGTTCATCTCACAGGACTGTCCGTGTCCCAATTTTTAAGCTCCTTAGTGACAGTTTTACGCATTACTCAGTTGAAGGAGCCGTCGGTTCACAACATGGGTGCCAGCAGGAAGAAGTGCTGAAACCTGAAACTAAAATCTCGACACTTTTGCTACATGCCCTTACAGAGAGAACGTAATCCTGATTTTGCGCATGCGTCTCTCGTCCTCGCTTCCGGTGAAATCGCGCTGTTAGTTAAATCGTTTCTCAGCGATCTTTAAGTTTTATCGAACCGTGTGTTTAATTCTAAACATTTTTTTCTCTCACCCCAATAACATTATATTTAGAACTTGAAATTATTTTTCATTCTTTAATTCTTTTTCATAATTAGTGAAATCTCCTTAACCAAGGAAAGATATCCTCAGTTGAAAAGTTTTTTTAATTTTGTGGTCTATAGTCTATACGGTGCGAAAGTTTGGTTAATGCACCTTCGTTTTTACAACTTCTGCTGTAGTGCCTTTTAACATCACTAGTAGGCCTACCATCACCGTGCCCTCCGCCGACTCCATATTGGCATTTTTGACGTATATCATGGCGCACAGACCAAGAGGTAAGATTGTGGTTTATTTGGGAACTTGGTGCTCTTATTACTGAAAAGATTTATTTTTAAAAAATTGAACTTTTATATAGGGCAATATCCACTGAAAGCACTCAACGCGCTTTACAAGGGGTCTCAAGCCAACAACAATACTTAACAGGTAGGAAGAGACATAACACCTGTTAGGCTATATTATTACAATTTTCCTGATAGAGATAACGCTGTTAACGGCCAGGAATTCATTTTACACGAGTACGGTAAGAGACTGTGAGTAAAGAGCTTGCTCCAGGGACTTAACTATGCACCGCTCGAGACTCGAACCCAAGAGCTTCTAATCCAAAGGCGAGTGTCATATCACTATGCCTCATAGGCGCACATAATGTTAATTAGATACCTCTTTAACGTTTACACAGGCTATATTAATGCAAAATATTAAATCTTAGTGGAAAATATATTCATACAAAATTGGGTCTTAACTTTGTGCTTTGAAAAATCTATTTTTTATCATACTACACCCGTTACAAACATTTTTAGGTACTTACTTAAAAACGTGGTCCTTGCCGAGCCGAGTAATCTTACCGATATTTGTTAGCTATATGTCTTATGTTGATCAATAAAAATAGCAGCAATTTTTTATGTTACGATAAATAGGTAGCCAATTTTTATTCATGTTGCCGAAAAAAAAGGATCAATTTCTGACACAATGTTGCCAAGAAGAAGAAGTAGTAGTAGTAGTAGTAGTAGTAGTGGTAGTAGTAGTAGTAGTAGTAGTAGTGGTAGTAGTAGTAGTAGTAGTAGTAGTAGTAGTAGTAGTAGTAGTAGTAGTAGTAGTAGTGCTACTACTACTACTACTACTACTACTACTACTACTACTACTACTACTACTACTACTACTACTACTACTAGTATTTTTGTTTTCTTTGTTTTTTTTACGTTAATTTGTGTATTGTTGTGCTGACGAAGGGTTTGTACCCGAAACGTCCCTTGTCTGTATCGTTCATATACGAAGCCTCTCCATTTTCACTCTTTCGTTAGTATTTTCACATTCACAGGCAGCCCCTACATTTTTCTACTATAATGGTAAATAACGCTGCAGAATCGGGTGGTGTTCCGCTATCATGACTAATGAAGGTAAATTAATCATTAACTTTCATTTATTATGGAAATTTTTGTGTTATGTCTACTTCGAATTAAAGCACGCTTCGTGATTTAAGGACGCCTCCAGGTGACTGTCTTGAAAGCGGCATGAGACACTTCACCGGAAGCGAGGACCAGAGACGCATACGAAAAACGAGGATTACGTTCTCTCTGTAAGGGCCTACACTTTACTCGGGGATGGACAGGCCGAGGCCTTGACCAAAGGGAGTTCCGGTTTCACGAATCTACCTCCATACACTGAAAAGGTGGCTGAATCACGTTTTCTTATTTTTATCGATGCTATAAGGTTATTTTACTCACAACACTGAAACCGGAGGTATTTGACTTCGAGTTATCGCGAAACCGGAATTCCGGCATGAACCGGAAAACTGGCATCCATGGATCACAGCAAAAGGACTGACAATATCTATTCTCGATTCCGTCAAGCCTTTTTTTTATAACCCATCTATCTATCCAGAGATGCTAAGGTAGTTGGATCTGTTATATCAATTTGTGATTTGACCGATGAAGAGCGCGCAACTCTCAACATTTCCACGTGGGCATTCCGAAAGTCTACACCACTTTGAGGAGAGAGGAGTTAGAAGGCTGTACGATAAGTATCATCCTAGGACGCAGCTGATAGACTTTTTCAATCTCTGGTAGACAGAAGGCAGAAGATGTAGAAAGACCGCGAGAGGTCATGACTTATCACACTCAAGTTGCTATGCTTGATGACTAATTAATTAATTAAGAAATTGGATCCCGACCAGATATGGGAAGGCTGCATCAGAGAAAAGGCAGAAATAATAGCCAAGAAAATAATGCGTAACAACCAGTTCTCGAATCGTGTTATCGAGTACATGTTCACAAGGCAAACTGACATATTTGGACCTCGTCACTTTATTGAGGGAGTCGGAGTAGTAGTAGTAGTAGTAGTAGTAGTAGTAGTAGTAGTAGTAGTAGTAGTAGTAATAGCAGTAGTAGTAGTATCAGTGGTAGTAGTAGTAGTAGTAGTAGTATATGTAGTAGTAGTAGTAGTAGTAGTAGTAGTAGTAGTATAGCAGTAGTAGTAGTACAGTGTAGTAGTAGTAGTAGTAGTAGTAGTAGTAGTAGTAGTAGTAGTAGTAGTAGTAGTAGTAGTAGTAGTAGTAGTAGTATCGGTGGTAGTAGTAGTAGTAGTAGTAGTAGTAGTAGTAGTAGTAGTAGTAGTAGTAGTAGTAGTAGTAGTATCAGTGGTAGTAGTAGTAGTAGTAGTAGTAGTAGTAGTAGTAGTAGTAGTAGTAGTTGTAGTAGTAGTAGTAGTAGTAGTAGTAGTAGTAGTAGTAGTAGTAGTAGTAGTAGTTGTAGTAGTAGTAGTAGTAGTAGTAGTAGTAGTAGTAGTAGTAGTAGTTGTAGTAGTAGTAGTAGTAGTAGTAGTAGTAGTAGTAGTAGTAGTAGTAGTAGTAGTAGTAGTAGTAGTAGTAGCCGTTCAATTCCAGATAAGCGAAGGCTGCCCTTAGCATTATGGATTGTAAATCAGATAGTAAACGACATTATATACAGATATGTAGCAAAATACATAAGCATAATGATCGTGGTGGGTTCAAGGTCTTACAAAAAAAAAAGTAGAAATGCACCTAGGAGTCATGACTTAGGTATGGTCCAGCCCCTTTAGAGCATAAGATATGCAGCTAAACACGACTTGTTCAAGACGGTTTCTTTTCTGAAGACATTTTGCTTTAACTCTGCACGAGTTTCTTGATATATTACACTTGGGGCCCCGGGGCACAGGCCTGGTTTTTAGGAAAAATGTTTTATGTCCATTCATAGAGAAGGCTTCCAAAGGTATAAAACCACACAAATATAATTGTCAGGTGGAAGCTAGGCAATGTTGCGAAGGTGGCGGACAGCTAGAGACCCTATCACTCCTAATCAAGCATATGATGTTATGATTATGAGTACAGTTCAAAACTTTTTGTTTACGAAATAATTATTAAAAAAAAAATAAATTGAGCTTTATATAGGGCAATATCCACTAAATGTGCTCAAAGCGCTTTACAAGGGGTCCCTGGTCAACAGCAACATTTAACATGTAGGACGGGACATGACGCCTGTTAGGCGATATTACAATTTTTCGGACAAAGACAACGCTGTTAATGGCCATGTACTCATTTTACACCTGAGTACGGTGAGAGAATGTGAGTAAAGAGCTTTTTCCAAGGACTTTAACTATGCCCGAGCGCGAGGCTCGAACCCAGGAGCTTCCGATCCGAAAGCGAGTGTCATGCCACTAGACCACATAGCCGCACATTTAGACGTAAAGGATAGAGGCAATACAAAATTATATTTGTTATAAACGATCTTTATTGAGTTGTTGGAAATGTGACATAGTCTAATCACAAAAATATGCTTAAAATGATTTGTCTTTAGATCCATGAGATATCAGTAAAATATGTCCAAGAAACGTAAGAAATCTGATTAAAAACTGACTCGTTAAACTTCAAGACCTTGAGGGTAGACGCAGAGTAAAACTCAAAGATATTCTATTTTACTCTCGGTAGCTTGTCCAATCATTTAATTTAAATTAAATCCAATGATCCAAAGCCTTCTCAAATGACGTAAACTTTCACTTTTTGCCCCTTTCCCGATTTTCCATCCTCCCATGTATCCCGTAATGGTTTACCCCGTGTTTCTGGCAAAATGAGAAACATGAGACCACCGAGGAAAACAAAGCCGGCCATGGCCAGGTAACATATATAAAAAGCACTAGGATCAGTAGGAATTAGAAATGGTGCCAAAATGCCTCCAATCATGGAGGCCATTCTGCAAAAAGAGCTGACAGTGCCCCGGACCACGGTTGGGTACATCTCTAAAGCAGCCGTGGTAAGCACGAACCACTCGGCACAAGTAAACATTTTTGCCACCACTATCGTTATCAGAGTACCTATATTCTTCAGTTCCCCAAAGGCCAACAAATCAAAGGCTACAGTACCAACAAGACACAGAGAGGAAAGGGTGGCAAACACGACAACGGACACTCTTCTTCCAGCAAGGTTTCCTGACGCTGCCGTGATGATGTTTCCTGGCAATTCCGCTAAAGATGTAATCAACAAATTCTCATATAAATTTCCAGGAATAGCCGAGATGCCTAAAGCTATTGCTATATATACCGAATCAAGGATTAAGAAAGAAAAGAAGATGATTATTGTCTTTATCCTGTGCCCTTTCCTAAGCAGTGAAATGACAGGATATGGTCTGGTTTTATTAACATTCTTTGATTTAATATTCACCACCAAATCGATGAATTTGTCCTCCGGGATATTCGTTTTATTGTATGTTGCAATCTTCTGAATTACGTCCGAAAACTGTTTCTCTTTTCCTGAAGCAGAGAGATATCTTGGAGTTTTCGGAATCCAAAACATTACCATAAAAGAAACCGCGGATGTAACACAACTAATCAAACGTAATGTTTTCCAATCATGAAAAAGCATCGCAAGAACAGAGAATAATACAATTGCGACCCCCCAGGTAGGTAAACTAGCTACCCTTAACCTCCACATGCGGGGTACGAACTCGTTGACTAAGACCAAAACCAATGCTCCAAATGAAACACTCAAGCCTAGAAAAAATTCTGTTACTGCAAACATTTGCCACGAAATTGAATACACTGAAACAAGGTTGAGTATAACTTTTAAGAATAAGCCAGCCTGCATTGTGATCTTTCGACCAAACTTATCACCTAAAACTCCCACGAACATAAAACCTATAGCATTTCCCGCCATGAAAATGGAAATACACACAGATGGAATCCAAGAATGCTCACACACGAGTCCAAATTCTGTCACAATAGTAGATGCTGCTGGATTGAATTCAATCTCTGAACAGTTTTTGAACCGATCACACGACTCTGAGCCATAGTCAGATGTTCTGTTTCCGAAGACAAAGCCCGTGCCATTTGCAGAAGTAGTTACGTTGTCCAAACACTTCCATCCTGGATTGTATATTCCAAAAGACATAAAATACAAAGACCAGAAATCTGGAGTGGAAATAATGAATGTTAAAGCGTTCAGGATAATTTGAAACTTTCCACATCCAAGTTCCTCTATAAGAGAATCCAAATTATTGGGATCTGTGGAGAAAAGTCATTGATAATAATTTTATTTATATTCAAATAGTCAATTTATAAAGAAAATTAATGTAGGGAATTAAATGATTGATTGTCTATTTCATTAAAATTTTAAAAGTAATTTCAATACCAGGATGATGGAGGGGGTAGCCTCTTTGCAAGTAAAGGTTGTAAAATGCAACCAACCGCTTGTAGCTGGTATTATTAGCGGGCGGGTCAATGGACGACGAGATTTTGGAAGACTTTTCTCCGTAGAGGACGGAACGTCTGGTCCTTTTTACTCTAAAAGCTACTTGTTATAAAAAAATAATAATAACGCCACCAAGAGTTACGCCCTTGAAAAATTTTCTGAAGTTAAGATACTCCCAAATTCAATTTTTGTTTTTAAAAGAAAATGATTCCAGCCACTTTTAGATCTGAACACTTTTCAAAATGTTTTATGACCTTTGTGACGCAAAATTATGAAACCAGTTTTTAGCTGCTATTTTCTAAAAATGATGATAACTAGTTCTTAATGAGGGCAAGTCAGGAGTCGAACTAAATGCCGTCCGGCTGCTTAGTGAAGCCGTCCGGAGGTCATCTAAAGCATTCTCAAGCCATCCTGAGGCGAACCTCAGAGCTGTACGAAGCTTTCCAGAAGACGTCCGAAAGGGAGGCCTTCCGAAAGCTCCTCATTCTGCTCCGGGCGGCTTAGGACTGAAATTAGTAGGACGGCAGGTAAGTGTGCGTTATATCGAATTAAAGAGCATTGCTTTTATGTACATGTTCAAAATATTTGTAGTCACTTGTATCTGAGAATCAATTCTTACAATAGTTTCATGAATATTAAAAAACATTATCAGAGAAAAAAAAAAAGAAACAGCAACTTTTGGGACAGTTTTATCATGATGATTTTAAAAAAAAACGCACGTAGAATGATGGCTAAATGAAATTATTCCAAAACATTAATCGATTATATTTTTATTTAGACAGTCTACTGGCTTTTATTTTCGTGTTTGAATTTGTCTTCTGTGAGAACAGAGACACACAGCTGAACCGATGCTCAGTACGTTTAGACCTGCCCTAGGAAAAAGGCAGGTGCACATGGAGACTCAGGAAGGTTCTTGGGGAACTGGCATTTTACCTGATGCTTCAATAAATGTTACATTTTGACAAAATCATTGAAATAGTAATAATCAAAATTGAAGACCTTCAGGCCATATAGCCGATGGAGCCGGAATTTACCCCGGTTTGAATTGCGTGAAAATGACAATATCAATTGCTTTCTACCTTTTGGACATGACGCTAGTCTTTCGGAAAGTACTTTCGGCCTGATCAAATAGACTTAGCTACCCAACAACTGCTAGGTGAACACGGGATGTCAGAAAAAACCTCGACTTCACTATTTATACTATTTATAGTAATGCGCACGATTCACGTGGACTGAAATCTCAGTTACTTTGCGAAAGAAGCGTGTGCTCTACCATCTGAACTATGGAGAACTTTGTGGACTCCAGGTCAGCACGCATTTGGTACCGTGCGTTGAGCGGCAATAAAACCGGGATGAACAACAAATTTTGTGGCTCTAGTGATACTGATCACAAAAATTCAATAATCTTAACTGTAACAGATCAGCGGAAAACCAGGGAAGCTGTCCAGATAAATTATAAATAGAATGAACTTGACGTCACTCGGGTCATTGTTAATTTTTTTTGCCATTCTCGTAAGTAATTGTACTAACCAGATTATTAACCTTTAAGGTTACACGTATATTGTTTGTGTTGGTCCGTTATACTTCCGGATGTTAATGATATGAGCTTCTTAGCCAAGCGCATACTCTATATACCTCAATGCGCATGACAATGTTTCATTAATTATTTGGAGCTTAACATTTCCATATATTATAGTGGCCTGGTAGGCGCATTACTTGTATAAGCACTCGTCCGTCACGTTTATAACCAGGTACTCGTTTACTCTATAGTCGAGAGATAATAAGTGTAAAGTTGCTTACCCGATGGCGTTATCGAGATGACAGAGTATTGTCACTCATGAGATCATTAACCACGCCCAACGCAGCTTGTTATTGTTACATGACGATACACCGACATCACAAACAAGGAACACATTTCTTAAGCCCATCAGGACGAATTAAATATGAGCAGTAATTAACCAATTAACTGCCTTACTCTGGAAAAAAAAAAGTTTTAGAATATTTGGCCGGAAAACTCGTCCTTCAAATGTCATTTGAATTAAGTGACTCTCATCTTGACAAACACTCTCAAAATTGGGACTTAGTGAAGTCCCAGGTTTGAGAAATGTTTGCAAAGATGAGGGTCATTTAAATTGATTGATATTTGAAGGACGATCTTTCTGGCCAAATTATTTAAATACGTGATTTTCCAGAGTAAGGCAGTAAAGTGGTTAATGATAATAATAATAATAATAATGATGATAATAATAATAATAATTATAATAATAATAATAATAATAATAATAATAATAATAATAATAATAATAATGATAATAATAATAATAATAATAATAATAATAATAATAATAATAATAATAATAATAATAATAATAATGATAATAATAATAATAATAATAATAATAATAATAATCGTTCATTCAAAATCGAAAAAATAACTAGCAAACAAATTGTTAATATATAATATTTTAAGATGTTTACTTACCTTTCTCCATCATGCCAACAAAGTTTCCGTAGGCGAAACAAAATACTATGAAATATTAATTAAAATTCGTCAACAATGCATTTATCATCTCCATACCATTTAGCTAACAGGTCGTTAAAATGTATGAATAATATCAACCCGTCGGTAATAAAGGCTAAAGAATCATTGGAGACATCAGTTTGATAGGACACGTACAGTGCTATGATGTTGGGTAATGAATTTCATGGTTCTTTATAAAAATAGATGTAGTTGTTGTGTCTTGTGACATCATGTAATCTGTAAAGAAATCTGTATTTGATATGATACCAGTTTGATAGGACACGTACTATGATGTTGGGTAATGAATTCCATGGTTCTTTATAAAAATAGATGTAGTTGTTGCATCTTGTGACATCATGTAATCTGTAAAGATATCTGTATTTGATATGACAATCATTGAACAATAATACATGATCTTTATTTAAGTTATCCTGCCCTATTTAATTTCACTTTGTGCGCTGCCTTATGGAATCTAAAAAAAGAGCTTTTATATAGTGCAATAGCCACTAAATGTGCTCAAAGCGCTTTACAAAGGGTCCCTGACCAACAACAACACGTACCACGTAGTATGAGACATGACTGACGCCTGTTAGGCGATACTACAATTTTTTTCCAGACAGAGACAAAGCTGTTAACGGCCAAGTACTCTTTTTACACTCGAGTACGGTGAGAAATGTGAGTAAAGAGCCTTTTCCAAGGACTCAAATATGCCCCGAGCGAGGCTCGATCTCAGGACCTTCCGATCCGAAAGCGAGTGTCATACCACTTGACCACTAGCTATATTGCTGTAATTCAGAGTATACAGATCATTCCATTATCGTATAGGACTATGTGCGGCTATGTGGTCTGGTGGTATGACACTCGCGTTCGGATCGGAAAGTCCTGGGTTCGAGCCTCGCGCTCGTCACATAGTTGAGTCATTGGAAAAGGCTCTTTACTCAAATTCTCTCACCATACTCAGGTGTAAAATGAGTCCCGGGCCGTTAACAGCGTTGTCTTTGTCCGAAATTTTGTAATATCGCCTTACAGGCGTTATGTTCCGTCCTACATTATAAATGTTGCTGTTGACCAGGGACCCCTTGTAAAGCGCTATGAGAACGTTTAGTGAACATTGCTCTATATAAGAGCTCACTTAAAAAATAAAAAAATTAATAGGGCGTTTACAGTTTCAGTGACGATCTCATATCAATACAAGGGTACAGATCTGGCACTCTGATGAAGTTGTAAATCAGGGAAAAGATGATAAAAACGAAACAAAACAGGACGCACATACGTAGAATCCAATGTTCTATCTTGATCTATATGTTTTGTAGTTTTTATGTCCTTCAAAAAAGTTGAAACAGGCACCATAAACTATTTTGACCAAAGCTTGGTGACAAAATAGTACTTCTACTGATAGTGATTATAAATCAAATAATTTTAAAAACCAGTATCAGACCAGAGAAAGAAGAAAAGCACGCCAAAAACAAAACATGAAAGTCGATATTATGTCACACTTTTTGTAAAGGGAGATAACCAATAATAATTATCTTTAAAAGTGCTGTCATGACGGAGTTATCGACATCGTCCGGACGAAGGAAAAATGTAGGTGTAATCCTTATGCTGATGTATCAGTCCTTCAAATAAAAAAAATAATGAAAGGAAACAAATGGAAAATGTAACATTGTGTGTGTCAGTGCATGAGATAATCAATCGGGAGATGAAATTTTGTATTTGCAGTTTTTGCATTTTCCGAAATCACCAGAGCATTTTAATCTTTATTTGAAGTAAATCGTGTAATTTTTCATGGAGTTATGGTCAGATGTTGTATCGGAAAGGTATCCAGCAACTTTTTAAAAATTTCATTTTCAACTTGACTAGCTGTAAAAATATTTCGTTGTGATATTAAGCTTTGATATTTCCCAAAGATGTACAAAAAGGGTTGATTTAATCATTTATGACAAGAACCGTTTTGGAAAAAAAATTGACCTTCTAACTAATCTTGGCAATATTTCAGTTTAAACCTTTTTACCATCCGACTGATTATTCACTGTGACATTTATCCACAAGGGAAGTCAATTTGCTGGATAATTTGGTGGCCCTTAAAGTTGCCATTTTCGATTTATTTATTTTAAAAAAAACCAAAATCAAAGGTGCATAAATAAGTCATAAAATGTATTGTAAAATAAAAGAGGGAAAAACAACTCGCATAAAAGATACAAAACAAAGTAACGACGTTTCTGAAGCGCGGCAAACAGTTATATGGAACCTTTAGCTACGAATAACCCAAATGTCTGTATTTTGATTTTCAATCATTCCATAATGACCATTAAAACAGCTCCTCGATTCTCAATTGTCTGCAGAGAAATTTTATATGTCTCTACCAATAATTTCGTTTTCTTTTGTAAGATATCGTCTACTCTGTGGCTATGTGGTCTTGTGGTAGGACACTCGCTTTCTGATCGGAAGGTCCTGGGTTCGAGCCTCGCTCGGCGCATAGCTGAGTCCTTGGACAAGACTCTCTACTCACATTCTCTCACCGTACTCAGGTTAGGTATAAAATGAGTAACTTGCCGCTAACAGCGTTGTCTCTGTCGAAAAAAACTGTAATATCGCCTAACGGGCGTAATGTCTCATTCTACATGTTACGTATTGCTGTTGGTCAGAGAACCCTTGTAAAGCGCTTTGAGGACGTTTGGTGGAGCTTGATCTATATAAATAGTCAAGTTCACGTTTAAAAAAAATACAACTTATATTCAATGAGCGTAGAGAAAAGTTTAGATATCTAGAATTTTAAAGAAAGTTAAAATATTTGAGGTCGTGTGTGATATAAAATAGTCATTAACCAGACGATGAGCATTTAACAGTCTTGTTGTTGTTACGTAAGCAGAATTCCCTACTATTACGAAAAAAAAAGAATTCGTAGAATTTTGACATTTTGCTTCCAATTTCAGAACTTCATGAGCATTTCTTGTTCAGTTAAACTTATTGAGAAGAATGAAAATTGATGCAAGGCTTGATAATTTTAAAGATATAGAAGTGTCATTAAATAATTATTGTGAGGGTAAATTGTAGATTTTGAAAGTCAACTATTATATTGACTACAAATTTTATTTCCCAAAAATTACGAATGTTCAGATCTTCAAGTCGAAATGTCTGCGTAAGCAATGGATACAACTCTCTTCCTACCACCTGCATCAAAATCGTCACATTTGTTACGACACAATATACATTTTTTCTTATTCAGATTTATTTTGTACATCACAAACTTTGAAGAATGATTTTTGTTTAATTTATTAGAACATAAAGTTGTTTTGTAGAGAGCTTGTTTGAGTTTTTAAAATCAATTTTTCTGGTGGGTAAGCCTGCCATTTCGGGAAAATACTGAAAAGGATCGGTAAGGGCTATGTGGTCTAGTGGCATGACACTCGCTTTCAGATCAGAAGGTCCTGGGTTCGAGCCTCGCGTTCGGCGCATAGTTGATTCCTTGGAAAAGGAATTTTACTCACATTCTCTCACCGTACTCAGGTGTAAAATGAGTACCTGGCCGTTAACAGCGTTGTCTTTGTCCGAAAAATTGTAATATCGCCTCATGTCCCGTCCTACATGTTAAATGTTGCTGTTAACCAGGAACCCCTTGTAAAGCGCTTTGAGCACATTTAGTGGATATTGTTCTATATAAAGCTCAATTAACATGGAGAGAGTTAACTGGATTTGGCGTCATCGGGCTATTGACAAGACGTGAATTTTGTCCTCCAATGTCGATAGCCGATGTAAATGTTGCTGCTCGAAGCTCGAAGAAATAAATAACAATTTCAAATTGAATGTAAGCTTCAATTTAATAATATACGGAAACAGATAAAATGGACGTTTCGGGTTTCCCCTTATTAACAAAACAGGATGAATGAAGTACTAAAGACGAATGAGATAATGTGGTAGTGGCGTTGTTAAGATTAATGAACTGGATTATTGATAAACAGGTTTATTCATCTTAATAACGCCACTAACTACATTATCTCTTCGTCTGTAGTCTTTCATTCATCCTCTTTGTTTGATGAATGGGGAACCCCGAAACGTTATTTTGCTTGTTTTTCTTATATTAAATTGGAGCTTAAATTCAATTTCACATTGCTATTTATTAATGTCTATAGCCAAAGAATAGCCAAAAATAATCGAGTACGCAATGTAAACACTGAATCTCGCTATTTTATTGAGAAGAAGCGGACTGAATCTATCTCGTCGTTCAGTTCAAGAGAAGTGAATGCTGTCATCAGCAGAGTTAAGATTGGTAAAACAGCGGGCGTTCTTTCTAGAGGAAAGCTTCCAAAAATGCAGAAAAACGCGAAGATAGTAGCCATTCAAAAGACGTGCAAACCTAAAAAAAAAAAAAAAAAGGAGGCGGAGAGCTAGAGACCCGCTTCACCTCTCGTCAAATATATCCGATTGCAGTTTAAATGTTTAGTTTCATGAAAATATATTTTAGACGTATAGGCTGAAGATAACATAGACTTCTATATTATTTCCAATAAAATATCTTTATTGAGCTACTGAAAATATGACATAACCACAACCAATATACAAAAAAGGGCATATCTTGATAGTCAAGTGAAAACAATAAGATATATACAGGAAACTTAAGAAAGCTGTTTGAAAATTGAATCATTAAGCGTCAGGGCAGGAGGGAAGACGCACGGGAAACCCAGAGATATTCAAATATACTCTTGGTTGCAGGATCAACAATCTACTTCAAATTACATCTGATGACTCACAGCAGGTAAGTCCTCTTATATGATGGAATTTTGCTCTTTTCCCATTTTTCCATTCTCCCACGTATCCTGTAACGGTTTCCCGCGTGTCTCAGGTACAATAAGAACAATTAGACCGCCGACGAAAACAAAGCCGGCCATGGCCAGGTAACATATATAGAAAGCACTAGGATCAGTAGGAATTAGAAATGGTGCCAAGATGCCTCCGGTCATGGAGGCCATTCTGCAATACGAGTTGACAGTGCCCCGGACCACGGTTGGGTACATCTCTAAGACAGCCGTGGCAAGCACGTACCATTCGGCACAAATAAACATTTTGGCCACCACTATCGTTATCAGAGTACCTACATTCTTCAGTTCTCCGAAGGCCAACAAATCAAAGGCTACAACACCAAGAAGACACAGAGAGGAAAGGGTGGCAAACACGACAACGGACACTCTTCTTCCAGCAAGGTTTCCTGACGCTGCCGAGAAGATGTTTCCTGGCAATTCCGCTAAAGATGTAATCAACATATTTTCATATAAATTCCCCGGAAGAGCTGAGATGCCCAATGCTATTGCTATATATATCGAATCCATGAGTAAAAAAGATAAACCGATGACTATTGTCTTTATCCTGTGCCCTTTCCTAAGCAGTGAAATGACAGGATATGGGTCAGATTCAGCGTGGGTTACGCAACTGGATGCGTGGGTTGACGGAGGCAGGAAGCAATAACAAACCCACATGGTTGCCATTACCTCCACCATCATTCTCGCTCACGGTTTGTGGAAAGCACTTCATTACAGGCACGTAATAGTGAATCTAGTTTTTGTTTTGAACATTTCTATTATTATTCTTTGTAAATTGACCCATATTAAAAGAAACATACAAACAAAAAAGGCATGACCAGTCACTAACAATGCCGTGTAGTGTGTAGACAGTAACACAGTACGGTGAACATGACTGACACTGACATTGGGGTCGGAATGTCGGAACCCATGAGTCGTTCGCAACTCTGCCTCACGTATTCATTTAATCAGTCAATTTAATTTTTATTAAGCTTGCGTAAAACATACAAACAAAAAAGACATGACCAGTCACTAACAATGCAGTGTAGTGTGTAGACAGTAACACGGTACGGTGAACATGAATGACACTGGGATCGGAATGTCGGAACCCAGTAATCGTTCGCAACTCAGCCTCGCGTACTCATTTAATCAGTCAATTTAATTTTCATTTAGCTTGCCTATTCTTCAAGTTTATGTTATATTCACCTTTTCTATTTAAAAAGGGTAATCCAAACAGACCATAAACGATTTTATAATAAGCCGACTTCAACTTCCATCACACACGAACTTATTTTGGGTGTTTTTTTTTTAACCAAACCGTTTGACTCAAATTAAAGCTTCGGCATTGGATAAGGAGCGAGGTCCCTGTTGCCATCTTGCTTAGTTTATACAGAGACTGGGTTGCCACCTTGGCTGTTCTTGATAAATAGTAAAATAGTACAACCTTGTGCAATATGAGAGAAAGAGAGAAATTTTGAACAAAAAACGAATCTCTCTCTCATCCTCTCTCTCTCTCTCTCTCTCTCTCTCTCCTCTCTCTCTCTCTCTCTCTCTCTCTCTCTCTCTCTCTCTTCCTATTTCATCTGTCACACTGTTTGACAATCTTCATCACCTGGCTCACGTGTACTTGTAATATCGGGTGTGAGGTAAAATTTTGAACAATTATTATGATTTATAAAATGCAGAATCTTTTCAAATAAACGGATAAAATAGAGATTAATTCTAATCGAACAGTGGAACACAAAGGCAGAATTTGCGAACAATCTAACACATAAGTGTCGTGGTCTTATTTATAAAATGCAGAAACTTTGCAAATAAACGGATAGACTAGATGTTATTTCGATTCGAAAAGTGGAACACAATAGGAAAATTTGCGAATACCCAGTCCAGACATAAGCGTTATGGTCTTATTTATAATGTGCAGAATCTTTTCAAATAAACGGATAAAATAGAGATTAATTCTAATCGAACAGTGGAACACAAAGGCAGAATTTGCGAACAATCTAACACATAAGTGTCGTGGTCTTATTTATAAAATGCAGAAACTTTGCAAATAAACGGATAAAATAGAGATTAATTCGATTCGAAAAGTGGAACACATAAGCAGAATTTGCGAATGCCCGGTCCAGACATAAGCGTTATGGTCTTATTTATAAAGTGCAGAAACTTTGCAAATAAACGGATAGACTAGATGTTATTTCGATTCGAAAAGTGGAACACAACAGGAAAATTTGCGAATACCCAGTCCAGACATAAACGTTATGGTCTTATTTATAAAGTGCAGAAACTTTGCAAATAAACGGATAAAATAGAGATTAATTCGATTCGAAAAGTGGAACACATAAGCAGAATTTGCGAATGCCCGGTCCAGACATAAGCGTTATGGTCTTATTTATAAAGTGCAGAAACTTTGCAAATAAACGGATAGAATAGATGTTATTTCGATTCGAAAAGTGGAACACAATAGGAAAATTTGCGAATACCCAGTCCAGACATAAGCGTTATGGTCTTATTTATAAAGTGCAGAATCTTTTCAAATAAACGGATAAAATAGAGATTAATTCTAATCGAACAGTGGAACACAAAGGCAGAATTTGCGAACAATCTAACACATAGGTGTCGTGGTCTTATTTATAAAATGCAGAAACTTTGAAAATAAACGGATAAAATAGAGATTAATTCGATTCGAAAAGTGGAACACATAAGCAGAATTTGCGAATGCCCGGTCCAGACATAAGCGTTATGGTCTTATTTATAAAGTGCAGAAACTTTGCAAATAAACGGATAGACTAGATGTTATTTCGATTCGAGAAGTGGATCACAATAGGAAAATTTGCGAATACCCAGTCCAGACATAAGCGTTATGGTCTTATTTATAAAGTGCAGAAACTTTGCAAATAAACGGATAAAATAGAGATTAATTCGATTCGAAAAGTGGAACACATAAGCAGAATTTGCGAATGCCCGGTCCAGACATAAGCGTTATGGTCTTATTTATAAAGTGCAGAAACTTTGCAAATAAACGGATAGACTAGATGTTATTTCGATTCGAAAAGTGGAACACAATAGGAAAATTTGCGAATACCCAGTCCAGACATAGTGTTATGGTCTTATTTATAAAGTGCAGAAACTTTGCAAATAAACGGATAAGATAGAGATTAATTCGATTCGAAAGTGGAATGCAAATGCAGAAGTTGTGAATACCCGGCCCAGACATAAGCGTTATGGTCTTATTTATAAAGTGCAGAAATTTGCAAATAAACGGATAAGATAGAGATTAATTCGATTCGAAAGTGGAATGCAAATGCAGAAGTTGTGAATACCCGGTCCAGGCATAAGCGTCATGGTCTTATTTATAAAGTGCAGAAACTTTGCAAATAAACGGATAAAATAGAGATTAATTCGATTCGAAAAGTGGAACACATAAGCAGAATTTGCGAATGCCCGGTCCAGACATAAGCGTTATGGTCTTATTTATAAAGTGCAGAAACTTTGCAAATAAACGGATAGACTAGATGTTATTTCGATTCGAAAAATGGAACACAATAGGAAAATTTGCGAATACCCAGTCCAGACATAAGCGTTATGGTCTTATTTATAAAGTGCAGAAACTTTGCAAATAAACGGATAAGATAGAGATTAATTTTAATCGAACAGTGGAACACAAAGGCAGAATTTGCGAACAATCTAACACATAAGTGTCGTGGTCTTATTTATAAAATGCAGAAACTTTGCAAATAAACGGATAAAATAGAGATTAATTCGATTCGAAAAGTGGAACACATAAGCAGAATTTGCGAATGCCCGGTCCAGACATAAGCGTTATGGTCTTATTTATAAAGTGCAGAAACTTTGCAAATAAACGGATAGACTAGATGTTATTTCGATTCGAAAAGTGGAACACAATAGGAAAATTTGCGAATACCCAGTCCAGACATAAGCGTTATGGTCTTATTTATAAAGTGCAGAAACTTTGCAAATAAACGGATAAGATAGAGATTAATTCGATTCGAAAGTGGAATGCAAATACAGAAGTTGTGAATACCCGGTCCAGACATAAGCGTTATGGTCTTATTTATAAAGTGCAGAAACTTTGCAAATAAACGGATAAGATAGAGATTAATTCGATTCGAAAGTGGAATGCAAATGCAGAAGTTGTGAATACCCGGTCCAGGCATAAGCGTCATGGTCTTGTTTAAATGAAACAATGCAGTTTTAAAAAATTTATGGTCATTGAGTAATTAAGCTAAATATGCGGAGTTCAAATAGATAACTTGATCTGTGAATTTTTTTATAATTAGCTGTTTTTATTCTCCATCATTTAGATTATGTGATTAAGTTTATAATTGAAATACAAACTTTTTCTCACTTATCAATGTTTTGCAATAAAGGAGAGTGTGAGTGAACCTGTGCAAAGAAAATTATTTGATAGAGTGATATTTATCATGCTTTTCAGTTTGTAGTTGAATTCTAGAATGGATTATTTATAGTTCTCATTGATTGTATGTCAGTATGTCAGTCTTTAGGACACCGATTACCCTAATGCGGTCACAATTTACAATGTGACGGCCACAAGCCCGTTAAACGCAGAGTGGGGTATTGTTGTTTGCAAGTAATGCTATAGTTTTAATATGATATCTGTCTCCTATTAAAATACATTCCTGTGTTGGATTTTGGATTAAATTCATGTCTTCTTCGGATTATGGGATATTTAATTTTCATGGATTGTGATTGTGATTTTCAAGACTTTTAATGTAAGTAAATGCCCAAATAGATATTTTTATTCATTTATTCTTTATTTTTATTTTTTTAGTTTTGTTTTGTTTTGTTTTGAAGCATTTATTATAAGAAATAATGTACATATGCACTTATACACCAAAGACTGCTTTCAACTGCTTATTATTATTATTATTATTATTATTATTATTATTATTATTATTATTATTATTATTATTATTATTATTATTATTATTATTATTATTATTATTATTATTAATTATTATTAATATATATTAATAATAATAATAATAATAATAATAATAATAATATATATAATAATAATAATATAATAATAATATTAATAATAATAATAATAATAATAATAATAATAATAATAATATAATAATAATAATAATAATAATAATAATAATAATAATAATAATAATAATATAATAATAATAATAATAATAATAATAATAAATAATAATAATAATAATAATAATAATAATAATAAGTGCAGTGAGTGAAATCCCAATCACGGTTGCCCAAATAAAACTGGCGCTAGAATCCCGACTACCTGTCTAAACGAATGTTGTTTGTACGATACATACTAACTACACGTTCAATATCGGGGGCAGAAAATATGCGTTTGGTTTTATGAAATTAAAACAGTAGTCCCACATTGTTCTTTGATGTTATTTGTGGTTGCATTTGCTTTGAAACTTACACATTATATTGTGTTACATTGTTTACAAAATATTTCTGGTACTCGTATGCATGTGTAGTCAACGGTCAATCGTGTTCTTTATTATTTTATTATTAATTTTGGCTTGGCATCTTACATATGTGAATTTGACAGGTTGTTATGGATGGTAATTACTCGTATAACATTAAGTGATTTTTAAACATTTTTACGGCGTTTTAAATGTCTTTCTTGCATTCATTGCCGAGCACCTCCACTTTTCTGTTACTATTTTAACGATCAGCTGATTTTCTCTTGCCTCCCCTTTAATTTCGCGGACTTTTTTCAGAACGAGGCGTGGGAGTGGCTAATGGTCTGGTTTTATTAACATTATTCGAATCTTTTTCCATCACCAAACCGATGACATTAATGTCGGGGATTTTCGTTTTATTGTAAACTGCAATCTTTGGAATTACGTCCGAAAACTGTTTTATTTTTCCCGAAGTAGAGAGATATCGTGGCGATTTTGGAATCCAAAACATGACCCGAAAGAAACAGCGGATGTAACACAACTAATCAAACGTAATGTTTTCCAATCACGAAAAACCATTGCAAGAACCGAAAATATTACAATGGCCACCGCCCATGTAGGTAGGCTTGTTACTCTTACCCTCCACACGCAAGGCACGAACTCGTTCACCAATACAAAGGCCAATGCTCCAAATGAATTAATGAAGCCCAAAAAAAATTCTGTTACTGCAAACATTTGCCACGAAGTCGAATACATCGAAACGAGGTTCAGTACAATTTGTAGGAACACACCAGCCAGCATTGTGTTCTTTCGACCAAATTTATCACCTAAAACTCCAACGAACATAAATGCTGTAACTGTTCCAGCCATGAAAATGGAAATACACACAGAGAGAATCCAAGAATGTTCACACACGAGTCCAAATTCTGTCACAATAGTATATGCTGCTGGATTGAATTCAATATTTGAACAGGCCTTGAAACGTTCACACGAGTCTGAGCCATAGTCAGATGTGCTGTTTCCGAAGACAAGGCCCGTGTCATTTGCAGAGGTGGTTTGGTTGTCTAAACACTTCCATCCTGGGTTGTATATTCCAAATGACATAAAATACAAAGACCAGAAACCGGGAGAGGCAATGATGAAGATTAAAATGCCCAGGATGATTTGAAACTTTCCACATCCGAGTTCTTCTATGAGTGAATCCATGTTACTAAGATCTGAAAGGTTGGGTGGGGGGGAGGGGGGGGCATTGATAATTCAAGTAGTTTATTATTTATAAAATAAATCCAAAGAAATTGATAATGATTATGTAAGTTTTTAATATAGGGCTTGTACCATACAATGCAGCATTAGGCGTGCAATAGAAATGGTATGCAATAATAAAATTTACTCTAACATATTATCAATAGTACTTAGTTAAGAATACAGAATTCTAATAACAACTTAAAGGATAGTATGCAACACATGTGAGGTGACACCACACACATGTTTTGTCTTTAAAACAAATAGTATATACATGAAGATCGCCCATTCACTATTCCTAAAATAAATGAGAGAGAGAGAGAGAGAGAGAGAGGGAGAGAGAGAGAGAGAGAGAGAGAGAGAGAGAGAGAGAGAGAGAGAGAGAGAGAGCGCGCTTAATAATTCCTTCTACATATCATATCTAAATATAGCCGAAAAGATGAGTGGCTAATTTTCCTTTAAGACTTTCAGAATTCATAAAATTAGAGCCGAGATGAAATGGCGGAGATGTGGTTAATGACTGATAAGATAAGATAAGATAAGATATTACTTTATTCATCCAAAAAATAAATGATTGAATAGTTCATAACGAATTGTTTTAGTGATGTCATCAATGCACGAATGAGGGATACGATAGCCCCAGTGCAACGTTGCAAAATGTGACTAACTGCTTCAAACTTGTATTATCAGAGGGTGGGCCAATGGACGGACTCCCCTCCCCCCCCCTTCTTCCGCGCTTCCCATTGGGAGACTTTTCTCCTTCAGAACGGGTTTAAAAATTCTCTCGAGTCCACCATCATTTAAAATCGAATAAATTTGTTCAATTTTCTATGAATATGAACTCGAGAGAGCAAAATCTTATCATTTTTACTTTAAAATCTACTTGTTAGGACCAAAGAATAAAAATGGTTTCGCCATCGAGCGTTAACGACCTTCAAATAAAGTTAATATTCGAGCATTGGTTATTTAACGTTCGTGCGGCTATGTGGTCTTGTGGTATGACTCTCGCTTTCGGATCGGAAGGTCCTGGGTTCGAGCCTCGCGCTCGGCGCATTGTTGAGTTCTTAGAAAAGGCTCTTCTACTCACATTATCTCACCGTACTCAGGTGTATAATGATTACCTGGCCGTTAACAGCGTTGTCTTAGTCCGAAAAATTGTAATATCGCCTAACAGGCGTCATGTCCCGTCCTACATGTTAAATGTGGCTGTTGACCAGGGACCGCTTGTAAAGCGCTTTTAGCACATTTAGTGGATATTGCTCTATATAAAGCTCATTTATTTAAACAACCACCTGGTTGTTATCTATAGTCAATCTAAAGTCGGGGTATAAAGTACCTTACCCACTGGCATTATGCTGATGATGGAGTATTGTCACTCATATTAACCAGCAGATTTTTGTCCAATCAGAACATGGCATTTGTGACACACCCTCACACGTGTTCGGACAAGCATATAGTTTGCTGTTTATAAACTAAAATAATTTGAATGAAATCGACCTCTCTCTGACCGTTGTTATTGTTTTTATAACGCCAAATGGGTGACTAGTTATCACACGATTTTCTCGGTCATACTATAGATAGAATGCGCTTGGCCAAGGAGTTCACAACATTGCCATCCGGAAGTATAACGGACCAACACACAAAACTCTGTGTAACCATGAACTTTTATAGTCTGGTTAATACAGTGTAGTGAGAACAACTCACAAACGCGGATGGCAAAAACAATAACAAAGGCCTGTGTGACGTCATCTTCGAACTATCTATACGCGTCTGAATTTACACACATAGTTTTCTGTGTTGGTTCTATTGATCTAGCATTAGAATAATGGGTATTTTACTAAGACACATACCATCGATAGTAAATCATGTGTAGTTTGCTATGTCAACCAATCACTGCCATTGTTTACAGTATGACGACTGTCCGAGAGGCGTGGTTATCTATGTGTCTATTCTCTAACCACGTCCATCGCCGCTTGTTATTGTTACAAGACATGGCAAGCTGCGGGAAAACCCGATTCTTTAGCTAATCATAGTTAATTAAATGTAAAACAAAATAATCAGAGCGATTAGGCCCTGGAGCACGGAATCTATCCCGGTTTCCATGGCGTGAAACGAACAATAGCAATTGCTTGTTATCCTTTGGATAGGACGCTAGTCTTTCGCAAAGTAACTTCAGTCAGATCTATCAGGACAAACTGCCCAATCACTGCTAGGTGGACGGGGGGGGGGGGGGGGGGGGGGGGGGGGGGGGTGGGGGGGGGGAGGGGGTCAGAAGAAGAAAAAAAGCTCAATTGCTGACAGAATCGATCTCGGTCCCTTCGCATGTGAAGCCAGTTCTCTAATAATGGATCCACCTGGGCCCGCTCAAGCTTAAAGAATACAGGAAAATGAAATTAAAACACGAGCGTCGAGTAATAGAGAATAGGAAGCGTTTAAATATTCAAAATGAAAAAAAAGGAACAAGCACACACATTTTTGATTTTGTTTTGTTTGCTATGTTACCTTACCTTTCTCCATCTTGCTACCGAAGTTACCGTAGGCTAAACAAAATACAGTGAAATATTCACTAAAATTCTTCAACGATGTAATAATTGATTTTTATCTACAGGCCTCGTACTAGCTAAAAGGTGGTTAAAACGTGTCTCTAATCAAATACCGCCACTGACAAATATTAAAGTCCCCTGGGAGTCATCAATTGGCTGAGACACGTACAATATCAACGTGATGGTAATGAATTTCATGGTTAGTTATACGTGAAAAACAGGTGGAGTTGTAGCTGTAGCGTCTTATGATATAGCTATTCTTTCCTTGTGGGGCTATGTCGTCTAGTAGTATGACACTCGCTTTCGGATCGGAAGGTCCTGGGTTCGAGCCTCGCTCGGCGCATAGTTGAGTCCTTGGAAAAAGCTTTTTACAAACATTCTCTCACCATATTCAGGTGTAAAATGAGTACCTGGCCGATAACAGCGCTGTCTATGTCGGAAAAATTTTTATTGTATTATCACCTAACAGGCGTCATGTTTCGTTCTACAGGTTACGTGTTGCTATTGGTCAGCGACCCCTTGTAAAGCGCGTTGAGCAGGTTTAGTGGATATTGCGCTATATAAAAGCTCAATTTATATATCAATATATTATTATCTCTGTTTATTGTTATCCCTTATGTGAATAGTTTTAAGAGGACGGGTAAGCTGTATTTGACATGATAAGAGAAGTTAAGATAAAATACAATAAGATAAGAATAAAAATAGAAGGTCGGTATACCGTTATCTTGTGTCTATATTGACAAATGCCAAACAGATTTGAGTTGATAGCACAACCCACAATAATTGAATTCAAAAGGAATCGATTTAATGACATTAATTTATGAAATGTGAGGCAAATACAATTAAGCCACGGACCTAAGCTAAGCCACCGACCTAAAGCTAAGCCACGGACCTAAAGCTAAGCCACGGACCTAAAGCTAAGCCACGGACCTAAAGCCAAGCCACCGACCTAAAGCTAAGCCACGGACCTAAAGCTAAGCCATGGACCTAAAGCCAAGCCACGGACCTAAAGCCAAGCAACTGACCTAAAGCTAAGCCACGGACCTAAAGCTAAGCCACGGACCAAAAGCTAAGCCACGGACCTAAAGCTAAGCCACGGACCTAAAGCTAAGCCACGGACCTAAAGCCAAGCCACGGACCTAAAGCCAAGCCACCGACCTAAAGCCAAGCCACCGACCTAAAGCCAAGGCACCGACCTGAAGCTAAGCCACGGACCGAAAACATTCATACATTTATGACCATATAAACAAAACTTTCATTTAATAGTACTCTAGAGTGCAATATATTGAAATTATTCTCATCCAACAATTTCAAGTACGTCTGTTGACTCGGTCAAAGTTAGCACACACACTATACACACACAAAGCACACACACATACACACACATACACACACACGTCGCCCCGTTTCTGTTTTTAACAAAATATCAAATTGAGCAGGCAGTGGTGTAAGATTTTAATATAAAAAAGCGTGTATGAAACAGTGCCAGACAAAGCCAAAAAGAAAGATACCAGCCCCCCCTACCCCCAAACAAACAAAAATCAAAACAAAAAAACAAAACACACACACACACACACACACACACACACACACACACACAAACACAAAACAAGCATAATTCAACGTAAAAAAATTCAACAACAAATGACAAAACAAAAAACAAAAACATAAACCCCCAAAAACAGTTCTTCTCGACTGGTGCAATGGTAGGCACGTCTGACTGGTAATCGGGGGGAATGAGGTTCGATCCCAAGTCGCGGAAGACAGATTTTTGGGGGAGTTTCTTGTTGTATTTTGCTTTCTTTTAATAGATATAATAAATTGAGCTTTATATAGCGCAATGTCCAGTAAATGTGCTCAAAGCGCTTTACAAGGGCCCCTGGTCAACAGCAACATTTAACATGTAGGACGGGACATGCCGCCTGTTAAGCGATATTACAATTATTTGGACAAAGACACCGCTGTTAACGGCCAGGTACTCATTTTACACCCGATTACGGTGAGAAAATGTGAATAAAGAGCCTTTTCCAAGGACTAAACTATGCGCCGAACGCGAGGCTCGAACCGAGGACCTTCCGATCCAAAAGCGAGTGTCATACCACTAGACCACATAGCCGCACACTTTTTCAGACCATTATCGAATCTAGTAGGGGGAATTAGGCTAAAACCGTGCAAATTCGGGTTGAAAGCATGAACAAACGCATACAGGTTACCAGGACCCATAAAAACATCTGCTATAGAACCACTCTGGCAATCAATCATAACGTTTCGATTTAAGGCCTTAGATTTTACCTGTTACAGCTATGTTAAACAAGGGAAATAACTGCGTAAATACATATTTTTTCTTCATATTCATTAGGGGAAATTGGACTAAAACCGTGCACATTCGGATTGAAAGCATGAAAATTGGCATATAGGTAGCTAAGACCCATATAAATGACACCTGCTATAAAACCACTCTCGCAACTTATCATAACAGTGCGTTTTTCGCACTTCTATTTTACCCTATATAGCATTACTTATCCATGGGAAATAACCACGAGAATACAATGTGCGTTCAATAATTTAAATTCAGTGTTTACCATTTACAGTAGCTAACACATGGCTTCGGGTGGGAACAGTAAAGAAACAATGGACGTTTCGGTACAAACCTTCGTCAGCAAAAGGAACATAGAAAACATAAAACAAAATGTAGTAAGAATTGTAGCGAATTTTTAATTCAGAAAAGTGAGTGGAGCAGGCACTTATGTTGGTAACAACAAGATATGAAGTGAGTAGAAAAGTGCCAGAAGACAATAGAGAATAAAAATTTTTTTCGCGGCGGTGGTGGGGTTTGAACCTGCGACCTTATTGGTACGACAACTCCGCCTGGCAGGTGAGAGCGTGGCTCTACCGTGTGAGCTATCCACGAACACAAAAAATATTCGTTTCAAACCCAAAGTCATTTCTAGATCCCTCTCTCACCCACTTCTTGAGATCGCCGATTCGTTCGCCACCATCGCGAAGTAATTTTGCCCAGCAGTTAAGCTTAATAGCCAATATTCTCATCACAAACATATAACATAGAAACGATTGAGACATTAAGTATGCTCCGGTGTATCGGGTGAATTTTTAATTCAGAAAAGTGAGTGGAGCAGGCACTTATGTTGGTAACAACAAGATATGAAGTGAGTAGAAAAGTGCCAGAAGACAATAGAGAATAAACCCATACACCGGAGCATACTCAATGTCTCAATCGTTTCTATGTTATATGTTTGTGAGGAGAATATTGGCTATTAAGCTTAACTGCTGGTCAAAATTACTTCGCGATGGTGGCGAACGAATCGGCGATCTCAAGAAGTGGGTGAGAGAGGGATCTAGAAATGACTTTTGGTTTGAAACGAATATTTTTTGTGTTCGTGGATAGCTCACACGGTAGAGCCACGCTCTCACCTGCCAGGCGGAGTTGTCGTACCAATAAGGTCGCAGGTTCAAACCCCACCACCGCCGCGAAAAAAAATTTTATTCTCTATTGTCTTCTGGCACTTTTCTACTCACTTCATATCTTGTTGTTAAGAATTGTAGCGTGTGTATTCCTGGGTGGTTGAAGCAAGAATGAGACGTTAGCGTGGTGCTATCCAGTTGACATACTAAAAACTTGTCCTACCAGCCCCTGTGACAAGTTCTTTTTGCCATTGTAATTAATTGTATCTGAGAACATGCAAACGCAATCCTTTTTAGTCATATATATTCTTCCACCTCTCTCTCTCTCTCTCTCTCTCTCTCTCTCTCTCTTTTTCTTTCTTTCTTTCTTTCTTTCTCTCTTCCCCCCCCCCCCTCTCTCTCTCTCTCTCTCTCTCTCTCTCTCTCTCTCTCTCTCTACTTTCTTTCTTTTCAAAACCCATCAACATTTAATTAAGAATTATGAGATGTCATATGGGTTACTCAAGTCATGCTACAGTTTTAAAACGCAACATTAACTGCCCAATGGTTCACCAGAAAGAGAGCGTGACTCTACTGTATGTGCTATCCACGATCCCCAAAAAGATCGTCTTTAACTCAGGTCAATCTTAGAGCTTTCTCTTTCACCGACTACTGGAGATCGCGGGTCAAACACTTACAACATCCGCAAAGTTAGTTGGCCAGCAATTAAGCTTAATAGCCAATATTCTCAACACAAACATATAACATATATATATATATATATATATATATATATATATATATATATATATATATATATATATATATATATAGACATATAATATATATATATATATATATATATATATATATATATATATATATATATATATATATATATATATACTGCGAGTTCTCCACGAGAGGTTTGAAAAAACCGATTCATTCCGACTTGTACGTTTCATCTGCCAATTTTCAATCTAGAGACAACTTCCTTGGCCATTTTCATTTCCCGTATTTCCCCCAATCTTTCCTGGAATTAATAGTCGATGGTACTTCCTGGAAATCCCCAGTTTTCAGAGATTTTGACAAGATGAGAGTCAATTTAATCCATCGAGGTAAGACTTGCGATTTTCCTGCCTATTTGAAATGTTGAAAATGTAGTCTACTCTGTTTAGTACATAGGTATTCATAATTACTAAAAAATATGAATTAAAATTGAAAATTTATATAGTGCAATATCCACTAAACGTGCTCAAAGCGCTTTACAAGAGGTCCTTGGCCAACAGCAACACTTAACATGTAGAACGTTGGATGACGCCTGTTAGGCGATATTACATTTTGTATCGGACAGAGACAACGCTGTTAACGGTCAGGTGAGTACTCATTTTACACCTGAGTACGGTGAGAGAATGTGAGTAAATATCCTTTTCCAAGGACTCAACTATGCACCGAGCGAGGCTCGAACCTTCCGATCTGAAACTGAGTGTCTTACTACAAGACCACATAGCCGCAGTTTAGAGCATCGGTATTCATAAACGCCATGACAGTTGTATAATCGATTTTGTTGCGGTTATGGAGGTCAAGCCGGGAACCAAGAATAGTAACAATTAGATAAGGCTCTAAGCTTGTCGGTGTTTTCATACAGTTTACACAGTGCTATTAATTCTGCAGTGTGGCATTTCCCTCAGTACCGGTAGGTCCCTGGTTCGAGTCCAGCTGGCTACTACTCTTAGTGGCGCAACGTTGAGTGATTGGAAATGGCTCTTTACCCACATCCTCTCACCGCACTCAGGTATAAAATGAGTAGTGGTTAGCCGTTGTCTCTGTAGAAAAACAAAATTTTAACAGCTCTTCACAGGAGCCATGTCTCGTCCTACTACATGCTTAGTGTTGCAGTTAGCTTGGGACCCCTTGAATTCGCGTTAATCACATTTTTAGTGGATTATATTGCTCTAACTAAACGATACTTTGTAAAAAAATATATATAAATATAACCATACCATCACCAGGCAAACCAGCTTTCTAAACTCCCGCCTGCTTGACCATTTTGACTGTCAAATTATTATAAAACAGCACGCTTTTATCATGCGGCGATGTGGTCTTGATGTATAGCACTCGATTTCGGATCGGAAGGTCCTGGGTTCGAGCCTCGTTAAGCGCATAGTTCAGACATTGGACAAGACTCTTTACTCACATTCTCTCATTGTACTGGCCGTCAACAGCGTTGTCTCTGTCGGAAAAACTGTAACATCGCCAAAAAAGGCGTCATGTCTCGTTCTACATGTTACGTGTTGCTGTTA
Organism: Berghia stephanieae; assembly: GCF_034508935.2. Lineage (NCBI taxonomy): Eukaryota > Metazoa > Mollusca > Gastropoda > Nudibranchia > Aeolidiidae > Berghia > Berghia stephanieae. The sequence continues at coordinate 6,308,059 of NC_088365.1, forward strand.
GTCAGGGATTCCTTGTAAAGCGATTTGATCACATTTAGTAGATATTGTTTTATAAAAAAGCAGTTATTGGGTAGATGGATCTGTTAGATCTGGCATCAAATCAAAAGGATAGCAAGCAATTATACTATTGCTCGTTTCACGCTATTAAACCGTGATAAACCCCAGTTCCAAGGGCTTTAAAATAAAATTTATTCATAATTTGAGAAAGGTCTTGTTATTTGTCTTAAATTGAGTTAGATCTATACAGAAAAATGTCTCTCAGGCCTATTAGGCCCATAGAGTCTGAGTTTATCCCTGTTTCTGTATGGTCAAATTGAGTTAGATCTATACAGAAAGTGTCTCTCGGGGCTATTAGGCCCATAGAGTCTGAGTTTATCCCTGTTTCTGTATGGTCAAATTGCGTTAGATCTATACAGAAAGTGTTTCTCAGGGCTATTAGGCCCATAGAGTCTGAGTTTATCCCTGTTTCTGTATGGTCAAATTGAGTTAGATCTATACAGAAAGTGTCTCTCAGGCCTATTAGGCCCATAGAGTCTGAGTTTATCCCTGTTTCTGTATGGTCAAATTGAGTTAGATCTATACAGAAAGTGTCTCTCAGGGCTATTAGGCCCATAGAGTCTGAGTTTATCCCTGTTTCTGTATGGTCAAATTGAGTTAGATCTATACAGAAAGTGTCTCTCAGGGCTATTAGGCCCATAGAGTCTGAGTTTATCCCTGTTTCTGTATGGTCAAATTGAGTTAGATCTAAACAGAAAGTGTCTCTCAGGCCTATTAGGCCCATAGAGTCTGAGTTTATCCCTGTTTCTGTATGGTCAAATTGAGTTAGATCTAAACAGAAAGTGTCTCTCAGGCCTATTAGGCCCATAGAGTCTGAGTTTATCCCTGTTTCTGTATGGTCAAATTGAGTTAGATCTAAACAGAAAGTGTCTCTCAGGCCTATTAGGCCCATAGAGTCTGAGTTTATCCCTGTTTCTGTATGGTCAAATTGAGTTAGATCTATACAGAAAGTGTCTCTCAGGCCTATTAGGCCCATAGAGTCTGAGTTTATCCCTGTTTCTGTATGGTTAAATTGAGTTAGATCTATACAGAAAGTGTCTCTCAGGCCTATTAGGCCCATAGAGTCTGAGTTTATCCCTGTTTCTGTATGGTTAAATTGAGTTAGATCTATACAGAAAGTGTCTCTCAGGGCTATTAGGCCCATAGAGTCTGAGTTTATCCCTGTTTCTGTATGGTCAAATTGAGTTAGATCTATACATAAATTGTCTCTCAGGGCTATTAGGCCCATAGAGTCTGAGTTTATCCCTGTTTCTGTATGGTCAAATTGAGTTAGATCTATACAGAAAGTGTCTCTCAGGGCTATTAGGCCCATAGAGTCTGAGTTTATCCCTGTTTCTGTATGGTCAAATTGAGTTAGATCTATACAGAAAGTGTCTCTCAGGGCTATTAGGCCCATAGAGTCTGAGTTTATCCCTGTTTCTGTATGGTTAAATTGAGTTAGATCTATACAGAAAGTGTCTCTCAGGGCTATTAGGCCCATAGAGTCTGAGTTTATCCCTGTTTCTGTATGGTTAAATTGAGTTAGATCTATACAGAAAGTGTCTCTCAGGCCTATTAGGCACATAGAGTCTGAGTTTATCCCTGTTTCTGTATGGTTAAATTGAGTTAGATCTATACAGAAAGTGTCTCTCAGGGCTATTAGGCCCATAGAGTCTGAGTTTATCCCTGTTTCTGTATGGTTAAATTGAGTTAGATCTATACAGAAATTGTCTCTCAGGCCTATTAGGTACATAGAGTCTGAGTTTACCCATGTTTCTGTATGGTTAAATTGAGTTAGATCTATACAGAAAGTGTCTCTCAGGGCTATTAGGCCCATAGAGTCTGAGTTTATCCCTGTTTCTGTATGGTCAAATTGAGTTAGATCTATACAGAAAGTGTCTCTCAGGGCTATTAGGCCCATAGAGTCTGAGTTTATCCCTGTTTCTGTATGGTTAAATTGAGTTAGATCTATACAGAAAGTGTCTCTCAGGGCTATTAGGCCCATAGAGTCTGAGTTTATCCTTGTTTCTGTATGGTCAAATTGAGTTAGATCTATACAGAAAGTGTCTCTCAGGGCTATTAGGCCCATAGAGTCTGAGTTTATCCCTGTTTCTGTATGGTCAAATTGAGTTAGATCTATACAGAAAGTGTCTCTCAGGGCTATTAGGCCCATAGAGTCTGAGTTTATCCCTGTTTCTGTATGGTCAAATTGAGTTAGATCTATACAGAAAGTGTCTCTCAGGGCTATTAGGCCCATAGTGTCTGAGTTTATCCCTGTTTCTGTATGGTCAAATTGAGTTAGATCTATACAGAAAAATGTCTCTCAGTCCTATTAGGCCCATAGAGTCTGAGTTTATCCCTGTTTCTGTATGGTCAAAGGGACAATATCAATTGCTTGCAATCCTTTTGATAAGATGATAGTCTATCGCAAAATATCTTCCGCCAGATTTTACAGACCCAGCTACCCAATCATTGCGTGGGTGGACAGGGGTGGGGGCAGAAAATAAATATAAATTTCGCTGGGATTGATCTCGGTCCCATTGCAGGTGAAGCGAGTGCTCTACCGTTGAGATAACGGGACACCTAAGTTACACATATGTGACCTGAAATTAATAGGATTCAGTGATGTCACGTCCTCCCAGCAACGGACAGCTTGGTTCTAAACAAAGAAAATCTTTTTTATTCTTCATGCTGGCCAGAACTTTTTCACATGTCATGTGATCAGAATGTATAAAAGTCAAAACATGATCAGATTTATAATGCTTTTCTCCTCTTGATACACTTTTATGCTCGTCGCAGAAGTATTTCATAAGGGCGTCCGCCATTGTTCCGGTAGTTTAGAACCAGTTACTAAGTTACTATGTGTCAATACGAGGGAAATGACGTTACGACTGACTGTTGAAGCCTATTCGGCCTCAAGCGGAAAATCTTATTAGCTATAATATATCGTGAACAGTCGTCTCTAAATGTTATTTTGTCAGGATGAGCATGTTGCATAACATTTAATTTCAACCTGAATTTTGGGATGAAGTAAGTGATAGTGCTTTCATTTTGGAGAGAGAGTTTGTGCGGCTATGTGTTCTTGTGGTATGACGCTCGCTTTCGGATCGGAAGGTCCTAGGTTCGAACCTAGCTCGGCGCATAGTTGAGTCCTTGGAAAAGTCTCTTAACTTACATTCTCTCCTCTCACCGTACTCAGATGTAAAATGAGTAACTGGTTGTTAACAGCGTTGATTCTGTCCGAAAAATAGTGTAATATCGTCTAACAGGCGTAATGTCTCGTTCTACATGTTAAGTGTTTGCTGATGGCTATGGACTTCCTTGTAAAGCATTGTGAGCCCGTTTAGTGGATATTGCGCTATATAAAAGCTTTAATTTTTCTTCTTCAATCCTTAACAGACAGCCCCTGGCCCACATTTACTGCAATCTATGCTCAGTAACCTGAGATATATCTCTTTTTATAAAAATTACCTCATATCATTTTAAAGATATATAAAATAACATCTCACAGTTATTTGAAAAACAAACAAAGAAAAAATAGATTAAAAAAAAACAAACAACAAAAAGCAAAACAAAACAAAATGTTTCTTTAATTTGATACCAAGTGCAAAAATAAACGAGGGTCCCAATAGCTCAGTTGGTAGAGCACTTGCTTCACACTCAAAGGGACCGAAATCTATCCCAGGTGCAGTCGAGATTTTTTTTCTAATTCTACTGTCTACTCAGCAATGTGAAGCTAGGTCTGTTAGATCCGGCGGAGAGCACTTTGCGATAGACTAGAGACCTATCCAAAAAATATTAAGCAATTGCTATTGTCCGTTTCACGCTACAGAAACCGGAATAAACACCGGCTCCATGGCCTAATGGCTTTGAAGGACTACAAAAAATAAAAATCTTACAATCCTTTCTTAAAAAAATATAGCATTGTGGAGAACATTGTGCTTATTTGAGTCAATAAAAAAATTGATACGGCGCGCAACTCTACTGAAAGATTTGAAAATTAGAAATGTATTTTTTACAGATAGATAAACAGATAACTTGATTTCCTTTTATAATTTAAAGTCAGTTTGAAAGTTCGTTGAGTCAAACAGATATCATAAAATATGTACCAACGACGACACTTGGCTCCCAAAATCAACTAATTTTGATACTGTAAAAAGTTGTCAATTTGCGTCATCTATTTAAGACATCAAGTATTATTATTACTTCCGTTGTGTTGTTGATTTAGCTGTGATCAGTGTTATGTATATTCTAATTGCGTGTGTTTGTGTATGTGTGTGTGTGTGTGCGTGTGTGTGTTTGTGTTTGTGTGTGTGTGTTGTGTGTGGTGTATAGATAGTATGCGCTTGGCTAAGAAGCTCATAACATTGCCATCCGGAAGTATAACGGACCGACACACAAAACTCTGTGTAACCATAATTTTTTATAGTCTGGATAATACAGTTACGTGAGCAGTACTCATAAACGCGGATGGCAAAAAAAAAATAACAAAGACCAGAGTGACGTCATCTTCGAACTATCTATACATGTGTGTGTGGGTGTTGGCATTTTTCAGCAAATCGTGGCATTCATAGTGATATTATTCACTTGATCACATGAAGGTATTTCAGTCGCAATTTTGATTCTTTTTTTTACTATTAGGGTTAGCTCGAGATCGAGGATATTTCTTTTTCTATTAAGGTTAGTCATAAGTCTTATTAAAGGTGCTAGGGTGTTTGTTTTTCCATAAGTTAAGTAAAGGGGAGACATTCCGAAAGCTCCTACATCCCCAGTATTCTTTAAATTTGTATTTTCACCGTTGATATTTTGTCAGGCATTTATTTATTCAATTTGTCATTATATCTAGAAGTATTTTGAAAACTCTAGAACAAACCTTGATAGATTTGTGAAAGTTTAAAATTTCTTAATTTGACCATTGTTTTGATTTTCAGCTGCCATTTTGATTTGTTAAATATTGAAATGTAGTGCAAAGCAGTCCGAGTGTTGTTTTTTTTCTAATAGGGTTAGCTCGAGAGGTTAGTCATAAGTCTTATTAAAGGTGCTAGGAAGTTTGTTTTTCCATAAGTTAAGTAAAAGGGAGACATTCCGAAAGCTCCTACATCCCCAGTATTCTTTAAATTTGTATTTTCACCTTTGATCTTTTGTCAGGCGTTTATTTATTCAATTTGTCATTATTTTTTCTATTAGGGTTAGCTCGAGATCGGATGATTTTTTGTCCTATTAGGGTTAGTCATAAGTATTATTAAAGTGCTAGGGTGTTTGTTTTTCCTATTGGGGTTAATTAAAGGTACTAGGTTTAATTTTTTCTTGGGGTTAGTTGAGGGAATATATTATTAAATATATTATTGGGCCACACAGAAAAATCAACCGAAGATATACCAAATTACACAGACAACGTTGTTTACCATTCTGCCCTCATTAAATGATGGTGCGTACAGTATCGAATGAAAATATTTCTTTCCACGCGAAATTGCGGGCTTTTTACTAGTTTGTTAAAAGAAACCATACAGCTATAAAACAGCTGTCATTTTAAAGAGAAATGGTTTTAATTTGATACCAAATACAAGCATCAGTATCTCTCAGTTATTGAAAGCTACAACTATAAAACAATTACCATTGTAAAGAGGAATGGGTTTAATTTGATACCAAATACAAGCATCAGTATCTCTCAGTTATTGAAAGCTACAACTATAAAACAATTACCATTGTAATGAGGAATGGTTTTAATTTGATACCAAATACAAGCATGAGTATCTCTCAGTTATTGAAAGCTACAACTATAAAACAATTACCATTGTAATGAGGAATGGGTTTAATTTGATACCATGTACAAGGATCAGTATCTCTCAATTTATGAAAGCTACAACTATAAAACAACAACTATTGTAAAGAGGAATAATTAATTGTTCCGTAACCAGTTACGTGTCGTACTCTGGAAAACCATGCATTAAAAAATTTGATCAGAAAATCCATCCTTAATTATTAATAAATCAACCAGTCAATCTGTCTACCTATCTGTCTACCTATCTATTTATCTCCGTTTAATGTTGCTACACATCTACACGCGGCTATGTGGTCTTGTGGTATGACACTGGCATTCGGATCGGAAGGTTCTGGGTTCGAGCCTCTCTCGGAGCATAGTTGCGTCCTTGGAAAAGGCTCTTCACTCACATTCTCTCACCGTACTCAATTATAAAACAGGTACCTGCCCATTTACAGCGTTGTCTCTGTCCGAAAAAATTGCAATATCGCCTAACAGGCGTCATGTCACGTCCTACATGTTAAGTGTTGCTGTTGGCCAGGGACCCCTTGTAAAGCGCTTTGAGCACGTTTAGTGGATATTGCGCTATGTAAAAGAGATCAAAAGCTAAATCGTTAAAATAATTGAGATAACGACAAGTATTTTGACAAGGTTATATGACACCCATCTCGTCAATTTGGTTTCATGTTGGAATGGTATAAATCATTAAAAATGAGTTTAAATTCTATATTATCATCAATAAATTGGATATTTAGAAATAATACCTCAGCAACATCAATGAGGGTAGTTAACCTAACTTAATTTTTATGAATTATTCTTCAATCTTAATTCTAACCATTAGGGTCATATAGTAATAATACCATAATTTTGAGTCATTTCGTTTCATTTATATTCTCCATTTGGGGTTAGTAAGACCATTTCCTGCTCGTCATCTGTAGATTTTTCACAAAAAATCATGCGGTTTTAATTTTTATATGTGCTTAAGATGTTTGACAAAAGCTAGGACAATGTCACCGATGTCGGCGCTCAAATTCTTTGGAGGTTTGTAGCAAACATGGTGAACCGTCCTCAGTGTTGTCACTGCTGTTTTTAGAAGGTTGGCGGAAACAGGGTAAAACTTCATCGATGTTGTCATTGCTGTTTTAAAAGATGTTGTGGAAGCAGGGTAAAACGTCATCAATGTTGACATTGCTGTTTTTAGGAGGTTTGTGGAAACAGGGTAAAACGTTATTGATAATATCACTGCAGTTCTCAGGAGGTTTGGTAAAAATGGTGCAAATCGTCATACATAATGCTACTCCAGTACTCAGGAGCTTTGGCGAAAATGTGTAAAACGTCATAAATAATGTAACTGCAGTTCTCATGAGGTTCGATGAAAATGGTGAAAAACGTCATTGATAATGCGACTGCAATTTTCAGGAGATTTGCGAAAACGTGTAATACGTCATTGATAATGGCATTGCAGTTCTTGTGAAGTTTGTTGGAAATGGATTAAAACATCATTGATAATGCTACAGCAATTTTTTAGGAGCTTTGGCGGAAACAGTGTAATACGTCATTAATAATGTCTTCAGTTCTCAGGATGTTTGGTGGAAACAGTAAAACGTCACCGATGATGACATTGCAGCTCTCAGGAGTTTTGGTGGAAATAGGTTAGACGTAATCAATAGTCATTATAGTTCTCAGGAGGTTTGGTTAAAACAGATTAAAACGTCACCGATGATGACATTGCAGCTCTTAGGACGTTTGGTGGAAATAGGTTAGACGTCATCGATAGTCATTATAGTTCTCAGGAGATTTGGTTGAAACAGATTAAAACGTCACCGATGATGACATTGCAGCTCTCAGGACGTTTGGTGGAAATAGGTTAGACGTCATCGATAGTCATATAGTAAAACGTCATCGAGGAGGTTCGATGAAAATGGTGTAAATCGTCATACATAATGCTACTGTAACTGCAGTCCTCATGAGGTTTGGTGGAAATAGTGTAAAACGTCGTTTTTAAAGCTACGGCAATTCTCAGGAGGTTTGGTGAACATGTGTAAAATGTCATAGATAATGCTACTGCAGTTCTCAGGACATTGATAGAAACTGTGTATTACGTCATCGATATAGGCATTGCAGTTCTCATGAGGTTTGGCGGAAATGGTTTAAAACGTCATTGATAATGTCGCTGCAGTTCTCAGGAGGTTTGGTGGAAACAGAGTAAATCGTCATCGAGGATGACGTTGCAGCTCTCAGGAGGTTTAGTGGAAATAGGTTAGACGTCATCAATAGTCATTATAGTTCTCAGGAGGTTTAGTGGAAATAGGTTAGACGTCATCAATAGTCATTATAGTTCTCAGGAGGTTTAGTGGAAATAAGTTAGACGTCATCAATAGTCATTATAGTTCTCAGGAGGTTTGGTAACTTCATTCTATCTTTTCATTTTCTTTAAAGATAGTGGTAATATTTTTGTATAATACTATTTGTATGTATGACGGTTATTTGCTATCGAAACAGAACATTTTTCGAAACTCCTCCTTGTATCGAGAGCTTAGTACATAATAAATAATGATAGTAGTGCTTGAATTAATGGTTTGCACGAGCATAACGATTTCATAGAAAAGATGATAAATGTAAAAATGAAAGTCCACTTGGAATTCCAAAACAAATTCAAACATCACTGTGTAAGGAACAACCAGAAGGTAGCATGTTGTAAACACCATTGAGATTACGACAATCATACGGAGAAGTTTCATTTCTCTTTTTCGTTTCGGATGCACTTGAGTAGCATTTCCTGCACGAGATTTCCCCGTAACACTTTCTTTACATTTCGATGCATTTGTAATTGTAGAGACGGATGCAATCATTGTTGATAAAGACACCCCGGATGATTTTTGAAATTTTTGCGATAAATGCACCTTCCAAAATATTATTATGTTCGATATTATAACAATTGATATTGCCAAAAATCTTAATGCTGTATAGTTCAAAAGATAAAATGCCCTGTATATTTTTGTAGAAACGAAATTGGTTTGATACAGTTTAATAAACGATGTATTTTTCTCATAATCGAAGCCTCGACCCAAGTAAGCAAAAGACATCAAAGGAATATCGAATAGGATTATCAGTAGTGAAACAGCAACGGTGACAGCCAAGGATCTGTTGGCGGTAAATATCGTCTTGATAGTCAAAGGCTTGCAAACACAAATGACCCTCTCAAAAGTCATGAGGGCTGTAATCCAACACGTGACATTGAAAGACACGCCGATATAGTAAGTGCATAATATCGATATGCTGTACGGTGTTGACGGAATCCCTCCGTCATCCGAAAAATGTACGAAGTACAAAGAAACGATACGAACAAGCACCATCAAACAGCTACACTCATCCGAAACGGAAATTCCCGCAAGGTGGACCGTAGAACTACTTGAAGAAATTCCCTGGCGATAAAAGACGATAAAGTTGATGATGTTTGAAACCAACCCGAATGCAGCGAAGATTCCATTTGTCACCATATGGATACCGAGCTCTAAAAGGAAGAACACGTCATAACTGAACGGTTCTTCCATATAATTTAAGGGATTTTCTGGATACTGAGTTGTTATGTTGGATTCCATTTGCCACGTGGTTTGTCTTCAAAGTAATCTGAAGAAAAAAAGATTATCAAAAGCTTAAAAGCAACACACATCGAATCAGTTAAAGGTAATAAAATTAATGCATTAAAGACAAATAAACAAAATAAAACAACAAAAATGAAAACAAAAACAGACTACAGTAGAGAAATGTATCAATGCATTCATAATGATAAAAACCCCATTAAAGCCCCCTCCCCTCCTATCCCCCAATCCTAAAGAAAAAACAAAACAAAACAAAACAAAACCCAAAGAAAGAAATCCAAAAACTAAAAGCAAGAAAACAAAAAATCAGATAAACTAAAAACCCTCAACCACCCCCCCCACACAAAAATCAAAACAAAACAACACCAAAAAAAAAGCAAAAAAAAAAAAAATAAAAAAAAATAAAACAACCCCAAAACAAACAAAAATCTAACAAACAAACAAAAAATGAAACAAAACAAAACAAAAACATGAAAAACAATCAAAAAGCAAACAAAACGAAAACAAAAGCTAATGAAAAATGAATTTAAAAATCCCCCAAGAAAACAAGCAAATAGAAATACAAAACAAAAAAAAAAAACAAAAAAACAAACAAACAAAAAACAAAACAAAACAAACAAACTAATAAACAAACAAGCAACCCATATTTCGTATTTTTGATCATTGTCACTTCAAATTCACTTTTCGGTATCTGAGTGATCCCGAGATTATTTCAAATTAATTCTATAACCTTCAGGGTCATACGTTTACACCAGTATCTGAAGCGTTAAACGGACAGTAACTATTGCTTGTTATCCTTTTGATAGGACGTTAACCTGTCCCAAAGTACTTTCCATCATATCTAGCAAACCCCGCTATTGCTCATAACAACAATGTTAAAACGAGCCCAAAAGTGTGTCATCTGACAGACCTGTAAATATGTTCACGTCAGTTTGAGGCATCCGGAGAAGCAAAGCCATCCTTAACTCTCTCCTTACCAATCCTTTTCAGTATTTTCCCAAATTGGCAGGCTTATCCAGCAGAAAAATTGTTTTTTTTAAACTCAAACAAGCTGTCTACAAAACGACCTTATGTTCTTTATAATTAAACATAGATAATTCTAGAAAAAAATCCTAAAGTTTGTGATGTACAAAATAAATCAAAATAATCTACAAATAAATTGGAAAATCTACAAAGCAACTTTTTATTGTTATTAATTAAACAAAGATAGATCATTCTTCATTAGATCATTCTTCAAAGATTGTGATGCACAAAATAAATCTGAATTTTAAAAAATGTATATTGTGTTGTAACAAACGTGAGATTTTACTGCAGGTGGTAAAGAGAGGGTTAACGGTAAAAATATTTTGTACATTTAAAGATAGTATATTGTATTATATCTAAGTGGAAACGTACCTTGAAATTCCAAATTGGAGGATGACAGTGTTAGCAACTAATCCCGTGAACAAATGACCCACCGTTGTAGACAAATGGTCCAGATTCCAGGGTGTGACATTCGTAATGCAAAAGTGATAAAACGGACAGCAAACTATTTAGTTTCTCATAAAAAATGGAAAAGTCGATTGATTACTTTCATACCAATCACTGTAGCTCCCTGTGGTTGTCGTCATCAGAGAACTCAATCTTCTTACTCCATTCATAGCTGGGGTCGATTTTAGTTCTCTCGTGGCTTTTACTGTCTAGTTGTGTTCGTGGTAACGCTCGGATCGATGGGTGTTCTGCCGTTTGTTTAAAAAACACAGTATATTTCTATTGGTTAAAATTACATAATTTATTGCGATTTCAGAACAACGGCAGTGCTATGGTATAAAAGAAATAATTATGATTATTTTATCTCATCCCCTAACGTAATTTAGCGTTGCCCTCAACTGTGGTCACGTGCCCAAGCTCACGGATCTGGGTTGAGTAGATTTAGTTCATTCCTTGTTCATGTCGTGTGAAGAAAGGTTGTGTGGGAAGATGGTTGACTAGTTGATGAGTCTGAAAATGTGTCTATGTGTTTAAGTGTTTGTAAGTATGTCCAGGAATAGTATGTATCATCCTTTGCTTCTCCTCTCAGCTTATCGTGCATTTTGCAGGGTTGCCATAATGAATGCCACATCTCCATGCATCTCAGTTCATTGCATCATCTTCCTCAAGGCCCAGTTCTTTCATAACAAGCTTTACCTTATCCCACCATCTAGTCTTTGGGCGTCCCTTTTTCCTCTTTCCCGCTATTTGTAAGTCCAATACTTTCCTCCCGACGTAATCCCTCTCTTGTCTCTTTACATGTCCGAACCTTTTCAATCTATCTTCTCTCATCTTTACTGATACATTCTTCACTTCAGTCAACCTTCGAATTTGTTCATTTCTCACTTTATACTATACATAGCACGTATCGTCTGTAATAAATGTTTAATTGTTTTAACACATCTGTGTCATTCCTTATGTTTATTTCAACGGCATGTTCATCTTGTCACATACTCACGTATTCCTAGATCGGTGTACTCTCTCGGATGTTGTCCCATCTAGATGTTTCTCTTTCTATCTGAATTTCTCTTCTTCTCACCGTCTTGGCTCATCGTAACCTTATGATGTGAGCCCGGAGACTTTCCATCTGTGGATTCTTCTTCGTTCTATTTTATGTTACGAGCCGCATTTGTCTGCTGTCTTAGGGCGAAGAGGTTGTCTTGAACCCCCTTAACCTTCTCCTTACCACCTATAGGAAAATCCTCACACTTGTTACGATGCAACCAACAGTTTTCTTATTCTGATTTCATCTTGCAATAGTTAGAGCTATAAAAAAATGACACTGTATTGCAGAGCTAATTGTTCTGAACAAATTATAGAATATACTCGTTACTATTCTATTTGAAAATTATTTTTTCTTGGGTGAGTATGACGTTTCGGGTAAAATTCTGACAATAAGTGGTAAGGAGAGAGTTAAACAAACAACCCATAACAGAAGGCCACCGGTTCCAGTCTCCGTATGAGCTGTGGAAAGTTGAATATTTCAAACAATCTCCTTACTCATATTTGCTCACCGTACACGTGTAAAATCAGTCAACTTGACTATCAGGTCGGTAAGAACGCTGATTCTGTAGAGGAAAAAACCCCCCTGAAAATGTTTTGCTCAACACTATTTTTTGTTTAAAAAAAAAGGCTCTTTATTCATATCCTCTCACTGCACTCAGTTGTAATAATATACGTAACTCGTCGGTAACAGTGTTGTCTCTAACCAGAAACATGTGATAGTGCTTTGCAGGCTTCATATCTCGTCCTATACGTTATTTGTTGTTGTTGGGCAAAGCGCTTTGAGAACATAATTCAGTCAATATTGCCCTATATATAAAAGTTTAAATAGTTGTCCAGCCCGATATTATTGAAGTTTATAGTGGCGTTGTTCTTACAACCCTCTTGGAGGAAATGATTGGGTCCGACATTGCAACCTTATAAATGATGAAATAAATTATATTTTGGGTGAAATTCCGCCTAAGGGCTAACCCACACCGGAGACTGACTCCGACGACCCGGCACGACCGTCCTCTACCGTCTTCCGAATAAAGACGTCGGGCATGGACAAAATACTAAGAATAAAGAGAAAAGCCGCTAGACCTACCCATACCAAGCACCCGACGTCCCCTGCCGTTTTTTTTTCGTCAATGTTGTTGAACCCTATTGGCGTCAAAGTTTAAGTGCTGCTACAAGTGAAACTACTCGGCATCTTCTATTCTATTTAACCACGTGACTTCCGCACTCTAGAAAAACGCGTATTATAAATTTTAGGCTAGAAAACTCGTCCATCAAATATCGATCGTTTAAAATGATCTTCATCTTTGCAAACAACTCAAAAATCTGGGAGCTCGCTAAGTTCTAGGTTTGATCGTTTTTGCCAAGACGAGAGTCATTTAACTCAATCGATATTTAAATTACGAGTTTTCCTGCGAAATGTTTAGATACGAATATTTCCAGAGTACTTCAGTTAACTGCTTGATCAATAATCTTCATCATTATTTGCTACTTCTATATTATAGGAACTACAACTATGATAAAAGCAACCAAGTCATGCTTGAAACAAAATCTTGATTACATCAAACAGATTTATTGATCGGGATAGGAAACGAGATTGGAGCAGTGCATTATGTGTGATAGATTGCTCGATAAGTAAAGTCTTAAATGCATATTTCTTTCGGTTCTAGGTGAAAAATAAAAAATAAAACAAAGTAATGATAGTAATGTTAATCATTATAATGTTTATACCGCGTCTATTCTATATATAAACATCTCTAGGTATCTTTTCAATACAATATTACTGCGACATTTACCGTTCATACAAAAAAAAAAGAAAAAAGAAAGAAAGAAAAAACAATAGTAAAAACAAGAAATAGAAAACAAAAATTAAAATGGTATTTATTTTAAAACAACAAAAACACTTAGACATTCGTACGAAGAAAAAGTGAATTATATAACGGAAATCAATTTTAGTCTATAAATATTTCCGAATATAATACGTCTTAATATTTGTCCTTGATTTACATTAATACACTTCAACAGGCGTAACGTCACTTCCCTCGTAATGACGCATGGCAACTTAGTAACTGGCTCTAAACTATCGGAACAATGGCGGACGCCCTTATGAAATATTTCTCCGACGAGCATAAAAGCGTATCCAGAGGGAAAAAAAACACCATTATAAATTTGATCATGTTTTGACTTTTACACATTCTGATCACAAGACATATGAAAAGTTCTAGCCAGAATGAAGAATAAAAAGTACTGATTTTCTTTGTTTAGAACCAAGATGACCGCCGTTGCTGGGCGACGTGACATCAGACTATTGAATCCAATTATTGGATTTTCATTTTTTAAAAAATAATTGGTAAGAGAATTCCTAAACAGAAGTGGAAACATGAGCAAAAGTCCTATCAGAAAACTTTTGGAGCCTTTCTTGAGGAACGGTTAATTGGGAGATGATTACTAGATAGATCTTTAGGCTTTGTAAAGAGAGTACAATGAAATAAGTTTGCATATGTGAAGGAGCAGTTTTGTTAATGCATTTAGAGCAAAGGATAGCAATTTTGTAATTGTCTTTATTCAGCAGGTACCAGTGAAGTGAAAAAACATGGGTGTGATATGATTTTTTGCCTTTTATCTGAGAATTTAAAAAAATCCCTTTATTCATCACATAGGGGAAATTTGTCTCTAGGTCTTCCCAAGGGAAGACTGTGATTCGACTCTCAAACCGGTATCACGTCGGGGTGAATCAGATGTCCAGCTGATTTTGAAGTTAAAATAAGCAGGATTGGATTCAATAGTCTGATGTCACGTCGCCCAGCAACGGCGGCCATTTTGATTCTAAACAAAGAAAATCGGTACTTTTTATTCTTCATGCTGGGTAGAACTTTTCATATGTCTTGTGATCAGAATGTGTAAAAGTCAAAACATGATTAGATTTATAATGTTTTTTTTTTCCTCTGGATGCGCTTTTATGCTCGACGGGTAAATATTTCATACGGGCGCCCGCCATTGTTCCGATGTTTAGAGCCAGTGTTACTAAGTTACCATGCGTCATTAGGAAGGCAGTGACGTTACGACTGTTGAAGAGTATTATGAACCGTTAATGTCCTTGACAATTCCAGACAATGTAGATAGTTCGAAGTTGACGTATCTCAGGTCTTTGTTATTGTTTTTTGCAATCTGCGTTTAAGAGAAATTCTCACTAAACCGTATTAGCCTGACTATAAACGTCCATGGTTACACAGTTTTGTGTGTTGGTTATACTTCCGGATGGTAATTTTGTGAGCTTCTTAGCCAAGCGCATACTATCTCTATCCTTTTGCTCTCGATGGATCATGTAAACGTCAACCGGGTTTCCCATTTGTGGCCAAAGCCTCAAAACGGTAATATGTTGGAATAAATACGCTTTGAGCTTTGAACTTTTGAGCTTGAATATAGCGCATAATCCACTAAACGTGCTCAAAGCGCTTTACAAGTGGTCCCTAAACAACAGCCACACGTAACATGTAGAACGAGACATGACGCCGGTTATGCGATGTTAACGGCCATGTACTCATTTCACACCTGAATACTGAGTGAGAATGTGAGTAAAAAGCTTTTTCCAAGGACTCATCTATTCGCGAGGCTCGAATCTAGGACCTTCCGATCCGAAAGCGAGTGTCATAGCACTAGATCACAGAGCCGCACAAAGACTAGTAAGATTGATTTTACGAATAGAATAGAATAATACGCCACGAAATATGAACTTTGAGTCTTTGCAATGCAAAAAAAAAAGTTTTTATTTTCCAAAATAAAAAAAACAAAACAAAACAAACTGATCCCAAGATCCATAGTTGTGGCTATAAATAGTATGAGCTTGGCTAAGAAGCTCATAACATTGCCATCCGGAAGTATAATGGACCAACAAACAAAACTGTGTGTATCAATGAACGTTTATAGTCTGTTTTTGCAATGGCATGCCCTCAGAGTAGTTATAGAGTCAAGGAATGTTTGCCAATACATTTCGCAGCAATGTCCGAAATAAAATTGTAATATCGCCTAACAGGCGTTGTGGCTCGTCCTACATGTTAATGGGAGCGATCTATATTAATTTCCACGTGCAAAATGTGCTCAAAGTGACTCACATAGTGAAAAGTGCTCACAGCATTCGAAATATCTAACATCACGATTGGTCATTGTGTTCTGTTTGACACATATGTATGTTTACAACTTTCATAAACAAAGCAGTGTGTTTATATTTTAAGAGAAATATCCAATCGTTGTAAAGCAACAAATCATGTAATTGATGACTTGGTTGGACGAAACCCTGAATATAGATCGCTCCCATTGTTGATGTTTGGCGAGGTACCCCATGTAAAGCGCTTTGAGCACTTTTAGTGGATATTGCGCTATTTCAAAAAAGCTCAAAATATATTTCGTTATAGATTCACATTTTATGATTTAAATCACCCCGAAATGATAACGTTTTAAGAAAGTAAACCATGTTTAAAAGACAAATAAACAAAAAAAAAACTTGAGCTTTTGTAAAGAGCAAAATCCACTAAACGTGTTCAAAACGCTTTACAAAGGGTTCCTAATCAACAGCAGCAGGTAACATGTAGAACGAAAAATGACACCTTTTAGGCGATATTACAATTATTTCTTTCCGACAGAGACAACGCTGTTAATGGCCAGGTACTCATCTTACACCTGAGTACGGTAGGAAAATAAGACTAAAGCAAGGACTCAGCAATTCTCCGAGCGAGGCGCGAACCCAGGACCTTCCGATCCAAAAGCTTGTGTCATACCACGAGACCACAAAATGAAATTTATTAAGAAAATCACTCAATCTCTTTATTTTCAACTTCAACCATTATCTATACAGTTTTACATAGCCATTATAGCTATAGCAGTAACAATAAAACAGCTCTAGTACATATTGAATAATTTAGTCCTATCCCTGTCAGGGGAATTAAGTGTGAATATCAGGTAGGCGGTTAACTCTTTCATTGCCAACCACGAGAAAATCATCACATTCGTTACAATTTTATCAATCTATTTTCTTTTGTAAATCGCAAAATTTATAGAGCATTTTTCTTATAGCTATAAAATCGCGACACTACGTTGTAGTGCTCATTTTGCTGAACAGTATTATGTATAGAGTGTACTTGTTTTCTTTTTGTTCTATTTTTGTGTTAGGTAGATGTGAAGTTTAGGTGGAAGTTCTGAAAATGTTGGTAAAGAAAGAGTTAACTACCCCAGCGCGTATGCCATCTACTTACAACGACAGTGCCACATAATGGCAAAACACATTACAAAATCATTTTTCAGAAAAAAACAAACTATTACCTTATCTAGCTATCTATCTATCAATCTATCTATCTATCTATCTATCTATCTATCTATCTATCTATCTATCTATCTATCTATCTATCTATCTATCTATCTATCTATCTATCTATCTATCTATCTATCTATCTATCTATCTATCTATCTATTTATCTATCAATATATCTATCTATCTATCTATTATTTAAAAATATTTACCACAATGTTTGAGACAGTCTACATTAATGTTTCAGGCTTAATTTGCCATCGTCAGGACTGAGTTGTTTTGTTGACTGTTGTTGTTTCTTGAAGTGGTTCCGGTTTAAAGTTAATCAACAAGAATTTCCGCCGATGTGGACACGTTCCGTACAACTCACTTTTCGTGTTGAGTGTGGCTTCATGAGGGTGTTTGATTATAGTATATTTCTCTTCCAGGCATAAGCTACATTGTTTTGATGTTGGTGTGTATCCTGTTGCTTTAGATAAAATTTTCCATGAAATGTTGTGGTCTAGTTTGTTGTCTTTTAATTTCCAAATATGTTCGCTGAGTTTTGTGGATGTTTTTTTGTTAGTGTTTCTAAATGTTGAGGTGTGGAGGTTGTATCTTGTTTTGAAATTATTTTCTTTTAGTCCTACATATTTTTCTTGCTTGTTTGTTTTAGTTTCTGTGACTGTGGCTTGGTAAATTAAACTTGATTCTAAGCATTGTTTGTTTATCTATCTATCTATCTATCTATCTATCTATCTATCTATCTATCTATCTATCTATCTATCTATCTATCTATCTATCTATCTATCTATCTATCTATCTATCTATCTATCTATCTATCTATCTATCTATCTATCTATCTATATATCTATCTATCCATACATCTATATATCTATCTATCTATCTATCCATCCATCCATCCATCCATCTATCTATCTATCAATCAATCAATCATTATATCTATCTATCTATCTATCAATCAATCAATCATTATATCTATCTATCTATCTATCTATCTATCTATCTATCTATCTATCTATCTATCTATCTATCTATCTACCGATTTAATCTTTAATGTAATCTATATATGTATCTATTTATTCATCTATCCATCTATCTATCTATCAATCTATCTATCTATCTATCGATCTATCTATCTATCTATCGATCTATCCATCTATCTATCTATCTATCTATCTATCTATCTATCTATCTATCTATCTATCTATCTATCTATCTATCTATTTATCTATGAATATATCTATCTATCTATCTATATATCTATATCTATCTATCTATCTATCTATCTATCTATCTATCTATCTATCTATCTATCTATATATCTATCTATCCATACATCTATATATCTATATATCTATCAATAAATCAATCATTATATCTATCTATCTATCTATCTATCTATCTATCTATCTATCTATCTATCTATCTATCTATCTATCTATCTATCTATCTATCTATCTATCAGTCTATCCATCTATCTACCGATTTATCTATCTATATATCTATCTATTTATTCATCTATCCATCTATCTATCTATCAATCTATCTATCTATTTATTTATCTATCTATCTATCTATCTATCTATCTATCTATCTATCTATCTATCTATCTATCTATCCATCTATCTATCTATCTATCTATCTATCTATCTATCTATCAATCTATCAATCTATTTGACAATACAAATTTAGGAGACCTAACACTTTTCTAACGTCCTTTTTAGTTTTGGGGTTTGCAACTGTTTAATTTTTGATTGTTTTTCTGTATCGGGTTTTTGGATCCCAAAGCCAACGGTGTGACCTAAAAAATCAATCTGGTTGTAAACAATGCTAGTTTTTGAGGGTTAACAATGATAATGTAATTTAATCTAATGTAATGTAATAATGTTAATGTAATATATGTATGAATGTATATATGATGTAATGTAATGTAATGTTAATGTAATGTAATATGTAATGTAATGTAAATGTAATATGTAATGTAATGTAATGTAATGTAATGTGATATAATGTAATATGTAATGTAATATGTAATGTAATGTAATGTAATATGTAATGTAATGTAATGTAATGTAATGTAATGTAATGTAATGTAATGTAATATGTAATGTAATGTAATGTAATTTTAATGTCAATTAATTGAATATTGGTATGTATGTAATGTAATGTAATTAATGTAAACTATGTAATGTAATGTAAATGGGAAATTTATATAGCGCATTATCCACTTGCAATACTCAATAGCGTTTCATAATGGCAATAAGAAATAATAAGTAAACAAATTACATACACATACATACACATAGACACATACATACACATAGACACATACATACACATAGACACAATACATACACATAGACACATACATACACATAGACACATACATACACATAGACACATACATACATAGACACTACATACATAGACACTACATACATGACATCATAGACACACTAACATATACACATAGACACATACATACACATAGACATACATACATTACAACATACACATACACATACATACCTAGACACATACTATACAACATAGACACATACATACACATAGACCACATACATACACATAACATCATACACATACATACACATAGACACATACATACACATAGACACATACATACACATAGACACATACATACACATAGACACATACATACACATAGACACATACATACACATAGACACATACATACACATACATACACATAGACACATACATACACATAGACACATACATACACATAGACACATACATAACATGAACACATAACATACCATAACATATACACATACATACATACACATACACTACTACACATAACATACATACACATAGACACATACATACACATAGACACATACATAATACACATAGACACATACATACACATAGACACATACATACACATAGCACATAATACACATAAACACATAACATACACATAGACACATACATACACATAGACACATACATACACATAGACATACATACACATACATAGACACATAATACACATGAACATACATCACACCACATACATATACACATACATACACATAGACACATACATACACATAGACACATACATACACATATGACACATACACATACAACTACATATAACATAACACATACATACACATAGACACATACATAACATATACACATAGAACATCATACACATACACATACATACATACATTAGACACATACATACACATACATACACATACATACACATAGACACATACATACACATAGACACATACATACACATAGACACATACATACACATAGACACATACATACACATACATACACATAGACACTAATACACATAGACACATACATACACATAGACAACATACTAACACATAAAGACACATACATACACATACACATATAACATAGACACATACATACACATAGACAACATACATACACATAGAACATACACACATAACACATACATACACATAGACACATACACTAGAACATCAAATAGACACATACATACACATAGACACATACATACATACATACTACATACACAAACATACATACTAACATTGAAAACATAACATAGACACATACATACACTAAACATACAATACATAGACACATACATACCATAAATGCATGTACACATACACATAAAACATAACAAAATACACATACATCATAGACAATACATACACATAGAACACATACACATAACACATACATACACATAGACACATACATACACATTGACACATACATACACATAGAACATACAACCATACACATACATAACATAGAACTTCATACACATAACATACACATAGACAATACTACACATAGACACATACATACATGACACATACATACACATAGACAATACATACACATGACATACAACATACAACATACACATAGACACATACATACACATAGACACATACATACACATAGACACATACATACACATAGACACATACATACACATAGACACATACATACACATAGACACATACATACACATAGACACATACATACACATAGACACATACATACACATAGACACATACATACACATAGACACATACATACACATAGACACATACATACACATACATAGACACATACATACACATAGACACATACATACACATAGACACATACATACACATAGACACATACATACACATAGACACATACATACACATAGACATCATTACATAGAAAATACCACATAGACACATACCATACAACATACATAGACAACTATCACATACACATACACACATAGACATACTACATAGACACATACATACACATAGACAAATACATACACATAGACACATACATACACATACATACACATAGACACATACATACACATAGACACATACATACACATAGACACATACATACACATAGACACATACATACACATAGACACATAACATAACACATAACCAACATATACATAGACACATACATTACACATAGACTACATACACATAGACATACATACACATAGACACATACATACACATAGACACATACATACACATACATATACACATACATACACATAGACACATACATACACATAGACACATACATACACATAGAACTCACATGACACATAACAACACATAACACATACATAACATACATAGACACATACATACACATAGACCTAATACACTAGAACATACATACACATAGACACATACATACACATAGACATACATAAATACACATACATACATGACCATACATACACATAGGAACTACATACATACACATAGACACATACATACACTAGAACTACATAACATAGACACATACAAACATAGATAATGTGCATACAACAAACATTACACATAGACCATACATACACATACATAGATAAATGTGCATACACAACATACACTAGACAATAAACACATACATACATAAAGATACAACATACACAAACATACACATAGACTACATTCACATAGATAATTGCATACAAAACATGACACATACTACACATACATAGATAAATGTGCATACACAAACATACACATAGACACATACATATACATACATAGATAAATGTGCATACACAAACATACATACATAGATAAATGTGCATACACAACCATACACATAGACACATACATACACATACATAGATAAAGTGCATAACAACATAACATAGACACTACATACATACATAGATAAATGTGCATACACAAACATACACATAGACACATACATATACATACATAGATAAATGTGCATACACAAACATACACATACATAGATAAATGTGCATACACAAACATACACATAGACACATACATACACATACATAGATAAATGTGCATACACAAACATACACATAGACACATACATACACATACATAGACACAAAGTGCATCACAACCATACAATAGACACTACATACACATACATAGTAAATGTGCGTACACAAACATACACATACATAGAAATGTGCATACACAAACATACACATACATAGATAAATGTGCATACACAAACATACACATACATAGATAAATGTGCATACACAAACATACACATAGACACAAACATACACATACATAGATAAATGTGCATACACAAACATACACATACATAGATAAATGTGCATACACAAACATACACATACATAGATAAATGTGCATACACAAACATACACATACATAGATAAATGTGCATACACAAACATACACATACATACATACATATACACATATGCGCACATACATATACACACGCACATACACACACACACACACACATATATATATATATATATATATATATATATATATATATATATATATATTAACGATTCGTTTGATAGGTAGGTCTAAATAACTCAGTTTTTATTGATTCTTTTAAAGGTATCAAAGGTTTGACAGGTCCTTGTATAAGTAGTCAACGAGTTCCGCACAGCTGGAGAAGAAAAGAAAAAGATAGTTTTTTCAAATATAGATCTTGCGCCAGATCTTTCAAATAATATTGAATTAGAAGACCTGAGGGAGTGACTTGGAACATGGACAGTAAGAAGTGATTTTAAGTAATCTGGAGCAGTGTCTCGTCATATAATATGTTAAGTGTTGCTGTCGGCTGGAGATCTATTATAAAGCACTGTGAGTACGTTTAGTGGAAATTGTGCTATAAAATGCTCACGTTTTTAACACTCTGTTTACATATTCTTTTGGTGGCAGTCGCCCTGTACACGAATTTAGATGTCACGTTTTGGGTCTCTTGGGTCACAGTGCAGTGCTTTAACCAACGTATAAGTCGTGGAATCTAGAAACATTGGATGCAGTAAGGATTGGAGAGTGTGTGGATTTTTTCTAAGCTTATCAATCCGTTCGCTTTCCAATTAATATTGTAGTCACAAAATTACGTCAACGAAGACGACTCTTTCCAATTTAACGGAATGAAAAAAAGAAGAAAAGGAACCCGTCTGTCATTCATGTTCAAGATTATAACAGATCAAACACCATCAATAAAGGCAGACTCCTTTTTCACGCCACGACCAAACAAAAGAAAAATCCAAGCACTCACTTTTGCCAACAACATAACCGAAAACCCCATTGAGAGATACGCCACAAACAATTCGAACTGCTTCAAAATTCCACAGACAAGAACACAAAACTACAGAATTTTTTTCTTCATTAGAACTATCTCGGAGTGGAATGGGCTGGATGAACTGGTCATCATGGCACCACACCTAAACGATTTCAAGGCCCGACTGACATGGGCCCGCGCCCAATGAGGACGCCGCTGAAATACAACCAGACCATTGGTTTCTTCAGCGCCAACTATACAGAAAACTCTCTCTAATTGAAGGCTGGTTTCCCAAAATTCGTTAAGTCGATTTTCCAATTTTTTGAGACATTCCATCCATGAGAGAAAATGAAATGTAAATTTTATTTTAAGCATCAATTGACAGAAGTTCCATATCTTTGTGTGGATTTGAAGTATAAAAATGATAAAATAATAGACCGAACTAGAAATTTTAGGGGAAATAATGCTCAGTTTCTCAAAATGGGAAAAACGCACCTAAGGGGTTTTGGAAAACAGCTCTTCAATTCATATTGTAGTCATTACACTACGGCAATATCGAACACTCTTTTCAATTTATATTGTAGTCTCTGTAATGTGGTATTTCAAGTGGAGATTAAATTTAAGATTTAAGAAAAAACTTTATGTAATAATTCTCCACACCACGCGAGCGTTTTACATAGGCTGTCAGCTCCTGCACTCACAGAATTGCCCTATTAATTAGAATTAAATTCTAGAGGTCCGCAAATCCTATGATTTTTCCGTTACATATTACATTGAAATATTAAACAGCAATTAATAATGACCCGTACAGCTGTCTAAGGATATAACCTCCACAATAAAATTTGTAGTGAATGAACAAATTCCAGTACTACTTATAATTGACAATATTTATTCTGTTTTTTTAAAATAGTATGTACGTATTTACGTGTATTTTTGTTTATAATTCATTATTGGGCAATGACAAAGGAAAAAGCATAATATTTTTTAGTGTTATAGTTCTTAGCTTGGTAGCAGCTGAGGTCCTTAGCTGGACTTGCCGTCTCTCTGCTTCAGGTGGAAGGTGTACCGTTTGATGCAATGGTGCGGTAGGAAGATCTTCCTATATCCAAACCAGGAATGGATGGAAATCTGGTTTGATATAAATATAGTCAGGCCGTCATATTTCTCCGTGTTAACATGAAATAAACAACTGATAAGTACTCTGACCTCAAGAAATACCGGTCTGCGCCAGATAAACAAACTAGCTAAACCATGGTATAAAAATATGTTTATATTACATGTAACCAAGTCAAAATGATATCATGCATATCGACTTCATAGGAGTAGAGGCGTAAAGTATGAAGAAAACGTTGTTGATACAGACTGTATATCAGAAAACAAATGAAGAAAGTTAACTCAATGTAATCCCCTCGCCCCTTATTAATGCATATCACACCACTGAATCAAGATAAAAACACGTCTGTTCTTGGAGATATTTTTGGTGGAGAGAATGTCGTTGTGAGTTCCAGGATTTATAAGGCTAGCTTGTCCTGTTCATTCCCATATAATTCTTTGTTTTGAAGATAGGGTGGTCGGGAGTGTCTGCCAGATGCTCACACTTAATTTTTCATTGTCCGATATTGGCGGAGTTTGAGCGATTTCTCATATAGGTGTAAAGTTTGTCTCTTCGTCACTAGGGCGTGTCAGCTGGAAAATCCCATATTGTTACTTCCACTTGTGCCAGTCTCTACACTACGCCAATGAGGACGACTCTTTCAAATTTATATTGTAATCACTACACTTGTGCGGCTATGTGGTCTAGTGGTATGACACTCGCTTTCGGATCGGAAGGTCCTGGGTTCGAGCCTCACTCGACGCAAAGTTGAGTCCTTGGAAAAGACTCTTTACTCACATTCTCTCACCGTACTCAGGTGTAAAATGAGTACCTGGCCGTTAACAGCGTTGTCTTTGTCCGAAAAATTGTAATATCGCCTAACAGGCGTCATGTCTCGTCTTACATGTTAAATGTTGCTGTTGACCAGGGACCCCTTGTAAAGTGCTTTGAGCACGTTAAGTGGATATTGCGCTATATAAAAGCTCAATTTTTTTACACTACGGCAATAGACTACGCTTTCCAACTTATATTGTAGTCACTACACTACGGCAATTGACGGTGTTATTCCAATTTATCTCGTAGAGACATTGCTATAGCAATAACATCGACCCTTTCTAATGTATATTATTATCACTACATTACGGCAATGACAATGGTGAAGAAGACTTTTCATTTTACATTGTATTCGCTAAACTGAGTTCGGGGTGGATAGGATATTTTCTCCAAATGAAGGATGTTGCAATTCTACAGCTTGCTCTTTGATGGAGATCCGAAGGCAAAAGAAAGAAAGGCAGGCCAAAGCAGATACCGCAAATAAGAGTGAAGGAGGAAATTTCCCCTCATGATGTAGGCTGGAGGTCAACAAGATGAAGGAATACTGTGGTCTTTCTAAGCTCGTGCTGAGACCCGTAGAGCTTCGACTTTAGCGTGGTCTTCTCAGGCCACATGGTCAATTTTAGCTCATTGTACTTTGTACAGGCCTGTAAAACATGGATCCTGCTTTCCCTCTCCTTTCATATCATGATAGGTAAAAATATTTGAATTTAGCTAATCTTAAACAATATAGGAGAATTCGGGAAGAATTATTCATTTGTATAGATTTGTCCAACATGAGGTTGACTAGGATTTATTCTATTTTTTTCACAGTTTAGACTACAAAAATTACCAGAGGAGACCCAATTAAAATCCTTATTGACAGATACAAAACTAGCATAAGGGGATATTTTTTGTTAACAGAACTGTAAATCTTTGAAACAGTATCAAGTATGAGATGAAAAATGTAGCAAATAAAAAAAATGATACTTGAAAAAAAGTGAATTCACGAATTATGATTAAATTTTAATAAATCGGGTATTCAAAAGGTCATTTGACCGGACCAACCTTTACATGATATCTGATAGTACAATCTCGTATGAGTTTAAAAATATTTCACGGCAAAAGAAAAACCCAATTGAGATTGTCATTAAAATTAGCATGAGTTTGGTGATAATGTTTCATGGCAAAATGAAAACCATATTGAGATTGTATTGAAATTAAGTACAACCTCACAAAAGTTTCCCTCTCTGCCTTCAACTTTTCTACTGGGATCGTTTTCATGAACGCGGACAAGCGCTTTGTCTCTGACTATCTCTGACTTTAGTCAAGGACTTGAAAATTTCGGATTTCATTTGAGCTGATTAAGCAAGTGCCAGACTAAAATCACGGCACCTTCGGACCAATTTTGTCAAGTTTTAGTCATTTGCTGAGGCAGGACTTGACAAGCACGAGTCTGAAACTAGTAACTTGGATACGTCATAGCGTCAACAAGATAGATGAAAGAGCTGCGGTTCGGAAGGAAAAGACGTCGGTTACGAATGACAGATACAAAAAGTGTCCTGCTGCTATTGTCACTGGCTTAAAAAATATAAGATACGTGCAGATCGTCGAAAGTACAGACATTTGTGAGTATAAAACTAAAATAAAGCTGATTCTAATCGGCTCGTGAGTTGCGCGTGACTGGAGACTCAAAATCGAAGGATTTACGTCAAAGAACAACCCAAAAATGATTAGAAAGTATAGTGGAGACAAAAGTTATTCTGCTGGCTAAAATAATGTGATTCATCCGAACACACTTTCTCTCTTTTTTGTTATTTGTTTGTTTCTTTGGCTTTAATATGTTTGAGTTTCATTGAAACTTTCATGGTCCTAATTATAGACTTGACAGTCGACCATGGACATCATTGTAGTCTAATAATAATAATAATAATAATAATAATAATAATAATAATAATAATAATAATAATAATATAATAATAATAATAATAATAAATAATAATAATAATAATAATAATAATACTTTATTGCATCCCAAAAAGGAAATTTTTTGTACAGACGTGTTATAATTTACAAAATAAGATAAAAATACAATGGAAATAGGATGTATATATATATAAAAAAAAGAGAGGAGCAGCTCTATAACCAGAGCTGCGCTTTATAATATGAATAATATCAACACTGTAAAATAGTTAAAACTGTCACTATAAATTGAAAATTGAAAAGATTGCAAAACAAATAAATTAATGAATTAATATTTATATTTTTAAAAAGTAAAAATGAGAAATAATTATATAAAATGATTATTGCTTGTTGTTATAAAGCCTAATACTGGACGGCAGAAAAGATTTTCGGTGTCTCTCTGTTTTCGTTGAAATAGAGAAAGGGCGACCACTTCTTTCTGACATAATAATTGATGGTCTTAGTGGATGATACTGGTCATTTAATATTTTAGTTATTTTATTTATACAAAATTTCTCGTATAAAAGATCTACATCGTCAACATCATTTATAATAGCGTTTAATAGATTTTTTAAGATTTGAATTTATTTTGTTCCTTTCCACTGCTAAGCAATTGCCTCCCCAAGCTGTTATACAAAATGACAAAACACTTTCGATTACTGCTCTATAAAATAATGTGCAGAGGGTTTTATCTATTCTAAACTGAGAGAGTTTTGATAAAACATATGTTCGTCTGCACATCTTATGCCTAATTATTTTCAAGTGTTCATCCCACTTGAGCCTGTCATCAATCGTTACACCAAGGTATTTGTAGTGAGGAACTCGCTGGACGAATTGGTCCTTTAATTTTAACGGTTCTATCGGTTCCTTCACTCTCCTAAAGTCAATCACTAGCTCCTTTGTCTTGCTTATGTTAAGCTCTAGGTGGTGGGCATCACACCAAGACACAAATCTATCAATTTCTTGCCTATAAGCCACTTCGTTGCCATTTGTTATGAGGCCTTGAAGAGCGGTGTCATCTGCAAACTTTATTAAAGGTACACTCAGGTTTTGACTTCTACAGTCATTCGTGTATATTGTGAATAATACAGGGGACAATACACAACCTTGAGGAGCACCAGTATTTGTAGTTATACAGGAAGATTTGTTTTGTCCTAATTGAACATATTGTGCTCTCTCCCTAAGAAATTCGAGCACCCAAGCAATTATATACTTGTTTAAATTCAGACTAGTCAATTTTTGAACAACCAACTGAGGTTGCATTGTATTGAACGCTGAAGAAAAATCTGCAAAAAGCAATCTGCAATAGCTCCTAGCGTGATCTAGATGCCTGTAGATGTTGTTTGTAAACAGCAAAATGGCATCCTCTATGCCACGTCCTGGTTTGTAAGCAAATTGATGACTATCACTCAATGGCATAAACTGATTCCTAATTTTAACAAGAACAAGTTTTTCTAAAGATTTCATGACTATTGAAGTCAGTGCAACAGGTCTGAGATCGTTCATAGTTTCAAGTTTTTCTTTTTTTGGAACAGGAATAATTTTTGAAGTTTTCCAAATTTCAGGGATCGAAACGCATTGGAGGGACCAGTTAAAAATATGTGTATAAATGGGGGAACTGGAACAATAAACTAGCACTTGAATGTCAATATCACGACAAAAGTAGGTTAAAATATGAAAAATGAATGAAATAATATCTATACCGGATGAGTTGCTAATGTTCTACTTGGAAATAATTTGCGTTGAAAGTAGGAAGGCTGGTATCTTAAGTGCCATCATGTACTAGAGAGCGTGATGTTACCAGCACAAAACAGCCGACTTAGTCACCGTCCTTACAACACCCACTTCTAGTCAAGAGACAAGAAGACATTCATGAAATCCGATTTTTTAAGTCCCTTGCTCCGCTTAGTCTTAAGACCAGCAAGTCATTTACAAGACTAGTAAATATCGAACTCTTGACTTCGTTCATGTAAACGTGCCCAGGTGTCTAGAGTGTAAAAAAAACCCCACATGTGGTTATAATATTTATAATTGTAACAGAAGCCCCAAATTGGTGTTATATTGGAATGAACAAGATCCTAAAAGATCGACGTGTAGATTATATTTGCAGGTCTGGCATCCGAACGCAATTATGGGCCAAGTTTAACATTGTTGTAATAGACAATATTTTGCGTCATTAAAAAAATCCATTATAACAATGATCCCATAATGAACTGGGTTATCAGACCTGCTAATAAGTACAGGTCGTTAAAAGTTGTATACGTTTAAGTTCAAAGGATAATAAAAAAATCTCAACGATACAAAATTTTAGTTTGTTTTTCTTTGTTTTTTTCTTCTTTTTGTATTTTTACTTTAGAACACTGTGTCCATTTATCTCAATAACTATAATAAAAGTTGAATCAAATAAAACATATCGAAGATTTAATTTATTTTTGAGATACAAGATGACAATTATGGATTTTGGAGTCTGGAAGGTGATAGAAAAGTTCAAGAATTGGAATGAAAAGTCAATCCAGAATAATAGGGAAGAATCGCCATGACACCATCCCCTCTACTCTTTTAGATCCTTAAATCCTTGGGAGTGTATATGGAACCAGTCCTTCGGAGTATTAATAATGAATGAATGACATGTGTATATGGAACCAGTCCTTCGGAGTACTAATAATGGATGAATTACATGTGTATGGAACCAGTCCTTCTGAGTATTAATAATGAATAGATTACATGTGTGTATGGAACCAGTCCTTCGGAGTATTAATAATGAATAGATTACATGTGTATATGGAACCAGTCCTTCTGAGTATTAATAATGAATGAATTACATGTGTGTATGGATCCAGTCCTTCTGATTATTAATAATGAATAGATTACATGTGTGTATGGATCCAGTCCTTCGAAGTACTAATAATAAATAGATTACATGTGTGTATGGATCCAGTCCTTGGAAGTACTAATAATAAATAGATTACATGTGTGTATGGAACCAGTGAGTACTAATAATGAATAGATTACATGTGTGTATGGATCCAATCCTTCGGAGTTCTAATAATAAATGGATTACATGTGTGTATGGAACCAGTGAGTACTAATAATGAATAGATTACATGTGTGTATGGAACCAGTCCTTGGGAGTACTAATAATGAATAGATTACATGTGTATATGGAACCAGTCCTTCGGAGTTCTAATAATGAATAGATTACATGTGTGTATGGAACCAGTCCTTGGGAGTACTAATAATGAATAGATTACATGTGTGTATGGATCCAGTCCTTCGGAGTACTAATAATGAATAGATTACATGTGTGTATGGATCCAGTCCTTCGGAGTACTAATAATGAATAGATTACATGTGTGTATGGATCCAGCCCTTCGGAGTACTAATAATGAATAGATTACAGGTGTGTATGGATCCAGTCCTCCGGAGTACTAATAATGAATAGATTACAGGTGTGTATGGATCCAGTCCTCCGGAGTACTAATAATGAATAGATTACATGTGTGTATGGATCCAGTCCTTCGGAGTACTAATAATGAATAGATTACATGTGTGTATGGATCAAGTCCTTCGGAGTTCTAATAATGAATAGATTACATAACTATTTCAGTAGCGGGATGTACAAACAGATTATTAGCATTGAACAGGAGGTAAAAGAAAGATGATGGATGATCTTTATTGGCGAGCAGCATATATTTAGACAAAAAAAATAAAACACCATCCCTCTTAAACCGGAAGATCAATTACACAAGGTATCTATTCAGTCCTCTGGGAGAGTGGTTCTACACTTCCAATGAAATAGGAACATGTTTTTTGACCCAACGCTTTTCTTCTCTATTAGTAATTGTCAAACAAACAACAACAACATTTCACAGGCACTACACATTGGCAAAAATTAATAGATACTAAGATGTAAAAATTGAGCTTTAAAATTGCGCTTTTATATAGTGCAATATCCACTAAATGCGCCCAAAGCGCTTTACAAGGGGCCCTGACCAACAGCAACACGTAACATGTAGAACAAAACATTTTCTAAATCACGTTTTCTAAATGTTGCCCAGAATTCAATTGCCCATTTCAATTATCAATCAATCAACCAAATGACTCCCATCTTGTCAAAAACTCTCGAACCTGAGACTTTAAAGAAGTCCCGGGTTTGAAATCTTTTCCCAAGATTAGAGTAATTTTAATCGATCTAGATTTGAGGGACGAGTTTTCTGACCCAAATTTTGAAACATGTGTTTTTCTAGATCACTCTGGGATATGTTTGGTCGTATGTAGAATGAAGCAACATAATATTTCAAGAATTCTGCGAACCTTATTTAAGCTCCACATGAAGCAAAATACTTGTTATAGAGACCAAAGACAGATATACTCTTTAGTGAATTCAGTAACATTTTCGTAAAGAATTGTAAATTATTGTACGTTCAACTCTAAATTGGTAATTCATATCAAATTCTCATTCTCACCTGCTCCAGTATTTGTATACAAGTGAAATATTCCTCTGCCAAAGAATTCATCAATTTTTAAATTCTTTTTAAGCGGGTACTTTAGAATATCGATGTCTTTTCCAGTGAAAAAAGAAAACACACAAAGATTGTAAATAAAGATAAATACAATCTTAAAAGGGTTTCCTGTTTTCTGGAATATAATTTATTACTTCTTGAAATCTGGTTTAATTCTATGCACTTTATTATTGGACCTTATTTGATCTAAGGGGGCCCCGATAGCTCAGTTGGTAGAGCACTCGCCTCACACGGAAAGTGAACGAGATCGATCCCGGATGCAGTCAAGATTTTGTCTGACCCCCATGTCACTCAGAAGTGATTGGTTAACTGGTTATGTTAGATTTGGCGGAAAATAGTTTGCGATAGACTTGCGTCTTTTCCAAAGGATAGCAAGCAATTGATGTTGTCAGTTTCAGGCTATAGAAACCGGGATAAACTCCGTGTCTATGGGCCTATTGGCTATGGACGACTACTATTTTGATAGAAAGGACTCAATTACGAGCCGAGCGAGGTTCGAACCAAGGACCATCTGATTCGAAATCGAATGTCATACCACTAGACCACATAGCCGCACTTTATATTAGTTGGTAAGTTGATGAAGCCATGATTTGAAAATTAATAATGTTTTGCATGCCCAATAAATTCTTTCTTTAATACTTT
The DNA here is from genome assembly GCF_034508935.2 of Berghia stephanieae. NCBI lineage: Eukaryota > Metazoa > Mollusca > Gastropoda > Nudibranchia > Aeolidiidae > Berghia > Berghia stephanieae. Next base: position 6,340,913 of record NC_088365.1, read on the forward strand.
CGTCCGTGCTTCACCTTACAATAGTCTGTGTAAAAACGTAAGTTTACCGCATCCTCTAGCTTGAAACAAGAAAAACCGATATAATGACAGAGGTGAAATGTTGTAAAGTCGTTACAAAAGAAGAATAAAAAAAAAAGGAACAGGTAAAGGAAAAGAAACAGAATTTTGCTACATTATGTTTATTTGTTTAACAATGTGTCATTCACAAGTGGCCCCTATGTTCAAGACATTGCCTTGCTTAGCAAAGACAAAGTTTAATGGCCGGGGTCTCTGGGATAATCAAGTGCTGCAGTAGACAGTGATTACGTTAACTCTATTCTTATTGACTATTTCTTGAATTTTACTCGAAACGTCTTTTTTATTGGACTCAAACTCAAAAGCAGTAGGTTCATATCACAGATAATTTGTTCACTTTGACGATCTTTATAAAACAGTATAAAATGTTTATAGTTATCTATAACAAAGATTTTACTTCAACTTTTGTGATTTACAAAACAAGGCGGGTGCCGATAGAGCACTCGCTTCACAAGCGAAGGGAACGAGATCGATCCCAGGTGCTGTCGAGATTTTCTTTCTAACCCCCCTTGTCCACCCATTTGTGATTGGGTAGCAAGCAAATTCTATTATCCATTTCACGGTTTAGAAACCGGGGGTAAACTCCGTCTCCATGGGCCTGATGACTTTAAAAGAAGTACTTTAGAAAACAGACCTGATTAAGAAAGATGCTTTTTGAATCGTGAATCGATTTTCTTAGTAGTAGCAGTAGGGCATGGCTACATCTCCACACTGGAAGTCTCCAGCCAGTCTTTAAATTCGTCACCGCAGTTGAGGACAGCCTCGAAACCTCCCGCCAATCTCGTCACATAGCAGTATGGTCTGTTGTCTCTGGTTATCCCTGCCAGTGGCTGACTCCCTCAGACTCCATCAATGCACGTTTGCAGCAGTTCTGCCGTAGCCTCTAAATAGTCGGTTTGAGGCGACCCACTGTTTTCGATTGCTATTCCTACAATTCCGTTGTCGCCGCGCAGGAGCTTGAGTAAGTACCTTAATGATCCTGAATGTGATGCCAGCCTAGATACAAACATGCTGGAACAACTGATGGTGAAATGTCAGACTAAGAATGATCCAACCCGGCGTACAGACGAGGTCTACCTTCTCCTGGACCAACATCTCAGCAATGAAGAGAATAGAGCATGGTAATGAACGCGTCAAGCCGGTAAGTCATATGGCAGATTAATTCTTATGGATACTATGTCTATAGATGGTATGAGCTTGCCTAAGAAGTTCACAACATTTCCATCCGGAAATGTAATGGACCAACACACAAAACTATGTGTAACATTGAACGTTTATAGTCTGGTTAATACAGTTAAGTGAGAAT